>NW_020664725.1:8788587-8833786 GCF_002925995.2 Terrapene triunguis
CCCCATGCCACCCTCTCCCCTGCACCCCCACTGTCACCCCCATCCCCATGCCACCCTCTCCCCTGCACCTGCACTGTCACCCCCATACCCTTGTTCCCCCCTACATCCTTGGTACCCCATCCCCATGCCACCCTTTCCCCTGCACCCCCACTGACCCCCCCATTCCCGTGCCACCCCAGTACCCCATCCCCCTGCCACCCTCTCCCCTGCACCTTCACTGTCACCCCCATCCCCTTGTGCCACCCCGGTACCCCAGCCTATTTCCCCCTCCTCCCTGGTACCCCATCCCCTTGTTCCTCTCTCTCCCCTGAACCCCTCATCCCTTTGTTCCTCCCTCCATACCCGTGTGCCACCCCAGTACCCCATTCCCGTGTTCCCCATCCCTGGTACTCCATCCCTGTGTCACCTTCTTCCCTGCACCCCCACTGTCACCCCATCCCCCTGTGCCACCCCCAACCCAGAGCCACCCTCTCCCATGTACCCCCACAGTTCCTACCCCATCCCCATGCCACCCTCTCCCCTGCACCCCCACTGTGCCACCCCCATCCCCCTGTGCTGCCACCACCACCCGGGTACCACATCCCACCCACTCCGCTATGCCACCCCTACCCCAGTATCCCATCCCCATGCCCCCATCCCACTATGCCACCCTCTCCCCTTTGGCCACACTGTGCCCCCAGTACCCTCTTCCCACTGTGCCACCCTTCCCCCCGTGCCACCTACTCCCCTCCACCCCCATCCCACTGTGCCACCCCCACCCAGTGCCCACTTCCCACTGTGCCACCCCCAGCCCTGCACTCCTCTCTGCGCCCCTCACCATCTGCCTCCCCCACTCTGCACAAAGAGGTGGTGCCCTGTCCTCTGTGCTCTCTGCTTTGTGTATCACCACTCGGTGTCCCCTTCTTTGCCACTCCCTCTCCTTATCTGCCTTCAAAGAGGGGTATGTGGCCACCCCCTCCCAGCAACCGGCCAGCCCCTCTCCTTGCTCTTCCCACCAAGGGCCCCTATGTCCCCCAGCCCACATCCCCACCCTCGGGGTAATCCCTCCCTCCTGGAATCTGCACTCACTCTAAAAACCTTTTCCCATAGACCCAATCACTCCCCAAGGGAAGTTTCTCCCCATAACAAAACCGCCCTGCCCAAGGAGCCAATGGAACAGGTGGATCTCAGCTTGGCTGCCCACCCCACATCAGGCCCAGGCCTGGAGAACAGAGGAGACAACCTGACCACAAAGCCACGTGCCCTACCCTCCTCTCTCGGACCCACACTCCTCCTCCCTTATCAGCCCCCAGCTTCCTCCATGTCATCTGGAGATGGTCCCCTCTCCTGTGCTCTTACAGATAGAAGAGGGGGCATAGTTGACTAACATTCTCACACACCCCTCTATGGCCTAACCAAGGAGCCTGCATCCCATCTGCTGTCTTGGGAGTGGGAGGAGACCCATCCCTCTCAGACCCATAGGGAAATATTGAGGGACCTCCTCCCTGGCTGGTAGGATCCAGTTCTAGTGGGCCTTCTAGAGCAGCCAGATCTGGGGAGAGCTACCTGCTATTAAAGGCCTCCCTGCTCGTAATACATGGGCTGTAGTAACTGAGGAGATGATGTGCAGTAGGGACATGGTGGGGGTATTTGTCACCTCAGGGGTAGCTAGAGAAGAGGCAGAAATACCTCTGGAGAAGAGACTAAGACCAGGCTGGGGGAGGAGAGGGCAGTCAGATTCAAGAGGGAGGACGGTCTTGTAGCTAAGGTACTGGACTGAGACCCAGGGCTTCAGTTTCTACCTCTGCCACAGACTCCCTGCTTGACCTTGGGTGCATCACAGCCAGGTTTAAAGGAGTGCTCAGCACGCAGCAGCTCCCATGGGGGCTCCATAGCACCCAATGCGCTGAGCTCTTGGGAACAGCTGACCACTCACTTTGACGCACAGAAGGGAGCTGAGACCTTTGGAAAAATCTGACCCTTCTCTCTCCCTCACAAGCCTATCTAGAAAAGGGAGACAGCCATCCTTTCTTTCTCCTAACCTTCGTCTGCCCTGTCTGTTTAGATTGTAGGATCCGTCAGGCAGGAACCATCTCTCACTATTGAGATGTACAGCACCTAGCACTGTGGGGCCCTCCAAGCACTACCATAATACCAGTAAATCACTAACTGGACATAAAGGGAGCAGCAGAGGAGGTGGTGGGTGAAGGAGGGGATCTTAATGGGTAGATGAGAGGGACTTTTCGAGACAGTGAGGAGAAAAGCCCCCTCCCTTTTCCCTGAAGATGCCCCACGGGGGAGATACACTTGCCCCCTGCACCCTCCTGAAGAGACTCACTCACCTCTCCTGAAACACATCACAGGGCTAAGCAGGCCACTCAGCTTCCTGGCAAGATGACAACCCCAGCTAGGAGGCAGTTTGAGGGTCCTGGGAGCAGAGAGCTGTGAGGAGACAGAGGATCTGGGCCATGGCTGGGAGTGGAGAGCCCAGGCATGGATTGGGAGAAGCATGTGACTTTGTGAATACACCTACAAATTGAACCAGAGACCTGGCTTCCCACCCAAGCTGTGTTTGCAATGGCCATGCTGGTTTTGTGTTACTTGGGGATGTGGTTTTGCATTACTGATGTTCTTCCTTTCAGCTTAATTTTCTTCCCTCTTGTGGTCCCTGGAGATAGACAGAAAAGTTCCTTAAAGCAGATTGTTATTGCAGTTTTGAGAGCCACGGGGGATAGGGCAAGACTGGGGAGTAAAAAAAAAAAAGACACACCCCGTTTCGGTAGCTTCCTTAATTATGCTGATTAAGCATCAGGCTTTTAGATGGCCTGATGAAGACAGTTATGGGGAGAGGGACTCCGAGGCAGAGACCTTGCAGAGGTTCCCACCAACCCTAGCCCAAGTTCGAAGCAGTTTGCTTTGCTAGCAAAACCCGAGACCTTTTAAAATTCTGACTCAGCTCTTAATCCTGAGGTAGGAAGTGAAAGCTTGCAGATCCACTCGCCTCTGGTATCAAGGGGCTGATCCAAAACCTAGTGAGATAAATGGAACTCTTTGCAGCGACTTCAACGGGCTTTGGATCAGGCCTCCCTGATGTCTTTTCCCAACTCCCACCTCTGTTAACGTCAGCTCAGTGGCTGTGGGGACAGGAGTGGCTGGTACCACGGCTTTACAGGGGCAGTAATTGCCCTTGGTGGGCACAGTGCCCCCAGCAACCATGATCCTGATTTTCAAGAAGTGCAAGTGATAGTCACTCAGCAACATGAATGCTCTGCACTTTGTAAGCCAAGAGCTTCATTTTCCTAGGGCTTAATACCTACATCCCCCATTATCCCTCTAGCCACCAGAGCAGAGCCCAGAATGCACATGGGTTTTCAGTTACATACACGGAACACTGGACAGGACCACACATTACAATAGCCGATAGGACATAACTATCTTATCGAGCATCTTTTGAACCAACTGTAGCCAGTCCTGCTACAGAGTTAAAAGATACACTTCTAAAGGGAAAACCAACAGCAAAGAGCAGGAAGGGAGACGTTTTGAAGAGCAGGGAGAAGAGGAGTTTTGGTGCTTTATTTATACTTACACAAGTTGTTAGAGCAGGGGTAGGCAACCTATGACACGTGTGCCAAAGGCGGCACACGAGCTGATTTTCAGTGGCACTCGCACTGTCCGGGTCCTGGCCACCGGTCCGGGGAGCTCTGCATTTTAATTTAATTTTAAATGAAGCATCTTAAACATTTTAAAAACCTTATTTACTTTACATACAACAATAGTTTAGTTCTATAGTATAGACTTATAGAGACCTTCTAAAAACATTAGAACGTATGACTGGCACGCGAAACCTTAAATCAGAGTGAATAAATGAAGACTCGGCACACCACTTCTGAAAGATTGCCGACCCCTGTGTTAGAGTCAACATAGTAGGTTCCAGATTTAAGCAATGAAAAAATTCTTCCTGTCCAGACGCAGCTACTCCTGGTGTTTTTAGCTGGGATTTTGCCCCCATTCTAAGAAAAATAAAAACACCAATTACACATATACTAACGCAGCCAGAGCTGGGAGGCATCATAAATATAATTAGCCTGTGATAGATGGAGCCAGACCAACCTTGCTCCTGGTACATGGCTTTCAGAGCCGAACAGCAGAAAGAAGGAGCCATCATCATTCATCGAGAGACTGAAAATATGTTCATCAGTTTGGAGAACGGGGGTCGGTTCACACCCTTGTTTTTCCAGTCTAATTTGTTAATTATATGAGATTCTTTCCCTGCTGTTTTCACACTTCATCTCTATTTGTAGCTGCATTTATTTAAATAGAGATGGGAGAGTCCCTTCACTCGGTCTGGTTTTGGGATCAAGCTAGGATCAAATGAGTACAATAGGGCACATGGCATTCTTTAGGTAAGTGGGTCTCAATCTTGACTATACCAGGACCCCTCAGAGCTCCTGCACAACCTGCTGGGATCGAGCCAGGAGACCCCTCCCATTTAGCCATACGAGAAAGGCGTGATGGCCCTGAGCCCCAGGTCTAGGTCGAAGAGCCAGTCCAATAGTTAACTGGACCGGAAGTAATTCCCACGCATGTTCCAGAGACCAGCTGAGCAGCACTTGCAGCTGTCACTGGAGTCAATGGGAGACACAAGTGTTCAGCGCCTCAGGATGGCACAAACTTACTTCACTGGGGCTGGGGGGGCATTCTTGCCTGTCCAGAAGGCCAGCTTGAGGCTTTTGCACTAATTACACCCCATAGGGCTCAGACTAGGAACCAAGAGACCTGATTTCGATTTCCTAGGGCTTCAGTGGTGCATCAATTATTTATATTACCACGGACCAGGACCCCCATCATGCTAGGCGTTGTACAAACACACACCAAAATGCTCTTTTGACAAAGACCATACAGCGGTGCCTCGTGCGGATCCTCAGCATAGGGTTGAATCCTACCCCTTGCAAATGGAGTTTCAGGCACAACTCTGAATTTCCAGGCACATGGCAGGTTGGGTCGCAGACCTGATTCCAGTTATTACTGAAGTCTGTGATGGTGTCACTAGAGCCGGCTGGGGGGCTTTGGTGCTTAGCTAAGCCCCTGGCTTAGCCCCTAACTTTGATCAAAGCTCACATATGGCACAGAGAGTGTGTGTATGTCCATGTCCATCCCATCACAAGAACAAGAACAAGTAGTCTAGGACACTAGCCCTGCGACCCCCTACCTGCCACCCCCACAAACCTCACGCCATGGCAGCCACCGTGCCAAGACTGCCAAAACACACCCATGCCACGTCCCTTAACTCCACCCCCCGCAAGGCAGCCCCATCAGCTGGTCCCACAAGATAGAACCTTAGACCCCATCCCCTCTGGAGACAGATGACCAGCTGGGACAGACAAAGGTATCATGGCTTTGATGGGGGACACGCACTCGTTCCTGAAGCTAGAGATGTCCCTGCCCAGTGAGCTGGGGCAACTCCAGGGTGTAAATCTCCATCGAGGCACTTTTTAAAGAACTGAACTTTCAGCAGCAAAATGAGGACATCCCCAGCCCTCATATCTCTCCCCCCCCCCTTTTCCCCTCGCTGACCTGTGGAGCCCATCTCCTTTGGAACCACTACCCACTAATCTGTTACGCCGGCTGCCTCAGAGGAGCCGTAAAATCCATATATTCAAAGTCATTGGGAGAAAAGAAAAAGTTACCAAACATCAGGATTGAAACTTCAATAACGTGGCCTTTCCCTGCTGCTTCTGTTCCACAACCAAAAATACACCACCACCATGTCATGCTAATTATGGATGAGTCAGTTGACTACTGGCCACTGTTAAATTTAAACCATCTTTAAATAACAAGGAGTATAAAAAAAGTGAGGATTTTTTTTTTTTAAGATTACAACCAAAACACTTAGAATAGATTCAGCAGCCGACTCAGCGGTGCAAACGCACGTAGCGGCATGTGCATCAATAGAGCTGCACTGATTCACGCGAGCTGATAAGCTGCCTCTCTGCATTACACAGAGCAGAGGACTGGCCGGGATCCTTAGAAAAAACCTAGGCTCGGATTCTGGCCTCTCACATGCGGAGAGGGATGCAACGGGGTCAGCTTACTCCCATCATTGGTCTGGCCAGGCTTCCGTTTCCTTTCTGTAAGTCAAACAGTACCTAGCTAGGGCTTCCAAATTATATTTTCCCTTCTGGGGTTTGGTTTATTAACAAAGTTCCACTCAACACAAGCCTGCTCCTGAGGGCTGTCTGTCTAAAACCCCCACCACACCTGACTTCTTCCAGAGGGCGCTCAGAGCTCTGCCTCATGCAATCCACAGAGGCAGTCATGCGAGCCCATTCATTCATGGGTTCCATGTGGAGTCCCCCAAATCACCTGCTTTCGTGGGGCCGTGGAAGAGGCATGCTGGGCCTTGCATGGGCCAATCTCCTGGTAATGGTGGACCGGCAGGACCCCAGGCCTCCATCACAAAAGAACAAGCTGAGGCCCTGATCCTGCTAGCACCTTAGGCACAGAACTAGTGGGACAACTCAATGGGTGAAACCCCCGCCCTGCACAGAGGGCCTGCATGAGGTCAGTATGTCACTTAAGCCTTCAACAGGGGCTTAATGTGCTGGCCCTGTGCCAACGGGGAGATTTCACTGTATTTGCATAAAATTACTCACACGTGTAAGTGTTTGCAAGTTCAGGACGTGAATGTCTTAGGGCTTGATCCACAGGGAGACCTGGATCCTACATGTCAGGAATCTGCATCCCATGTTTGGGGGAGGGGCACAGCGTCCCATAACATCCCACATTTCAGGAGGTTCCCTATCCCATGCATCAGACGTGATCATCTCACAGCTGTCCTCCCCACAGCCCAGTTCTCAGAGCAGGGAGAGGGGGGCCTCCCCATCCATGCTGCATCCCTGAGAGCAATGGGATCAGGGCAGGGTGCTTCCCCCCCCCCCAGCATACGCAAGCCCCCTGAAAACAAGAGCTTACAATGGAAATGCTGAGCCAGCCCTCAGTGTCCCTGTGAATACAGCAGAGCTGTGATCTGAAAAACAAAACAGCCCCTTGACGGAGCTTTCGAAGGACAAACGGTCAAACGGGCTCAAGTTTGCATGTGGCTTGCGCTGGGTCTTTTCTATTAGGCGCATTTCTCCTTTCGCTTTCCCTGGGTGATCAGCTGTTCGTTCCTGGCTCATAGTAGCAGCTGGCTCGTACAGGCGACTCTTCTGACGTTCCTCTCCTCCTCTGGCACCAAGTCTCGGAACAATCCACCTGTGGTATTTAAAGAGAGACGTGGTAATTCATGCAGGGAGGGTCAATTGAATCAGATTTGCAACTCTCCCTCTCATCAGCCAGTTTCCAACGTATGGTGTTAGTCATCAATCCCACCAGTAGACTGACTTGTAAAACAGTCACCGTATCAGGCTGTAGGAATCGTGTGTCATGTCTTCATAACCTCATCTAAGGATTCAGCTTTGGTAATATAAACCCCAGTCTTATCTTGTCAATTTTGTAACAAAACCATCTCTTAGTCGCCCCTCTCCTCTGCATTTCCACCTGGCCCGAGAGAAGTGGAGAAAATGCCTTCTGGTGGAGTGGAGGCAAATTCCTAACACTTCAGGGAGGAGGAAAAGCAGGATTCAAGCAGTCATTGGGCCCGATCCTGCAAGTTTTGTTCACGTGCGTGATATTTACTCACGCAAAAAAGTCCCATTAGGATAAATCCTTCCTCACATGAACAGTCACATTCACTTCAGTGGGACTCCTCCTCAGGTGAGTAAAGGGTGCAAGGTTGGATTCATTTAACCCGATCTCGCTGCGCTGAAGTCAATAGCAAAAAACTCCCGCTAACTGCAGTGGGTGCAGGATCCGGCCCATTGTGCGTAAAATACCACAGGCCTGACCCAAAGCCCATTGAAGCCATAAAAAATGGGTTTGTTCCTGCTGGGTGCTGAGCCCTGACTGTGGGGTGCCGAGTATGCTCAGCCCCACTGACTTCAAAAAGAAACTGAAGGTGAAGATCAGGCCCCAAATTCTCCAACTCAGCTGGCACCTGGGTCACAGGCTGCATTACCCATGGAGACGACTGGGAGGGTCAGACCTTACAGTTTTATTTCTGTAGTGAGGTCACCCAAACCTCTCATCATCAGAGAAAATATCAGAACATTACAGAAAATAAATAAATCCCTGAAAAAAATAAATCACTGCCCGTTGGATCCTTCCCCGGGTCTAACCCTGGACTTGCCTTCACTGCTCCATGCAAGTCCCCCCCCCGAGACCCATTGGCATCTGTGGGGTCTATGCTGGGACAAGGGCCCAATGCAGGATCGGGGCCTAGGAGACTGGCCCCGATCGAGCAAAGCACTTGAGCGTGTGTTTGACTTTACGCATATGCTTAACGCTCCTTGACGCGGGTAACCACGCTTAAGCGCTTCGTTCAGTTTCAGCCACAGTTAGAAAACAGCCTCAGGCCCTTTACTCAAAGTTTTTTGTTTTTTTTAAACTCTCCTGTAATCTCGGTTCCTTTTGGCTGTTTTTTCCCCCTGCGTCTGTAAAAAACAAAAATAAATTTAAAAATCAAAAGAGTCGTTAACCTTCTTTCCACTGTGAAGGAAGCTCAAACCCAACCGCCTTGCCAGGAAATGAAGCCGACTGGTTTAGCATCACTGGGCTGAGATTCACCCCCGTTTAGGCCAGGAATGAATTGCTCCCTAACTGAGCTAAGGGAAGGGCTGGAAAGAAAACAGCCTCCACAGGGAAAGGGGAATTCAGCTTTAATATCCTTGCCATGTTAATAACTTAGGGCTGAGTCACAGCTCTCAGACATCAGGGGCAGGGAAAGGCTGAGCCGGGGAGCCCTGCAGTAGTGGCGGAGGGGGACCATGTCTGTATAGGGCACTGGGGACAGCACATAGAACATTGGCACTTGCTGCACCAGTAGCAAAGGGAGAACGTGCGCTTCCCCACAGCGCTGCACTCCCACCACTAGCCGATACCCTCAGTGCACGCTTCGGAAGGTGCAGCACCCGCCCCACTTGCATTCAGTCCATGCCATCAGCTGCATTGTGCACTAGCATGTGAGGCCCTGCGTGTGGCTCTCCCCCCCGGCCCACACAGCATATACATTCAGGGCAGCTAGAATTTGCCCCATAGGGTATTATCAGCAACACAGGAAAAGATGCTGAACAAGATATCCCATACAGAGCCCGACTCTCCTGTCACTTAGAGCGGTTTGCACTGCTCTAGCTCGCCTTTCTTCACGGAAGTGACTCCTCGTCGGCCCTGGGCTCACAGGGTGGAGAATCAGGTGTCTTGATTTGTATCCACTCAATGTCCCTTTCAGAAAAGCAGCACAGAGCTCAACCTCAGAGCAGACGGGTTTTTGTAAAAGGAAATGGGGAAGTGAGAGATTCTGGGGCTCACGTGGGTCCTACATTCTCTGCACGGCAATGGGTGTAAATGGGAGTCGCTCTGTTGAAGTCGGTGGGCCACTTTTTCCGTTAACCTCCATCCTGGGTAGCTGTCTGCCCCACTGCAAAGTGAGTTTAACGCTCTACCATGCCAATTCGCACTGATGTGAAATGATTACACAAGGATGAGGGCCGGGGAGAATCGGGCACAACGTGGCTACACCTACAGCAGCCGAGGATCTGGCCCCAAAGCTACTCCCCTTCCTCTACAGCTTGCAAGAGCACAGCACAGTCATGCTGGGACGTTTCTAACCCACGCGTACAGCATCTCTGATTGGATGAGTAAACCCAGGGGCTCCATTGAAAACCAGAGGGGTGGAGCTGAAGCATGTTCTGTTCAGTGACATTAATTGCACTGTAACTGCTTTCCGTCTCGGATGTAACTGTGGTGTAATATTATCTAGATCATGGGCTCATGCAGCAATCCCAGCACAGCTACATTTGCCACCTACATAATGATGCGCTGGGACGATATGTAATCAAACAGGGGAGCCACAGGGTGAGTACAGCGCTCTTCGATGGCTTCCAGACCGCACGGAGACTGCGTTGACTTCATTCATGATGACGACAAAGATACTTTGTGCATCTCCAGCACTTCTCATCGGAGGATCTCAAGGACGTTTTTAAAGACGTATGAATTAGGCCTCACAATAGCCTTGGCTGTCAGGTAAGTAGCATCATTTCCATTTGTTTTCCACGTGGGGAATCTGAGGCACCAAGGTCCAGATTTTCAAAAGTGCTCTGATCCCATTTAGGCACCAAAATAAAATGGCCAGATTTCCCATAGTGCTCAGCATAATGGGAGCTGAGCTGTTTGGAGAATCTGGCCCCAATTCGGGGGGCTGAGCACTTGAAAACCTGGCCCTAGAGCATTTTAGAAAATCTTGTCCAGCGAGAGCAGGTGACTTGTCCAAGTCCTCCAGGGAGTCGGCGGCTGAACGGGGAGCAGGCCTCAGAGCCAGTTCCCCATTCTAATCTCTAGACCCCGCTTCCTTTCCTGATCCCTTAACACAAACTACTGCTGTTCCTGAATCACGAGACCTGAATCTCTAGCACCAAGAGTCCTCCCCCCTTTGACTGCTCCCTGCATGGCCCATCCTCACAGGGATGCACAGCGCCCACGGGTGAAGAGACCAGCCCTGCTGTGACTGTCAGGCTTCCAGCTGAGACACGCTTCTAACAGATGAGCCCAGAGGGAGAGACCCCTACTGTCTGTTGGATCTGCTGCCTATGAATCACCAGGGCTCCGGGCCTGAGCTACAGTGATGTGCAGGATACACGCATGGTGAGTCTTGCCCCCCAACTCATGGGGGCTCTGTAATTCCAGCCGCTAGAGCGGGAGAGACCAAGAAACACCTGGAAAACAAAACATTCCTGCATCCCGGCCAACAGCTCCTGAAAGTTCCATCTCCAGCTGGCAGAACCTCTGGACAGTAACTAGGGCCGTGGGTTCAGTCCTCAATTGGCAGAACCCCCAGACCGTGACCAAGAAGTCTGGGTTCAATCCCCAGTAGGTAGCAGAGCAGAGGAAAGTGAGTGAGACCCTCTCCTATATAGATTAGTTCTGACTGATAATTTGAGGCTAGATTACCTAGCTAGCTCTTCACTGTCATCTGTATCTAGTTCTTCACTGTCATCTGAACAAGGAAAAGGCCAACTGAAGAAGTGACCACCCACTGAGGTTGCGAGTGCACCCACCTCTGACAGGAAATGAAAGCCAGGGGCTGAGCAGAGCTGATCTCTAAGGCCTGGTCTACACTACGACTTTAATTCGGATTTAGCTGCGTTAATCCGAATTAACCCTTCACCCGTCCACACTACAGAGCCAGTTAATTCGAATTAAAGGGCACTTAAAATCGATTTCTGTACTCCACCTCGACGAGCGGAGTAGCGCCAAAATCGATTTTGTTAATTCGAAATAGGGTTAGTGTGGCCGCACACCACCGAATTAATGTGGTTAAATTAATGGGGTAGTGTGGCCGCACACCACTGAATTAATGTGGTTAAAAACCGAATTAATGTGCTTAGTGTGGCTGCGCACAATTGAATTTATACAACCTGTTTCCCAAATTCGAATTATCTAAATTCGGATTAATCCCGTAGTGTAGACATACCCTAAGGGTGTGAACTGTACAGTCACTGTGGACAAAACTGGGAGCAGCGGGGTCCAGCTGAGGAGTCTTATGATAATTGAACCTACAAACATACCTTGATTGTGAGCACGAGTGTACGTTCCTAAGACGTCACTATAACCTACAAGTGTTGGTGGGATAACGTGCAAAAGAGAGACGGAGACTGAATTAGTCCAAACAAAAAAGCCGACTGATTCAAGGACTGTGCTAAGATCATGCCTGGTAAACAAGAACAGAGTAAGCCTGAAAATCAATGAACCAAAATTGGTGTCTCAGAAATTAGGCCTAATTGGTAGACAAAACAACAAGAGGAGGAGCCTCTTCTTCCCATCACTCCCTTTTGAGTTTCTTAAAAATAAGATTTTGGGAGGAAAATATGGATCAACAGACACCCGCTTCTGCTACACTGGCCGACTAGAGGAAGTGGAAGGAACTAGCTTCAGCATCACAACTGCCACCCCCACTGCCTCCTGGGACCCTAAACTTTCATCCTAATCCAGAGAGGGGTCCTGACCAGACCAGAGGGAGGGAGCCAGATGACATCAGCACCTCTACTGGCTCCAGCTAATCCCAACCACCACAGGGGATGTGAGACTGTCACTTCCCCTCACACACCTGCCCAGTGTGGCCTTTTCCTTCTATGTCTTCTCTTTCCTACCTCTCCCCTTTTGCCTAACGAGTCTGGCTTAGCTGGCCAAGAATGTCTATTTCTCAACACTGCTGTAAGCCGCTAAATGCAGTGCCCCAAACAGCCTATGCTAGTACAAATGGGCCAGGTCTCAGCGCGGCAGACAAGACCATGCGCTGGGCCTGTGTCTTTCAACAGTGAGGTTACAAGTCAAAGGGAACCTCAGAGGCAGAACCTGCATTTTCTTTCTCTGCTGTTTGTTTCTCTCCCGCTTTCGCCTGCATTTGTCTGGCTTTGCCTGCTAGGAAACGGGATCAGACTTGAACAGCGGCGGTAATAGCTCCAGCCCATTTCAAGTCACAATGTCGCTGTCCCCCAGACAGTTACCACCATCTTTGATACCAGCGAAGAAACAAGGGGATTTTCCCTTCTAAAAAGCTCGCTCCAGCTAAAGGGAAATTGTTAAAAGGAAAGGCTTCTTTACTGATTTACATTTCAAATGCTTTAGCTACTTTCCCTTCTTTTTAGTAGCTTTAATAAAAGGTTAAAAGGATTGTTAGTGGTGTGTTTGCCATGGGACGGAGCAGGCTCAGGTCTCTATACCAAGCCCTGAACCTGGTTTAAAACTGTTTAATGCTGGAGTGTGACAGGGTCAGGTAGGTACTGTAACACCTTCGACTCTCTGGGCCCATTTATTCCATCTAACAACAAGAGGCAGGGGAGGGACTGAAGTAACCCTCTCCACTCCCTCAGTCAATTCTCCCCGGTCCCCCAGAGCTGTGTAAGGGCAGCCCAGGCATGGCAGTGTGAGAGGCAAGCAGGCCCAGAGACAGAATTCTGACTCTTTGCAAGTCACCATGCTTGGGGAGAGACAAAGCAGGCGTATCGGGCCGAAGGAGCAGGAAGCATCATCCCAAGCGTGAGTGGGGCCTCTAGGGAATGTCTACACTGCAATGGAAGATCCGCAGCTGGCCCAGGTTGGCTGACTTGGGCTTGGCCTGTAGAGTCTCGGAGCCCAAGCCCCAGCCCAAAACCGAATGTCTGCATGGCTATTTTTAACCCGGCAGCCCCAGCCCTGCGAACCGGAGTCAAATGGACTCAGCCACAATCCCACTCATGGGCACTCAAATGCAGGGTAGACCTTTCACCTGCATCTTGAGCGGATAAATCCTGGGGAGTGAAAGGCCACGAGCCAACTTCTCTTCCTTTCTTTCATGCCCACTTTCCTGGAGGCTGGCTCCTTGATCTCTCCTGGGCTGATTCTCCACTTCCCGCCACATCAAACTCAGGGAAAACAGGCTGAGATTCATTCTGCAATCATCTCTCTCCTTTGCTGACCACAGCAGCCCAGCTGAGCTTTAAACACAGCTGCTTCCCTCCCAGGCCTTCATGCCGCATGGGCTGGAGGAACGGACGGCACCCGACGCAGATCCTCTTGACAGCGGTCTCTCCCAGATCCAATGCCACTTCTGCGGGGCCAGGCGGCTTCATTAAAGAGAGTTCAGCTCGGAGGAAGCAAAGGCACAGCTCCCACTGCTGTGTCACTCCGAGGCCAATAGACAGACTGCAGGGAAACAGCCTAAGGACCTCATGTGCTCTCCAGCTGATGCCGATGCCCCAGCTGCAGGGAGGAGAGACGCAGAGCACTGCTCAAAGAGCCTGTCTAGTGGGGCTGGTGTCCCAGGCGTTCCCGTGGGAAGTGAGAGCTGGTGTATCTAACCCAACCTACCCTCTGTCTCTTGCATTCCCAATGACATCAGGGAGGAAGCCATCAAAGGGTTTAAAGGAACAAGACACGTGGGTTGGAGCAGGTGAATGGAGTGAAGAGAAAGGGGTGGGGAGGGAAAGGTAAAAGAGACAGGGGAGAAAGATGGAGAGTGAGAAGGAGAAGCCCAGGGGAAGTGTGAAGCGGCAGAAGATATGGGGAAAACAGAGGAAGAGATGGAGGGAGAGGAAGCGAGGTGAGGGAATGGAGAGAACCTGGCAAGCAAGCAAGCAAGCAAGGAGAGAGTGCATGCGTCTCCATCCAGACCCCTCTGAGTGTGATGGAGCTGGGAGGAGCCCATGCACAAGGCCAGGGCTCCATGACTGGAGATGGGCTGGCTGTAGAAGGGGTTATTTATGGCCTGTGCTTGGCCTCCAGTTCACCCTCCGCTTGGCATCTCCAGCTCCATCCTGCAGGCAAGGAGCACAAGGGCGTCGTTGAATGACAAGTAGGCAGCCAAACTGATCGTTATTCAAGGGGCTCCCCAGCCTCTCAGGGCACCTCCCTCAGGGCAGGAAATGGGGCAGACGACGAGTCCAGGGGGACGGATGCCAGACAGATAGAATCACCCTGGTTTGGGGAATGGGACAAACAGCAGGCTCTGGATCAGTGCAGCCACATTTTTGCCTCACTCTTCCTTCATCTTTCCTTCCTTTGGCTGCCGTTAGGCCTTTCCAGGGACTATAAAGCACATACAAAGGAAGTGAAGCCTAGTGGTTAGTGCAGGGGTGGGGGTTGGGAGCCAGGACTTCTGAGCCCTACTCCTGGCTCTGCGACCTTGGGCAAGTAACTTCCCAACCTGCAGGTCACTCTCCCCCTCTGTTAAATGGGGCTAATGATAAACCTCCTGGAAGGGGGTAGCTGTTCCCCATTGGCTCCCTCCTGACAGTTAGCCAAGCCTGCACCCACTCTGCTATGCAGCGGGTGCCACCGTCGTCTCTCCGCCTCACCCCGAGGCCTTTGCACCGAGCGTCCCTGCAGATTCCAGGGCATGTTTGGGAACCAGAGGTGCCCTCTGCTCATGGGGGAGCTGAAAGAAGGGTTTCCTCCCCCCACGAGAGGAAGAGGCAGGACAGGCAAGCAGGGACAAGCTGTTCAGGGCTGCTGGTACCAATGCCCCGCAAACGAGGTATCCCGTTTGGCCTGTGCCAGAGATGGCCACACGAGGCCTGGACCAGGCACTGCCCACGACGAAGCCATTTCTGGGGTCCCAGCCAGGAGCTTCAGAGAGCAAGACACTGAGGTGCAGCAAGGCCGGCCTGTGGCAGCGGAACTAGAGGAGGGAGCTGGCAGAGCGAGGGATGGGTCTGGCTGGGAACAGTCCCCCCACCCCCTTTCCTGGCCAGCACCCAAGGTTACTCAGGGGACAGGGATGGTTCAAGACGCATTCCCCAGGGAGGGGCTGGGATCGATGCAGAGAGACGTTCATTTCAACCCAAACACCATTGCTGGATGTGTGTCATTTTGGTAAGAAACTCCCCCAAAGCTCTGTTTTGGTTCAAGGGGACCCAGATTTTACTGGGGGATGTTGGGGTCAGCTACCAAACCAACAACCCAGTTCTTTGCTCTGCTCGAGCTGGGAAAAGTCATGCTGCCGCACAGAAGGGCTCTCTGGAGACTGGCCAAGAGACTTCGGGAAGCTCAAAGCAGCCTTTGTTAAGGTGTTCAGGGACAGCCGCTGATGAGGGCCCAGGGGCACATATTCCTGCCTCTCCCCATCCACACTGGGTGCTATAATAGCCCTCTCCCCATCTGGGCCGTGCCTGCAGATTGCACTCAGGTCAGCACATGAAAACAGCCCAACGTGGCTGCTGGGTGGGCTGAGTTTGCTGGGTCTCCTGCATGGCTGCTGCGAGGCTGGGTGGGCTGAGTTTGCTGGGTCTCAGTCTCATGGTACAAAGTTTCACAAATCCCCAGTGCGATGGGCACTAACTCCGTGGCCACTGTGGTAGAGATGCCAAGCTGTGCCTGGGCCATAGAGACTGATCTCCCTTGTTACTGCTGGAATTGATCACCTGGGACAGGGCTGAGGCCCGTCGGCGGGACAGCTCGCTGTGCGCCCCTTCCCCGCACTGAACCTAGGCTGTAGGCAAACAGGACATCAGTCTCTAAGGGCCTTTCACCAGCATCCTGCACCCTCCCTCGCCATTTCTTTCTTTTAAAGAAAAGGGCTCTTGAAAGACCCTCACTTGCCCACTGTCCCTTCTCTGCTCAACCCCACCCCTGTCCTCTGTGATGCAATACCAAGACATGCCAACCAGCTCCCCACTGCAATGTTCCATTACAATATCTTCCCCCTTTTAAATGATTGTCTGACGATCAGGAAATCCACCTGTAACAGGATTACTCTGAGCACACAGCATGCCCAAGCTGTCTGCACTACACGAGCCTCAGCCTATTAGCCACGATAGAGAGAAGATAGACTTACACCAAAGAGAGGAAAAGAAAAATCACATACAAACATCTCCCTCTTTGGGGGTGGTGGTGAATGGAGAGGAAACCTCAAGTGACAGTCTATTCTTGATCGTAGCTGATGCTCAGATGCCACAACAAGTGGGGCAATACAAGAACTAGAATCAAATTGAAGCAGCTAACAGAGCTCCCAAGAGGGAAAAAAAACTGCTCATGGAAGACAGAAAAAACAGTTGATTTTTCTAATCTTCTCTAAATGGAGAGTGTTTAGATGATATTCACCTTTCCCCCCTACAAATGAAATAATGCTCAGCCCTGATCATCTTCAAAGTTCTTTGCAAATACTGAATCCTAACCCTATGCTTATTCCCATTTCACAGATGGGGAAACTGAGGGACAGAGTGAGGTATTCCCCAGCGAATCTGTGGCAGAGTGGGAAATAGAACTCCCAGCAGCAGTTACATGCACCAGCCACTGAATCACGTTTTCTTCTCTCTAAAAATCCATGTTTTAAAGTGTCATTGGCCATTTTCTTTAGACAACATTTTTAAAAACCCTCTATTATAGTCGACATCAAAATGTCGAGATAGAAAGAGCGTAGACTGTGTGTATGTTTAGGGGGTCTAGATGGAAGATTAGACACAGCCCAATCTTCCAGGATTGCTATACTGCTAAGGGACTCAACAGGTACCCAATGTTCCTTCAAGATCTTGGTTTTCTTAATGCCAAACTTTTACCCAGCACCTTGACCCAAAGTCACCCTGGCTGTGTAGTCTATGGACTTCCACCTGTTTTCACCAGGGCCTCGTGTAGCACTTTGCCGGCACCAAAGGTCAGTGGCCAGCAGGTGGCGCCAGGGGGAATCATATCTAGCTAATAGCTGCAATAATGATAAAAACAAATCCATAAATCATGCACATTCTGTGGCGCTGGCCTTTATCCACCCCTCCCACTTCGGGATTGTCCCGTGGTCGCACTTCTCAAGCGGCCGGGCCACGCACCCACCATCACTCAGCCAGGATGCATTTCTGGGACACAAGGACCATGGGCAGGCTGGGACTCTTGGCAGAGAGGATCCAGGAGGAAGTGAACCGAAGCAGAAACCCCTCATGCCAGAGCAATGCAGCTGGTGGGGAAGGGGACTGAAGCAAGCGGTTCTGGATAGATTCACCCAGGCTGGCTTCTGCAGATGGAGTGACTGGGAAGGGGATGGGGCAGGCCTACTCTAGGTCACTCAGCCTGTTCCTTGGATTGGTAGGACTAAGCAAGGGGTTTGTTCCCTCTGCAGGTCTCAGCAGCAGGACAAGCACGTTTCCACATGGGGAGATGAAAAGCCCTGGAGTCCAAGGACAGAGATTCTGCTGCAGGGCAGAGAGAGACACGTGACCCCTGCAGATCTCCCTCACCTTAGTACCTGCACAGAGGCATCCCAGCGTGGGCAAGGAGGGTGATACTGGAACAAAGAGCACGGAGCCGGACTGCTTCTGCCTGGGAGTGCGCATCTCGCCTTTCCCTCTGGCTGGGAAACCAGGCAGGACCTGGCCACTGGCACAGACATTCACTCTTCTGTATCAGTGGTTCTCAGCGAGGGGTACATGCATAGGCGCCGAACTAGGGGTGTGGGAGGTGCTGCAGCACCACCAGGTTTTGTGCAGGGACTCGGCTGCCAGCCCCACGCCCGGGGACTCGGCTGCCAGCCACCTTACCCCGTCAGCGTTCCTCCTTTCCGGAGCAATGGCCCTGCTCCTGGCCCCAGCTCTAGGGGGCAGCGAGGGGCACGGACAGAGGTAAGGGGGGTGCAGCTCAGCACCCCCACTCTGAAAACTGCTCCAGCGCCACTGGGTACGTGTACCCCTGGGGTACGCAGAGGTCTTCCAGGGGGTAGATATTTGCCTAGTTTTACACAAAAAGCTACATAAAAAGCTCTAGCAAAGTCAGTACAAACTAAAATTTCATACAGAATGAGTTGTTTATACTGCTCTGTATACTATACACTAAAATGTTAGAACAATATTTATATTCCAATTGATTTATTTTGTAATTATAGGGTAAAGATGAGAAAGTCAACAATTTTTCAGTAATAGTGTGTTGTGACACTTTTGTATTTTTGTGTCTGCTTTTATAAGCAAGTTGTTTTTAAGTGAGGTGAAACTTGGGGGTACACAAGACAAATCAGACTCCTGAAAGGGGTACAGTCATCTGGAAAGGTTGAGAGCCACTGTTTTATATTGCAGGGGAGGCACCTGAAGCCCCAAGGGCTGTTGGGAGCTGTCCGGTCCTGGCACTTCTGCTGGCACAGCTAGTCCATGTCAGGCATGGGAGTGGTTTTGTCTGGCCTTCTGGGAAGCCCCCCTGTAGCGGGTGTGGCCTCGACTTCAGAGCAGACGGGCTCAGTGACTCAGGAAGAAAGTCAAATGAAAAACAGAGAAAGGAGGGGGAAATAGCCAGGCTCAGAGTCCTAGAGCACCCCTCCCCTGGGCTACACGTGCATAGCTGAACATGAGCCTTTGCTTATCCATCGCCTGCCAGATGCTGCAAGACAGGTGCATGGGGGAGGGCAGGAAGCGAAGGGCCTTGTGAAGGTAGGGCCAGCTCTCTCACTGCCCAAAGATTTTTCTTTCATGTTCCAGTCTCTTGCTTTTCATGGCTGCCCCCCCCCCACTCTGTGCCCTGCCCTGCCCCCCTTGGGCTGGGACCTGATGCTCTTAATATAAAGAGAAATAAAGGTTGGCAAATTCACCCTGCAAATGCCTCCAAGCAACAGACTGTTTGGGCGATGTTCACCAAGAAAAGGACCTGGCTCTGGGGGGTGAGATGAGTTGGGTGGGTCTCAGCCCAGGTGGACAGAGCCCAGACATTCACTAGGATAGGCGAGGCCAAGGACTGAGTGGGCTGTCGTTCCAGAGCACTCCTTGCACTCAGAGCTGAGGCACGCCAGGCGTTGGCTGCATCTCCAGCTTAGGGCAGGGGCTGCAGGAGAAGGCCAGAAGCCGGGGGGAGACACCCTGCTAATCAGTTCTATGGTTCTCCTCCAGTCCACAAAAGGAAACGTACAACCACCCTCCCTTCCTGGTATATTTTGGCTTGGGGGAAGGAGGAAGAACACTGCAATAGCTGCAGTTTCTCCTTGCCAGGCTGGAATTCTGTGGGCCAGACATGTAGAAAAAGGGGATGGATTGGTATTGATCCTTTGGGATATCCCCACCTGGCCAATCCCCAGTCAGTGCTCCAGAAGATGCGTAAAGCCCCCAGTCCCTGCCCATATGGGGGGGGGGGAGAATCTCTCTCAAACCCAAACCTGGTGACAGCTCTAACCCAGTGAGCAATCAGCGCTCTCTGCATGTCTCTAATCCCCTTCAGACCCTTCTCGGGAGAGCCTGGGGGAGGGACCCTTTACAAGGCAGGTGGAGGAGAAATTTAGGAAAAAGAAGCAGTTGATCCGCCCCTCCTCCCTGCACAGCCATGCCAGAGTATTAATTATACCTTTTCCACTACCGGATTCTGGCCAGCCCAAGCCACCCGCTCCCCTCCTGGCCCTGGGAGCAGCAGGACCACGGACAGTTCACAGTGCATCAACCCTGCCTCTACAGAGCATAACCCCCATAAGAGATCTGCACAGAGCAACTTCCACAGGTTAGGCCAGATCCTGCCCACTCAGCCATGCAAGCTGCTGAGCCAGGAGATGGCTTCCTTCTCCCTCGCCACCTGGACCTGCTGCCTGCCCGTCTCCCAAGGAGAACAGGGCCCCTGGATCTATCCATTCCAGGCTCTCTGCCATAGCAGCGGTTCTGTTCTCATCTGCCACAGCATACAGGACACAGACCGGCCCCGAGCCCAGCGTCCCTGTAAGCACAGCCCACCCGAAGGGCCGAACCCACTCCAGGTTCTGCCTATCGCTCAGCCAATACAGCAGCTTTCAGTCCTGCCAAGCGCCGAGCACCGCCGAGTGCCCCCATTCCCACCGAGTTCCCCAGGAGCCGAGGGCACTCAGCATCTTGTTGGATTGGTCCCAATCCCATGCAATGATTCCAAAGCGTGCCCAGCCCAAAGTGCTGGGAAGGCAGCATGCACTAGCAGACTGGATCATAGGAATGAGCCATGGCAGACACCTGCTGGTCCTTCCAGCAGCCCAGGGCTGTTCTCGACAGCCACTAGTGCCGTCTCTGGTCTGGTTTTTAACAGCCTGGGAAATGGGCTGCCAGCCTGCAGTGGTGTGGCCCGGGGCGGGGGGGGGCGAGAGAAAGAGACTGAGGCGCTGTACAGGAGAGCGCGGGGCCTTCCATCTGGGGCAGCAACGCATCGGGGAAACTCCCCAGGATGGAACCACCACTGAACGCCTCCGAGGGTCTGTACAGTGGGGGAAAGCCTGACAGAGCCCCACCGTCCAAAGGGCAGCTCCTCCAAAGCACCATCCCCCCCCCATGGGGTTATTTATCCTCCCTCAGCCCCCAGGCGAAGCCCCTCCCGCCCGCCCCAGGGCAGCTGTGACAGCGCATCACTCACTGCTAGTCTGATGCCTCCTCCTGGCCGCTCTGGGGATTAGCTCATGTGGTCAACTCCCCTTCCCATGGTTGGACGCCATCATGTCGTCTCTCCCTGGTCTGTGCCCCCTCTCACTCCAGGGACAGCAACATCCTTTTCATGACCCAGCCCTCTGGCCAGGCCACTCAGCATCTTCCCCTCCCCCCCCCCAGGTACATTGAAGTCTTTCCTTCAGCAGCCCTAGGCAGTCTTCTCACTCATTGCCCCATGGTGCCAATCCCGCAGTGGCTGGTAGGGGAATCTGGGCCCACGCTCTACTCTGGTTCCAGTCCAGGAAACCTCAACCCAGCAGTTCTGGCCTTTCCTCTCCCAGCCCTCACTGCTCCTTCCCTGGACTGCTTCCCACTACTCTGTCCCCACAGTATACCAGCTCCAACCCTCCTCCCAGGGAGCAACTGCCCTTTCCCAGAAGCCCTGTCTGTTGCCAGCTTCCTGGCTTTTTAGGCCCCACCTGTACCTGCACAGCTGACCCTGCTTGCAATCAACTCCCTGCTCCCTGGATCTTCCTCCAGGTGCAGCCTGTGGAGTTAATCAGCCTACCTGGCCACCTTAACCCCTTCTGTATTTTGATTTCGGTAGCACACAGAAGCCCCAGCCAAGTTCAAAGCCTTGTTATGTTCAGCACTGTAGCTAGAGAGTGAGGGACAGGCCCTGCCCCAAAGCGCTAACCATCTAAATAGACAAGACAGCCAAAGCATGGGAGGAAGAGAGTAGCACCCCATTTGCCGCTGAGCACCTCAGACACAGAAAGCCAAAGTGACTGGCCGGAGGTCACCCACCACCCCTTTAGTAATGCTGCTCAGCACAGACTGAATTAGGACCATGTCAAAGGGCAAGGCCCCCACCCCAAAGAGCTCCTGATCTATCCAAGCCAAGAATAGGTCTGTTTTTTTTTTTAAACTTTGGCTGCACAATGGGGCCCTGAGCCTTGGTTGGTGTCCTTAAGTGCTAGCCCAATCCAAATAAGCAGCCAACCCCATCCTTTAATGTGCATTTGAAGTCACTAGCATTTTGTCAGCATTTCCTCTGCTCCGACTCCGCTCACTCCCTTGTCTTGGAGAGCCCGACTTGGAAAGGAAAGGAAAGCCGGCTGCAGAGAAACTCCTGTAGCCCTGATTCTAGCTTTAATATTCTGGAGCGCTAGGCCCAGGACAAGTCCCGTGCTGACATCCCTGCTCGGGAAAGGTGGGGGTGTACCCCAGAATTGCAACAGTGTGACCAAAGCAATAAGTCCAGCCCAGTGCTTGGAGAAAGTTCAAGTGTCCTGTCTATTGCTCCGTTTGTCTCCAGCCTGCACATCGCTCTAATCCCTGGCCTCTCAACTCGGGGGATCACGAACAGGGGACACACAGCTCCTCCCACCTTGCTACGCTGGGTAGATCCCAGCCAGCTGGGGTGCGAAATCCTTGGGCAGAAACCCATGCGCTAGCCAGTCCTTCCCCTTCAAATCTCAGCAGGCTCCCCTCTCACTCTTCTAGAAAGGAAGCCTGGGGTGGGCTGTGATGGACAATGGCAGAGCCACCAGATTTCAGCCCTGCTTGGCTTTATGGGTACCTTTAACACCACCACAAGCAATTCAACAGCCACATGACCAGGCAATTAATTCATTACCAGGCCAGCTTGTACACCGCACTCACTGGGCAACAGCAGACTGGAAACAGGTCTTTAATCGAGAATGGTACCAATCTGTCTCTATTAGCTCTCCTAGGAAGACTGTCCTCCCCTGACTTCTCTCCCCTCCCACCTCTCCATCTTTGTTCCCCTTCCATCTCCCTCGCTCTCCTTCACTGAGGAAGGTCACTGAGAGGAGCCATCAGTCCTGACAAGGGGCTACAGCCTGGATCCCACAGGACCCTCCCTCCCTGGTTTCATGCAACACAGTGGATCAGACCACTGGGCTTTTTGCCATGGTATCCAGCCTCCCAGCCTGGCCAGTTCCAGATGCTCTGAGGGAAGGCAACTGGGGCCAGTTCTGCAGCTCTGTCCATCCCGGGCTGGCTGCGGGGAGTGGAGACACCTGCCTGGGGGCTGTAGCATTCAGCATATGCCCTGAAGCAGGAGATTTGCTTACCCCGATCTTGGGGTGCATCAACACAAACATTATGGCCCATGACCCCACCTGATTCTTCCCGCACATCCTGGTGGACCGCCTCCTCTCCCTCCCTATCCCAGGCATTGTGTTACTCATGCTTCACAATGACACTTCCTTCCCTGAATCCCCTTTATTTATAGTCTCCATGACCTTTTCCCGAGCTCACGTACTCTCTCTTCCTCCCCTACACCCACAGCTCCAGACCCCACCCCCAACAACAACCCCCCAAGCCCAATCACCACACTCACTGGTGTCTCTTCCCCCCCCCCCCCCACACACACTGCTGAGGAGCTGTCCCTTGGGTAGAAGTGCTCCTTACATCTAGTAGAAGGAGCTTACAATTAACTGGTCTGCCTCCCTGCTCTTTCAAATTCCAGATGGTCTGTAATTCTTGCCGGGGAGTGTCAGAAAGGCCTTTTCATCGGAGCGCCTATAAAGTCAGAGCTCTGGGAATCAGCCGCCTTTTGCTGCGTGGGAGGAACTTGCCAGGCAGTTGTGGGGAGGGCAGGGGAAATGGGACTTTAAACACATTGGCTGGTTTCTTTCACTTTAGTTTAGTGCTTCAATGAAAGGTCTTCCCTCCCCACCCCCTCGACCCTGCATGCTGCCAAGAGTTCAGTGCCACTGGAATTCTGCGATTTTGCTGTTATTTTGATAGTGGTTTTACTTAGCAATATGTTCGGTTGCATCTGCAAAATGTACACTTCTTTGAGGTTTTTAGGTGGGGGGAGGGGGTAGAAAGAGGGCATTGGTTGGGGGAGGAAGAATGTGAGCAAGGCGCAGAACCAGGCAGCAGGATTCCTGGGTTCTATTCGCAGCCCTGCTGCTGAATCACCGGGTGACTTTGGGCAAACAACATCCCAGCTCGCTGCCTCAGTTTCCCCATCTCTAGCAAATGCCAGTTCCCTACCTGGAGCGGGAGGGAGGTGGGGAGACGTAGGTCATGGATGTTTCTGAAGTGCTTTGAGACCTGCTCATTGCACATGCTACAGTGGGGGAAAAGCATTCCCAAAAAAATAAATACTCTTAATTCTTGCATTTCCCAGGGCCTCTCCTGGTGTAAATCAGCCCCCTTTATTCCAAGAAAGAATCTGGCCCTGTGAGCCTCCTCCCCATTTCCATCTTCTTTCTTAATCCCTTTGCACGGTCCATCACAATCCTACCACGCACCCCCTCCCCATTCTTCTTCCCCTCAGCCCCCACCCACGAGCCTGCATTGTGGCTAGCCAGCCTGCATGGCAGGGAATCAGAATCAGAGAGAGAGAGAGAGGCTGAGATCTGTCCTGCCCCCGACACCCACCCACCCAGATGACACCCCATTCTCACCTTAATAACTATTCAATTGGCTGCAGACTCCATTAAGCAGCCCCTGATGCCCATGTCTCATGGAGGCCTCGGCGCACACTGTCTCTGCTGTTTTAATTACTCCTCTCACGCTCCTGCAGTGGGTCCTTCAACCAAATTACAATTGATTCCTCACTCCTACCTGATCGATGGCATCGACCAGCGCATCAGAAAGACAAATCCGAGCCCACACCTCTTTAAGGAGCCAGCGGCCTCTCCACACGGAGGCCACGGCTCCTTCAGGACACACGGTGCAGCAGCTGCCCACCCAAGCAGCTGCCCCAGCCAGCCCAGTGTTTCTCACACGGCTGTGCTTGTGGAGCCGGAGTCCAGATCCGTTCAGGGCAGCAGCGTGCGAGCAGCTAATGGGCGAAAGGACAACAGTCTCCTCCCAGGCCTGCATGATGGAGCGCGACTGTGTGGTGAGGATATTGACATTCCGGGTGAGCAGGGATCCAGAACCGGGGCTGCCCATCCCAACCCAGCCTGCCTACTTCTAGCCAGCGGGATAGGGCACGCGACAATTTCTCCAGAGGACAAGCGGTTATAGGTAAAAGGCACCAAGTTTTATTAGCCCCATTTTACAGATGCGAAAAGTGACTCAGCCAAAGTCATACAGGCAGAGCAAGAACAGAACCCAGGGGTCCTGCCTCCCAGTTGTGTCCACTAACCACTAAGCAACACGGCCTCCTCAGTGCTTTATCTGCAAAGACACACCTTGACTCCCTTCCCTCAGCCTCCAGCTCTTCCTCCTTACCCCTTGTCTTTCCCTCTGTTGTTTCTCCACCCATAACAGATTGCACAGCAGCGTTCCAGCAGCCCTTACGCTGCCTTAGGTGACAGCTCTGCCATCAGCGCTTGCAGGAGGAATGTGACACCTAAAATCAGTGTCAGGGATGCATTAAATGCAGCTCCCTGATCTGAGCCCTCTGGTGCACTGCAATCACCCAGCTAAACTGTGCTACCCCTCCATGCAGCAGCAAGCGCACACACCCCTAGGGCACTGTAGAAATAATCAAATAGACCTTCC
Source organism: Terrapene triunguis (assembly GCF_002925995.2). Taxonomy (NCBI): domain Eukaryota; kingdom Metazoa; phylum Chordata; order Testudines; family Emydidae; genus Terrapene; species Terrapene triunguis. The sequence goes on from NW_020664725.1 coordinate 8,813,964, forward strand.
CCGGACCCCGCCCCTCAAACAAAGGAGGGGCGCATGTCTTTCTCCCCCAGGGCAGCTCCCCTAGCTACTCATCAGGACCCCCAAATGCAATCCCCAACAAACGAACACCTCCCTTTCCCATTTCACCCCCCACTTGAGCACACCCAGTCCCCTCCAATGCACTGAAAGTGCTGAGCACTAGGGAGTGCTGGGTCGCAGGCCCCAGCAGCTGGAGGTGTGAAGCTCAGAGCAGGGAGGAGGGCCTGCGGTGGTGTGATGGGAGGAGGTGGGGGTGTTGTGCCCCAGGCTCATATCAAAACCCTTTGGGACTCTGGCTCCAGATCTGAACTTCTGGCTCCAGCCCTTACCCAGCCAGATGGAAAGGGGACCCTCTCTCCTCTTGTGCCATCTCCTGGCAACAGGGTGCCCCTCTCCCGTGCCGCCTCCCAGCAAGAGACCTTCCCCTCCCCTTACCCAGTGCCACCTCCCCAAATACAACACCTGCTCTGTCCAATGCAACCTCCTCAAAACACTGCCCCTGCCTTCCCCACTGCAGCCTGGGCAAAACAAGTCTCACCCCCTTCTGTGCTGTAAGCAGAAACGCCCCCCTGACCCTCACAGCATCCTCCCAATGAAATCCTAGCCTTCCCCTAGACACAGCCTGCCCTACTGCAACCCTCTGCCCAGGCCCAGCAGCCGGAGGCACTCAGGACCTGGTCTAGCTGCTACACTCTCCTGGCACAGACTGAGGTGGAATCCTGAACAGGTAGCAAAGGGACCATTGTGATGGCAGGTGTGGGAGGGCAAACAGACAAGCTCGCCCCAAAAAAATCACACAGCAGGAACAGAACCAGGTCTCCTGAGTCCCCGCCCAGTGCCTAGTCACGGGCACATGCTGCTATTGGCTGTGAATGGGGGTTGAGGAAGTAGATTGGCCACTCCTCATTCAACAGCCCCCCAAGGGGAGGGTGATCCTCGCCACAAGAGTCTGACAGCTGCTGCCATTACGTGGAGGCAGAAAGCAGCCCAGCTCAGGTGCCGCAGAGGCGTGACATGAATCCAGCTCTCTCTGTTAGCAGGCTGGTCTGTCCTCTGGCCACGTGCTGTCCCATGACAGCGCCTGCCGGCTGTCACTGGCCAAGATGAATGGGCGATTCCTAGGTTACTTGCCCATTATTTACTGTACAAGCAAACAACCTAATTGGCTTTTATTTATAGGGCAAATGTCGAGTAAATCTACGAGGTGAGGAAACGCACTGTAAAGCTTCAGCATGGTCTGCGGCACTGCTTAGCTCATTAGCGCTCCCGCTGCCGGCCTGGGAGACCGAGAGCTGTGCAGGGCAATGAGGCGGCTCGCCAGCAAGGCACAGAACTGCAGGTCCCGGGGAGGCCGGGCCAGGTAAGTGGAAGAGAAGGGGGGCATTAGATGATCACCCAGACACTACAGAACACAACCCCCAGCACCCATGGAAGTCAATGCTTCCATGCCTGCCCCCGGCCCGCCACCTAGTGCCTCTGCTCCCATCCGTAAAGGAAGGATTTCGCCCTTACTCCAAACCCGCTTAATCAGCGATTCCACTTAATAATCAAGACATTTCCAAGGGAACAGAATTACGCCTTAATGATACTTAATAGCGAGGGCAACTGATTAACCGGGATGACAGTTCTGCTAGACGGGGAGCAAGGAGGGAATTAAGAAAGACCCGGAGAGGGTGAAAGAGCCACCAGGATGCTCAGAGCCAGACGATGCGTTAAAAGTCTTCAAACTGCAACCCAGACCAAGGAGATGGTATTGAAAGTGAATTCTCTACTGGAGCTGGTCAAAGAGAGATGAATATATTGCATGAAAAGAAGCCAGAAGAAATTGTTTTTTCATTTTGTTCCCCAATAACCAAAATATAAGTGTTTCGTTTCGGCCAGAGCCCCCCCAAAGACACCAGAAGGAGGAAAGGGGAGCTTCCTAATAAGGGGGGTGTCTCGCCCACTGACACAAAATAAGGGCTTGATCCAGAAGTTATGGGCATGGTGTCAAAGTGACTTGGTGCCTTCTCATAACCTGGGATAGGCAGGAGAACAGGCTACCTAACCTTATGGTCTTTTCCAAGCTTCACGCCTACTAAACAACCTTTTTCAAGCACAGAGAGACTAGGTCACTTCCTCAGGGTCACACACACTGAGTCTGTGACAGGGCAAGATATTGAATCCAAGTGTCCCAAGCTAGCACCCTAACCACTGAGCCATCCTTCCTCTCACTTGCATCTCCCCCACCTTTCAGTGAATGCTGGGAGCCTGATTCCCCAGTGCCCTGCACCCCACATAGTCATTTACTCCAGGGTTCTGGCAGGATGGCATTTTGTCCCCATTGTCACGGGTGTAAGTGGCTGCCCACGGCACAGGGCAGGAGAAAATGAGGCCCAATGGGGTTACCCCAGCATCACTCTGAGCAGCATTTGTCCAGCCGAATCTACTGGTGAAGCTGCATCAGCCAGAAAGAGCCCAGCTGCACTCTCGGTTTGCGAGGTGCGGGCAGATGGGAAAAAGACAGCTCCTTAGTGGTAAAGCAGGCCAGTTAGATCTGGAATGGGCAAGGGTATGTCTACACTACGGGATTAATCCGAATTTAGATAATTCGAATTTGGGAAACAGGTTGTATAAATTCGATTGTGTGCGGCCACACTAAGCACCTTAATTCGGTTTTTAACCACATTAATTCGGTGGTGTGCGGCCACACTACCCCATTAATTTAAACACAGTAATTCGGTGGTGTGCGGCCACACTAACCCTAATTTGAATTAACAAAATCGATTTAGGCGCTACTCCGCTCGTCGAGGTGGAGTACAGAAATCGATTTTAAGTGCCCTTTAATTCGAATTAACTGGCTCTGTAGTGTGGACGGGTGAAGGATTAATTCGGATTAACGCAGCTAAATCCGAATTAAAGTCGTAGTGTAGACCAGGGGAAGTCTTATCCCGAGTCCCCTGTCAGAGCAGCACAGCACCTCACCCTGCCCAGCAATGCCTCTGCCTTAGCTCAGGGCCGTTCTCCATCAACAAGTGCCCAGTATCATTCTGAGGAATCCCAGTGCATCAGGTTGGAGGGTCACCCATCCGACCAGGCAATCGGATTACACTGCATCCCCCCGCCTTCCATGGAGGAACCAGATCTGCTGGGAATATAAAACCCCTTCCCAGGGTCAGAGCACCAAGGACCTTTCAGCTCCCACCTGGAGAAAGGATGAGTTTTCCCTAGATCTTCAACCTACTAAGGACACAGCGAGCTCCTCTCCTCAAGTAATTAATTTAACACGCCAATGCCCAAAGGAATCTCCGGCTGGAATCAATACTGGAGATGATTGACCTGAGAACACACATTGGCTATTTCCCCAAGGCAGGGGATTAGAATGAGAGCCCAGCTGTGAGGGGAGAAACGTCATTCTCCGGAGAGCTTTACTCGCTGCCCTCTATAGGCCCTGCTGCTCCCACAGAGAAGGACGCTGGGGTGAGGCCTGAGGGAGAACAGCTGCCAGAGGAACAGGAAGATGGGCAGTTACTGCTTGGTGGGGGAAGTAGGATTTAAAGCAGAAGCCTTTAGGTCCATGCAGCAAGTAAGGATGGTCCAAGCCAGACCCCAGATCCAAACACCGGTGAGCTGTGGGAAAGTTGAATCCGCCTCTGAGCTTTGAGGAATGGGCTGTGCTGTGTCCCTCGGGGTAAAGAAGAGCCAAGACCCGGCTGTGGCAAACACAAAGGGGATTCTTTACCGAGGCTGCTGGACACAGACCAACCATGGGATTCTCTCAGTCTAGCTCCCGGGCAGGCTCATGGACGAGGGCCACTACACAGAGCATCCCCATGTCATGGCCCAAGTGCAGGCTCAGGTACTCGAGAGCACAGAGGTCTCGGCTGCTGAGAGGAAGGGAGGAAAACCACTCTGGGGCCCACCACGAGGCACAAGCCAGTCCCATAGAATCTAGGTTGCAAGCTCACTCATTCTGCACCTGCAGAGCCCAGTGGGGTCCCAATGCCCCTGCTGCTTCTGGACTCTGCTGCAATCAACCACCACCTCCGGCAGGAGGAGCAGAGGAGAAGCACACAAGGCCCCAAACCAGCCAGATGCCCTCAGCATCCCCTAGCCTGAGTTCTTCCTGGGGCCCTGGCTATGGCAAGGGGGGGGGTGTTCCTGAGCCTGTTTCCCCCAGCGCAGCGCAGACCTTGCTCAGGTTTCTTTCACTGTGCAGCGAGGGATCCCCAGCTGGCAGGGCCGGCTCCAGGCACCAGCCTGGCAAGCAGATGCTTAGGGCGGCCACTCCAGAGGGGGCGGCACGTCCAACTATTCGGCGGCAATTCGGCAGACGGTCCCTCACTCCCGCTCGGAGCGAAGGACCTCCCGCTGAATTGCTGCCGCAGATCGCGATCGCGGCTTTTTTGGGGGGGGGGGGGGGGGGGCGGGGGGGGGCCAAAACCCTGGAGCCGGCCCTGCCAGCTGGGATCTCAGGCCTGCCTTTGCAGAGCCCAGGGTTATGTCTGTTCTTCCCTTTCCCTAGGGAACTGATGATGTGGCAAGTAGGAAATTGAATCAGGTCCCGGGGTTATTTTCCTGGGTAACCACAAACGAACCTGCAGCGGGGAACAATTGAATCAGTGACTATGAGGGATCATTCGCTAAACCTCATTCCCAGCCGATTATTGCACAGATGGGAAATGTGCACAGATCCTCTCCCCCCACCCAACCTGCTCCTGATAAATCTCCAGGAGAATCATCCCCTACTTTTGCAGCCATCATGTCTAATCCACAGAGGAGACGTACCAATTCCACAAGGAGCATTTGGCTTTTGGGTACAGAAAGGCTTAAAGTGATGCAGAGCCATTAAAACACGCACAAGGGTATTAAGCCAGAAACTGGAAAGGAAGAGACGTATTAGAAGCCAAGAGGTATGGCATGGAGAACGTGGCTACAGGTAGCCAAGGGCTGCAATGCAAGGGGAGAACGAGGAGGTGTGCGCATCTAGGGGATGTCTCCTTCTCAAGGCAGAGGGTATAAGAGACCTACTATTACCACCTGGCACTGGTGTTCTTTGACTTACGTGGCCACGGTCTGCATTTTTGGAGGAGGAGGAGGGTTCTAATCCCAATTTTCCGTGTGTGTCTGGGATGCATCTAGCAGCAGTGTGGTCTGCAGGCGTCTGTACAGGAGGTGCTGTATGGACAATTTCCAGGAGAGGGTTAGGGTTACAGGCAGGTAGTGGCCACTTTGGGGGTGGGGGGGATCTGCATGCCAGCGTGCGCTGAGTTGGGGAATAAGGAGGACATGAAGGGAAAATGCAGCTGTAGGGGTGGAAATGGCTTACAAGAAGGAAATGCCCAGCTGGGTCTGAAGCCAAGAGAGGATGCTCCATTCAATGCAGATTTTTCTTCACCTTGCAGAAATGGGAGCATCCTATCCTCACCAACTGCAGCCAGTTCATAAGTAGAGGGGCATGTAGACGGCCGTTCATCTCATTCACAGAACGGAACATCCTGATTAATGTGACCAGGTCCCCATGCACCCTGCCTCTCAAGCAGCCGATTCACTATCAAATGGCATTCCTGTTCGGTGTCCATCGGAAACCATTGCCCCCAAACAGCCCTTCATCTCACTTACTGCCACGCCACAGAAGCGATTGTCAGATCTTTCAGCTTGACTACACCATCCAGCTCTCACACTTGCAGAAAGGCAGCCACTTGCTTGTGCGATTACAGCCGCACCCTAATATGTGTCAAGCGCGAAAGGTGCGGCTGCCGTACAGGTGAGAATTCCCACCCACAGTTCTCACATCATCCACCCCCAGGCAACCTGGCATTTGCAGAGGACACCATGTGGCGCTCACAAACCCACCTTGACAGCCAGGTTCAGCTCGGCTGAGACGCGTTTTACAGAGATACACTAGAAATGTCCCTCATCATTTGGGATTTATTTTGATCATCTCTAATCCTCTGCCTTGATTATGGAGCCTCCAAATCTCATTAGCTGGATTTTTTTTTAAATGTTATATTAATCCCATCTTGGTAATCTGACATTTATTGATTTTTATTTTTAACTCACGTTATTAAGGAGAGCACAGGCATCAGCCCCATTCTTGTGGCCCGTGGGCCACCTGGTATCCCTTCTAGTCTCCCAGTGGTTCGAGTAGATTGGGCTCAGATGGCCAGGGGACCTGCCCACACTCAATCATGCTGAGCCTCTCTGGCCCGAGTGGGACCTGACAGAATGGAACCCACTGGCCCATGTGAGCACTGCGTCCGTGTCAATGTGGGCCTGTTACAACTCTCAGCCTGGCTCTTTAGGTCAGACTGTAGACACCCCTGCTCCTGACACCGGAGGTCCCTGGCGTTGGCCGGGAGAGCAGCTGTCACACAGGCCTGCGGCGTAGCCTGCCCTTTGAGTCAGATCCTGAGAGATGCCAAGCACCTGCTTCACTGGGAGCGGCCAATGTCAGGACCGTGCAGCGTTCAAGCAGGAGAGTCAAGACCATGCGACATTCAGGCTTTATTCCTGCCTCTATGTGCCGGTCTCACCCAACCAAGCACTTCCCGAAAGTAGCATTCTCCCAGTTTCTACACACAACTGCATGATAGCGCCCCCATTGGGAAGGCAGGCCAGGCCCTATCCCCGTCCCCACCCAGCTTCCCTTGCACATGCCCTGCCCAGCCCCTACTCCGCTCCAGATTCATTTCCCAAGTACCCATCTTGACAGCTGCCCCAATCTTGTTCTCTTGCCCTTCACTCCATCCTGGAAGAACGTGTCTGAGCTCCACCCTGGATTGTTCCCCTGGAGACCTTCCCTGCACCTGGAGAGTTCCATCAATCCACCAGTGGGATGAATCCATCCTCGCTGGGCTCTCCCTCAGGCCCTCTGCACAGCAGGGGAGACCATTCCATCACTGGTGAAAGGAGGAGACTCTGCCACCCCAGCTGGGCTCACATCACTGCCTGTTCTCTAAATAAGAGGAGCGTGCGACAGACAGTACCATGTAACGCAACCAGGGACTGTACAAGCTTCTGACACGCGGCCCTGCCAATGCATCTCAGCCTGGACTTTCTGCACCCCGGCTATTCTATTCAAAGCTGCCCCGGTCAATGCATCCTGAGCCTAATCTGCAGCACCCCCTGCTGTTCCAGTCCTGGGCCACTCTTGCCTGCCCTCCCCCAGCACACCTCAGTCCCAAACCTGCAGTATCCCATTCGTTCCAGCCTTCCACTGCGCCCTCCGCCCCCAATGCACCTCAGTCCTGACCCACCGCAATGCCTAGGATTTCACCCCCGGATGCATCCATGCAGCTCCGCCGATGCACCTTCATCCTGTCCTACAGCACCTGCTGCTGTTTTAGTCCCGAGCGCAGCCCCGACACACCCGCATCCAAGCCTTTGGCAGTGAACCTCCATCCTGCCCTGCGGCACCTTCTGCGCTCCCGGTCTGAGGCCCCTGCTCATTTCCAGTGCAATATGTAACCAGCTCTGTCCTGCATCGAGGAGACTGATGATCTGCAAGCCGTTCATTTACATTCTGGCCTCCAGAGAGGAGAGGCTGGTGCATTAACTCACTGCTTGACACACACCCCCCGGCTTTTCCCCCACATTCCTCGGAACCTGAGCTGCAGCAGACACATCAGTGCAGGCGTTCACAGCATCCCATACACTAACACTAAGCGCGCCAGTCGAAGTGCCCAGCCTTCACAACACATTTGCAGGCATCAGGAAAGGTCACGTGGCATTAGTGGGGCCATCGGGATACCTGCACTTGGCCCAGCGCTGTCCTCGGGGCGGGAGCGCTTACTCTCTCGTAAAAATCACTTCCCAACAGCCGAGCTGGAGGAAATCAGCGCCAGCAATTGGCTGATTAGGAAGAAGCCATTAGCACCCAGTCAAAACAGCTTTTTAAAACGAGCTTTGACAAAATTGTCACATTAGATGTATCGGAATAAAGGGAGCGGTGCAGCCTGCACCGTGCAATTTTACATCATTTTGACAGCTCACATTAAGGCAACCGCAGGCACCTCTGGGAAATTACCTCCCAGTTAAACAGAGATCGCAGCAAATGAAACGCCTTGGAGGCAAGAGACAGTCTGTCTAAGCCTGTCACCTTCTTCAAGGGCAGGGATGCTGTGCTAGGGGCAGAACTGGGAGGCCCTCGGGGCAGAACTGGGAGCCTGCACTTCGATACAGAGAGTGGGATCTGGGAGTTCAGGCTCCATGCCACAGCACTAGGAGTGTGGCAGGATGGCTTAGGGGACTGGGAAGGGGCTCCACGGCCATTTGCCTCGGGGCTTGTCTGCAGGAAGTGTCTTGTGGGTAAGAGGCTGGACTGCAACGCGGGAGACCCAAGTTCAATTCCTCCGTGCAGCTGAAGTGGGTTTTTTTACCCACGAAAGCTTATGCCCAAATAAATCTGTTAGTCTTTAAGGTGCCCCCGGACTCCTTGTTGTTTTTGTGGATACAGACTAACACAGCTACCCCTCTGATACAAGTTCGCTTCCTGCGAGTCCTCCGGGAATCACCGTCTCTCAACGTATGTTTGTGCAGCACCCATCACAAAGGGACACCGGTCTCAGATAGAGTCTCTAGGCATGGCAGAGTGTCCTGACAAGGTAAGCCAGGATTTGTGCTGGTTGAGCTCATTCCAGTTTCAAGCAGCACTAAACCCAGCTGGTACAAATCATCTCCCCCCTTGTCTACACTTAGCTGCACCAGAGCAAATTCTACGCCCGGAACACCAGCTACAAACAAGGCCGAAGTCACGGGGCCCGAAATCCACATCAGGCTGGCGGCGAGAGAAAGTTGTTTGTATTCAGTGACCCATGTGAAATGAGGTTGGGTGGGTTTCAGCCAAGCTCCTAGAGGAATCCAGAGCACAACAAACCGCTGGTACTGGCTGGAAAACTTGGCAGCCTCAGTGGTGAGACCAAAGGCCGAATGGAGATTTCACTCTCCTCTTAGTGCTAGCAGCTCCGGCAGGGCAGGGCTGGGCCACTCTCGCAGAGACGAGACGGAGACCAGGCCTGTGGTGCGGTTGTATGTCTCGTACCTGCTCTGTGGACTGATAGAGGCCACAAGCCCCCAAGTACCTTTTACCTGTGCTGAATCTGGCACCTCTCAGCAGCACTGATTCACACACAGGAAACATACAACTAAAAGCACCTGTTATACACAGCATCAGGCAGCTCTGCCTGTTCTACCCATCACTCAGATGCAAAGTTAGGGTTACCATATTTGAACTTTCAAAAAAGAGGACACTCCGGGGGGGGGGTGTAGTCCCGCCCCCTAGCCACTCCCTCCCAATTCCCGCCCCCCTGACTGCCCCCCACAGAACCCCCAACCCATCCAACCCTCCCTGCTCCTTGTCCCCTGATCGCCCCTTCCTGGGACCCCTGCCCCTAATCACCCCCCAGGACCCCACCCCTTATCTAAGCCTCCCTTATCTTTGTCCCCAACTGCCCCCTCCTGAGACCCCCCCACCCTACCTGTCCCCTGACTGTTCTGACTCCTATCCACACCCCTGTCCCCGCCAGATCCCCAGGACTCCCACGCCTATCCAACCGCTGCCTGTTCCCTGACTGCCCCCCCCCCCCCCCCCTCCACCCCATCTAACCCTCCCTGTCCCCTGACTTCCCCAATCCCTCTCCACACCCCTGCCCCCTGACAGGCCACCCCCAGAACCCCCACCCCATCCAACCCTCCCCTGCTCCCTGTCCCTTGACTCGCCGCGCTCCCTGCCCTGCCCCGCCCCACCCCAGCTCACCTCCGCTCTGGCTCTGCCTGCTCCCCTGAGCGCGCAGCCGCCCCGCTTCTCCGCCCCGCCCCCGGCTTGCCTCGAATCAGCTGTTCGGCGGCAAGCCTGGGAGGGAGGGAGCGAGAAGCGGAGCGGAGTGGCGCGCTCAAGGCAGCAGGCAGAGGCGGAGCGGAGGTGAGCTGGGGCGGGGAGCGGTTCCCCTGTGCCCCCCCCCACGTTACCTGCTGCGGGCAGCCCTCCCCGCACCCCCCTGCCCCAGCTCACCTCTGCTCTGCCACCTCCCCTGAGTGCTCCGCTTCTCCCCCCTCCCTCCCACCCAGGCTTGCCGCGCAAAAGTCTGGGAGGGAGGGGAAAAGCGGCGCGCCCGGGGGAGGAGACGGGGCCTGGGATGTTGGAATGGGGGCGGAGCCGGGAGCGGGGCGCGAGCACCCACCGGCGCCGGCTAAAGTCGGTGCCTATGCCCCGCGCAGCGCTGCCGGCGCGCTGAAGCTGCAGGGGAGGGGGAAGCGGGGGAGGGGCTTTTGCTGCCGGAGCGGCCCCAAGTGAGCGGCTCAATCCGGCGCGGCTGCCCTATCAGCCGCTTTTGGGTCTTTAGATAGCGGTCCGGGGGGAAATCCCGGACATTTTTAGCTTTTTACAAATTCCCCCCGGACGGCTATTTAAAGACCCAAAAGCCGGACATGTCCGGGGAAACCCGGACGGATGGTAACCCTATGCAAAGTGAATGCCCCTGGATTCCTTACGGCTTGTCTACACAGGACAGTTCTGTGCAGCAAGCCAAGGTGCGATTCTAGAGCACACTAGCTGGCCGCACAGTAACGTCCCACGCGGCCCCTGCTGCAGCACACTGAAAGTCCTGTAGTGTGCTCCGAGGTGCTCCTGTGCACTAGCGTTCCAGGTAGAAAAGCCTTTAGTCTCACGCCTGCAGTTACACCATTTCCTCCAAACACCCACAAGCCCCTAGCATCCCAGCAGGAGGCAGTGCTCACCGAGGTGGCAAATTGCAGCAATCTTCGACTGGGACTTTGGCAGAGGGAGAATGAGTCTCTTACAATCCCTCCCGATCAGGCAGGGCATGGCTAATGGAATCGAATGGAGGGAGTTCAGGGGAGAGCGCAGCCACATGAGGAGCTGGTGAGAAGACGAGAGGCTTCTGAATATTCATGAAGTTAATTAAGCAACCGTTAATTGGAAATCGCTGGATTTTATGGAGACCTCCAACTTCAGCATGCGCCGTAATCACAGCAATCTAACAAGTACATCCGGCACCTTCTTCTTCCTATTGTTGCTTTCCCCCGTGATACTAGCTTGGCGAAGGAGGAGTGTGCAAGCTACTGGGTACAGCAAAGAGATTGGGGTCAGGACTCCTGGGTTCTATTCCTGGTTCTGCCCCGTTCCCACTTCTTTCCCCTCTGTTTCCTCATCTATAAGATGGAGATCCCTTGGTGGGAGCTGTGACTCGGATTAATGCATGTTGGACAAGCACTGAGGTCCTCACCATACGAACGCAAAGAATCATAACAGATTAGCCACGCGGCAGCTCCCTTTGTACAAGCGACCATGGTATTTCACTATCCGGACTTAGCACAATACATATGGCATCGTCCTATTCTTGTCCCTATGATCAATCACCACACACACACACACCCATGTGTTACCAACACACTAACGCGAGGGCTGCACGCACCTTCTTGGCTCTGGCTGGCTGCATTGCCTGACTCAGTGCTGTGCGTGAAATGGAAGAGCAGAGCCCCTCTCCTCATGACTACTACTACTCGGTGCATCCACCAGGCTCGCTATGAGCACATACACACCCACACCCCAAAAATTGCTTCTCTCCATCACAGAGAAAGGAAAGGGTTGGGAAAAAATTATCAGCCATGTGGGCTGTTTGGAAAAGCAACACAATTAAACTAGTGCTTGAACTAAACCCAGGGCAGGCAGGGGTAATCCGATTTCAACAGGCCCTGCCTGGGAGTTGGGTCTGAACTACAAGCAAGACGTGAAACACGGTGGCGTTCATGGACCCAATCCTGCCTTCAGCAAAGTCCCTAGCAAAATTCCCCCTTCTCTCTAAAGCCAGTGGATCAGACCCTACCTAGCTGGCTGTTCATGAGGCAGAGTAACTCAGTGATCTAGAGCATTCGGTACAAATAAGCCAAACCGACACTAAGCAACAGCCAGGTGTGGAGAAGAGGGGCTGGAATCCAAGCTGCTCTGCAGAGGCCTTTGGAGTGACTCAGATTCTACAAAAGGCTGCAGAGGTTGGGGAGGCGGGACAGGATGTGAGACGCACGAGAAAGGGACACAAAGTGCATTGAGATTAGAGCTTTCAGGCCCAGGGCAGGTTCTTTTGTTTTTAGCGTTTGCTCGCTTGCCTGGAAACGGAGAGAGGCTTTTACCTCCCCAAACTTGGCATGCACTTAGCGGGTCACCTAGATTTAGTGCATGGGCATGTGAACGAAGGGCCTAAAGATGCAGATAGGTACTTTGTTAACCCTGTTAGGTGCCTAACTCCCAGTCAGTGCTTTTGGAAATCCTGCGAGGCCCCTCTGCATCTTTAGATGCCTAAATACCTTCAAAAACCTGGCCTGCAGAGCTTGTGTCACAGCTGAGTGGGTTAAAGCCCCAAGGTCTGCTCAGCACATAGTGGGAGAGTTAAGGAGAAATACTCCAAGTGAAATCAGCTGCACTACTGACAACCTCCTACTTTTCATCTTCCGAGCAATTAGTGGTCCCATTCCCCCTAGAAGACAAGAAAGGGGATATTCCCATTGTACAGCTGGGAAAATCGAGGCCCAGAGAGGGCAGGTGTCATCCAGCAGGTCAGTCACACAGCTGGGATTAGCACTCGGGTGTTCCTAGCTCCCAAGTTTGTGCTGAGACCTACAGATCATTGGCCCACACGACAGAAGCAGGGACTGGCTCAGTCCAATTAGACGCCAACTTTTTGCTTCCTTTACCAATAGGCCACTCCAGTGTCGGTGCCCCGCTTGGCATTCCCTTGCCCCTGGATGAGAACAGAACAGGGGGCATCCATTTGTGGATTTAAGCTCCCCCAGGAAAGCCGCCCCAGACTGGGCTTGCAGTGCCTGTCAATGAGATTGGGGCCTGTGCTGTTGTGTGGGGCTTCAACCACACCCTGCAGCACCCTGTTTCCCTCCCCCCATCCAGTTCTGATGATGCACCACAATCCCAACCTGCAGCCAATTCCTGCCCCATCCAGCCCTGCTGACACACCCCCGGCCTGACCCACAGACCACACACACCCTCCCACACAGGGAGCGCTCAGTGAGCATTAGCGTCTGTGAAACAAACAAATGGTGTCTTCCCTGCTTTGGATTCAGTAAGAAGAGGCTCTCTCCAAGGGTCTGGCAGCTTGTGTAACCCTGGAGACGGAAGGCGAGATCAAATCCACTGATGAGAAACGGGGGAAGGGAGAAAGATATCAAGAAAGAATGACAGAGGAACAAATGGCTCATCAGGGAGAAGGGCGGCGTGTACGTGTGTATGGGGGGGAATTCTCCACCTAAGTGAAAATGATTGGCTGCATCATTAGAACTTTAGCATTCAAATGAGACAAGGAGGAATACATGGGCAATAGTGACTTTCCCGGTTTGTTTATTTCCCCACCGCCTCGATTTTCACTGGCCTCAGCAGCTGCAGAGTTGGGCCCGGGCGACATTAAGAAGGATCTCCCAGTAGTTCTGGACATGACAGTGATGGATTCCCCTCTTCCCAGGCCTGTCACTTTCCCTCACGACTGGGATCATCGCAGTTAACTTCTTATCAGATGCTAATGGCACATTCGGACCAAAAAAAATAAAGAGACAGCAGCGGGTGCGCTTGTATGCGTTACGATTGCCACCTGTCCAGGTTTTCCCGGAATCATGCCTTTTTGAGGAAACTGGCCCAGGAAATCTGTAAGAGTGCTCACTACGTATTGCCAGCTGTCTGGTTTGATAGGCTCAGAAATGTCCCGGGTATCCCCCTTTTTATACCTCAATGGTGGCAACCCTAGTGTGTGCGGGCACAGGCTGCCAAGGTAGTAAGTGGCTTCTCCTGGGTATGAGCTGGGCACCCGTCCAGCACTGGCTCTGCAGTGAACCTACAGACAAAACCACAAGAGGAGCACAGAATGGCTCAGAAGAGTTGACATGAGAGATGGAGCCAAGTCATCGCTCCCAACCCAGCTCACAGCAACAGCAATCAAATGTCCCGTACATCACTCTTCCAAAGGTACCTTAGCGCTCAAGAAAGGTAGCTGAGAGGCTGCAACTCTGCCTCTAGAGTCCTGAGTTCAAATCACAGCCTTGCCACTAGTCTCCTGGGTAACCTCAGGCAAGTCAAGTCCCTGGTCTGTGCCTCAGTTTCTCTTGCAAGTTCTTCAGAGCAGGGCTGGTCTTGGACTATGTATTTGTACAGCACCTAGCACAATGGGGCCCTGAGCCTAGATACGGCCACTTGTAGTAATTGCATCTATAAATTTACCTTAATTGTGAGTTCAACTGAAAAGAGTGAAAGTTCACAAAATATCACAATGACCTAGGAACAAATGCAGACGGGAGAAGGTTCAAAAGCAAGACAAACGCTGAATTAGTCAAAGCAAAAAGGCTGACGGATGTAACTCAAGGACTGCGTTAAGATCACGCTTGGTAAACAGTGAGAGACCAGAAATCCATGAACCAAAATTGACACGTCGGAAAGTAGGCCTAATTGATTGATAACGTAACAAGGGGATGGGCTGTTCTGCCCTTTTGGGGTCCTTAAAGGACTTTGGGGGGGAAAGCTGGCTATTGCGACACTGACAGAAAAGTGGAAAGAACTAGCTTCCATCACACCTGCCACTCCCACTGTCTCCCGGGACCCTGGACTTTCCTTATCCTGATTCTGAAAGATGTCCTGGCCAAAGTGGGCCAGAGAGAGGGACCCAAATGACACTGCCACCTCCAGCTAAATCCTAACCACCATCTGGGATGTGAGGCTGTGTCACACATCACTCTCTGTGCATCCTTTTCCATCTTATTTCCTCTTTATAACCCTCTTCTTTTTCCTTCTGTCTCAGAAGAGTCTGGCTTAGCCAGCCACCACCATCTGTTTTGAACACTGCTGGAAGCCTCTGACCAGAAAGATGCAATGCCCCAACCAGCCCAATGCTGGTACAAGTTAGCCAGGTCTAGGAGTGGGGTGGATCAGACCATGGGCTGGGCCTGTGTTTCTCCAACTGGGAGGTTACAAGTGAGTCCACACCAGAGGCAGAAGCTGTGTTTTCTATCATTGGTGTTCTTCTCTCTCCTGTGGCATGTGCGTGTCTGGTTCAGTCTGCTAGGAAACAGGATTGACTTTGACAATAAAAGAAACATCAGCTCCAGCTCATCTCAACTAACTTCTTTTCTCCCGAAAGGACAGTTCCCATCTAAAAGACTGCCAGATTGGCGGCAGGGGGTCCTTCTAAAGAGACTCCCCAGCTAACGAGAAAGGGAACAAAGGATGTTGTTTAAAATACAGCCTTATTTAACACTTAACATTTCAAATGCTCTAAACTGTTTGCCCCTTTTCCCCCGGTCATTTGAATAAAGAGTCAAAGAGATTTGTAATAACGTGCTTGCCAAGGGACCAGGCAGGCTGAGGTCTCTGTATACCAAGCTCCAAACCTTGTTTAAAATGGTTGAATGTGAGACAGTCTCAGAGTCATGTTAACACCTTTAGCTCTTTTGGCTCATCTAAGTTAATACAACCAGCTGCTAGCTGCTACGGTAATATAAGTAGTAGTAAGTGGGCACCCCCTCTCCAATGAAGACAGCTGTCCTCTATGGCTTGACTGTCAGAGGTGCCGAGTACCGGCTCTTCTCTATACACTTGAGTTGGCATTGTAGGTACTCAGCAATGCTGACTACTAGACCAGCCCTCGCCCCAAATCCCAAAGTATAGAAGGGTCGTCTATGTGGCACAATAAGCCCAGGCTCTGAATCAGGTTTGAACCCAAATCCCCCTTCCGTCAACACTCAAATCAGTCTGACTCGGGTCAACAAGCGCTCAGGACCTGGGACCAGGACCCTGCTGGGGAGTGGCTCAGAGCCCAAGTCCCACTCTGATTTGGGTCCCTGCCCAGTGCAGTACGGACGCGTTAGTGTGGCTAAGAGACCCAAGTCCGTCGATTGTAAGCCCAGGTTTACAATGCAGCGTAGTGCAGACTTGGAAGCACTGGGTGTGTCTACACTGCAAAGAAACCCATGGTACCAAGTTTCACAGCTGGCGCCAATTAACTCGGGTTCACAGAGCTTGGGTTGCAAGACTAAAAAATAGCATTTGTGGACCTGCCTGCTTGGGCCGGAGGCTCTCCCCAGAGAGGGAGATGGTCTCAGAGCCTGGGCTTTGTAGCCCCTGCAGCCCAGGCCCTGCAAGTCTGAGTCAATTAATCCAGGGCTTAAGGTCTGAGACTCAGTTCTGTTTGCTTTTCTTTGCAATGTAGATATACACACAGTCCACAAGCCCAGGCCCCACAGACCCGGGGTTACAATGCAGTGTAGACAAACCCTTACAGTCCCAGCTCCAGTTGACATACACCAAACACAGCCGGATTGTTGGGTGGCTCTCTCTGACTTAACACTTGAGCATAGTTTCACCCCCGTGGGAGGGGTATCAAGCTCGGGCCTAGAGGCTGGTTAAAAGAAATGGCGCTACACTCAGATTCCCTTCAATCGCTTACTGCTGGGAATGGTTCCTATGTCATCCTGAGAGCCCTGCTAGCTGTACTGAGTTAGCTCAGGAGGGTTTTTTAAATGATTTCTTAAGGGTATGTCTTCACTACCCGCCGTATCGGCGGGTAGCAATCAATTTATCCGGGATCGATATATCGCGTCTCGTTAAGACGTGATATATCGATCCCCGAACGCGCTCACCGTCGACTCCGGATCACCCCCAGAGCGAGCGGCGGTAGCGCAGTCGACGGGGGAGCCGCGCCCATCGATCCCGCGCCGTCTGGACCCCAGGTAATTCGATCCAAGATACTTCGACTTCAGCTACGCTATTCGCGTAGCTGAAGTTGCGTATCTTGGATCGATCCCCGCCCCTAGTGTAGACCAGCCCTAAGATGTGGTTGTTTTGAGACTTACACCATGTAGAGTTTAAGAGAAGTGAAATAATGATAATGAGATTCAAAAGGCAAAGAGCATTTAGTGACCGTAAGAAAAGGCCTGAACCTGAAAGGGCACCATCAGTCCTGAACGGATTCTTGCACCAACGGCAAAAGAGTTAAGAGATTATGGATCTGCAACTCAAGTAGACCACAAGGGCTGAGAATAGACAGTTATCCTACAAAGCTGGCCCTGCTCAGAAACCAGCCATCAAGGATAAAGAACATATGATTTTGTGCTACAATTTTTTCCCATGCAGCTCATTTGGTGACTTTACCTTGGTAAGATTCAGTCCCGTGAAGCTGTGCTCTTACCTCAGTGTCCGTGCTCTGCAACAAGGGTGACCAGATGTCCCAATTTTATAGGGACAGTCCCGATATTTGGGGCTTTTTCTTATATAAGCTCCTATTACCCCCCATCCCTGTCCCGATTTTTTACACTTGCTGTCTGGTTACCCTATCTGCAACGTTCCATGTCCCACCTCTTGGCAATAAGAGTACCTAGAGGACAGTGCACTAGGTGCACCCTGAGTTCTATTCCCGCCTCTGCCACTGGGTGAGCTTGGGCTAGCACCTCACTGCTCTGTGCCTCAATTTCCCCAACTGTAAAATGGGGCTAATGATACTGACTTCCTTTGTAAAGTGCTTTGAGATCTGCTGTTGAAGAATGCTATATGAGAGCTTGGCCATTTGTAATAATAATACCTGATACCTTGAAGATGAGCATGCTATTATTATTATTATTAATATTACAGTAGCACCTAGAAGGGTCACAGATTTATAGATTCCAAGGCCAGAAGGGACCATTGTGATCATCTAGTCTGACCTCCTGTGTAATGCAGGCCAGAGACCGTCTCCAAAATAATTCCAAGAACAGATCTTTTAGAATTTGTCTAGCTTCAGTTTCTAGCCGTTGGATCATCTTACACCTCTCTCTATTAGACTGAAAATCCCATCATCAAATATTTGTTCCCCATGTAGACACCTATACATGAATCAAGTCACCCCATAGCCTTCTATTTGTTAAGCTAAATAGCTTGAGCTCTGAGTCGATCACGAAGGCATATGTTCTAATCCTTTAATCATTCTTGTGGCTCTTCTCTGAACCCAAATTTATCAGCATCCCTCTTGAACTGTGGGCACCAGAACTGGACACAGGATTCCAGCATTGGTCAGACCAGTGCCAAAACAGAGGTAAAATAACTTCTCTACTCCAACTCGAGATCCCCCTGTTTATGCAACCAAGATCCCATTAGCCTTTTTGACTCAAGCATTGCACTGGGAGTTCATGTTCAGCTGGTTATCAACCACGGCCCCCAAATCTTTTTCAGTCCCTGCTTCCCAGGACAGAGTCCCCCCCAATCCTCTAAGTATGGCCTATGTTCTTTGCTCCTAGATGTACACATTTACATTTTGCCGTATTAAAATGCATAGTTTGACTGCTCTCAACTTACAGAGCAATCCGCATTGCTTGGTATCAGTGACCTGTCTTCTTCATTATTTACCACTCTCCCAATTTGGGTCACCGGCGAACTTTATCAGAGATATGTTATATTTTCTTCCCGGTCATTGACAAAAATATTAACTATCGTAGGGCCAGGAACCCATCCCTGTAGGGCCCCACAGAAATCACACCCTCTCGACAATGATTTCCCCGTTTCCATCTGCAGTCCCTCATTTGAGCCATGGCAGGCTGAGACGTACAGCCTCTTTGGGATTCTGCTGGATACAGGCACGATGCACAAGTATACAATCATTGTTATTAAGCTGCTCTGAGCCACTTTTCTGGGCAGGCCACCCTGTGCCTCAATTACAAAGGCAAAGCTGGTTCTCGGTGTATAATTCCCTCGGCTTTCTTTCATTTGCAAGAGTTGGGTAATGCCAAACAGGGCTGAAGGGTCTGACTGAATTTCTCTGGCTGTAAATCTAAGCCATTTTCATGGTCTTTCAATTGCCTACACATTTTTTGCTTTGCCGTGTGGGCTTGACTCTGGTTATTAGTTAATGGCTATTTACCTGCCGTGTCTCTAGACATATGGTTAGAAGGGGAAGTTTAACAACAGCTCCCAGGGTCAGCTAAGAACTGCTGCATTTTAATGTTACAGGCAGATTAATGGCAAGATAGGAGGAATCATTGAGTGTATTGTGCAGTAATGAAAGCAAGTCACTCTGTCTCTCTCTAAAGGATTTGGAGTCTTGTTTTGCAATTGGGGGCGGTCCATATATTACATAACGCATTGGAGGTGCGGGGGTCCTTCATTATGTATGACTGTTTGTTTCAGTGTAACAAGGAGGGAGGGAGTCTTGAAAAAAAATCACCAAAGAATGTGTCACGTAATTTATAGACAGCTGCTTGATCTTTAGTGAGATTTGATCTGCCTGTCAGATGAGATGTAAAATGGAGATCCTGACCGACCATCTGTGGCTATTATATCATAGCGCTTGTAAGAATAGAGTGTGAAGTCCAGTGTCATGGACACCTTCTAGTCTGGATAACTACATTCTTCCTCCATAAATTCCACTCCCAACTCCCAGCAACTTCAGTAGTCAAAATTATTCCAGTTCTTCACTTCCCATCCCCAACTGCCGCGTGATGTACAACAGCCGCTGCGGTTCAACCCCAGAAGCGGCCGCACGTCATCGGAAGGTGAAGCCTTTCCGGTGTATGCAGGGAGAAATCCTGGTTCTATGGCGGTCAAAGGGAGTTTTGCCATTGGCTTCAACAGAGCCAGGATTTCACCTGCAATCTGCAATGTGCTTTAGGATGCATCTGGATGGAAAGTGCTGAGTAAGCGACTTGCCCGATGTCACGCACAGTGAGGAGGATAGATAGATCTCGGGAGTCCTGACTGCCAGGCTGACGTAGTGACCACAAGCAGCAACTGCAAGAGTGGCAAATCCTGATGCCACTCAACTGAAGTTACATGGGGGGGGGGGGGGGGA
>NW_020664725.1:8833886-8918348 GCF_002925995.2 Terrapene triunguis
GGGGGGGGGGGGGGGGGGGGGGGGAGGGATAGCTCAGTGGTTTGAGCATTGGCCTGCTAAACCCAAGGTTGTGAGTTTAATCCTTGAGGGGGCCACTTAGGGATTTGGGGCAAAATCAGCACTTGGTCCTGCTAGTGAAGACAGGGGGCTGGACTCAATGACCTTTTAGGGTCCCTTCCAGTTCTAGGAGACAGCATATCTCCATTAAAAAAAAAAGGAGGGGGGGGGGGGGAGAAGGCGGGTGGGGTTTACGGGGCCTAGAGGGGTAATGAGCCAAATGATAGGGGAAGGGGGGGGGGAAAGTTGGGTTGCTGCATTTTTAGCTCCTGCTTTTATTGAAGAGCTGACGGTTTAATAAGGAGGTTGTTTTAATTGGAACTCCAGTCACTGAAGAAAACACAAGCAATGGAATTAAATATGGGGAAAAAAAGAGTCAACTTTCTAGGGTTCTTTGGTACTTCTCTAATAGAATAACTTTAATTTAAAAAAAAAACTGGTTTGTAATTAGTCTATGGCCATTTTTTGTTATGTGAAGAGCGGCTGATGCCAGCTTGGACAAACACATTGCCAGCTTGGACTAACACGTTGCCAAAAGCATGCTGGGTTCCATTCTGATCATGACCGATGAGCAAGGAGATGAAAAAGGGAGATGTGAGAAAGGTATACAGAATAAGGAACAGAACAGAGACGGGAAACCAGACACTCCCTCAAGAGAGCAAAGGGACCTTCCATGGAAGAGAAGACAATACATTTTAAGTGGATCAAAGAAAACCTTTGGATTTTAAACACAACGCATACTTAGTCTGTTAGAACAGATTCAAAGTTGCCCATAATAATTTATGACTTATACATGGTTATTGTGCACAGCAGGATGGTCAGGAAATGCACCCAGGAAGGGCAGTGGGAGCTAGAACCAGATACACGCTTCCCAGCAAATGCCGGCACAGCTCAAGAGCCATTTGCTTTGGCAGCTCTGGTTCGGACTCCCGGCAGAGCTCAAACTGGTTTCGGACAGCAGGTTCAAGCGTGAGAACTCAGAGAACAAAAAACTGTGGGTGGATTTAAAGAGAGGCCCTCAGAGGCAGAGAGGGAGTGAAAGAGAACAGACCAAGTCCCAGAATCCCACAGGTTCAGAGTTTGGGGTAAAACAGACCTGCCTAGGACAGAGAGTTGTGTGTAGACCTTTTGTTGTTTCAAAAATCCTTCTTTTGTTAAGCTTTGTTCCTACTCTTGAGATTAAACAATATTTGGTTTAAGAAGGCCCTTTCGGGTCACTGTATTATTTGCTGCTGGCTACAGACTCACAAAGGGAAGAATCGCAGGTACCTGAACCCAGTCAGACATACTGGGAAAGCACAGTTGACATACAGTGTGCAGTATTTCAGGCTAAGAGTGGGAGAATTGTAGGATTCCACCCCCGGCATGAGGCCTGAAACCTTTGGAGAGATTAGAGAAGGGTCAGAGGTGCAGCTAACCCTGTAACCATGACTCCTGTGGAACTCTCTGCCACAAGATAGCATTTAGACAAAGAATATAGCAGGATTCAATAAAATACAAGACATTGTGATGTTAAGAGCACCCCACTGCCAGCTGGCACACTATTGGCATGATATTTACCCAAAGGTTGGCATGTAATATATCAATGGAAAACTAACAACTCACTGATCATTGATATTCTTGCATTATGTACGTATGAATTGTGATACTGGGAGACCAGGTGCCAGCTCATGCCAGGCTCCTCGGCCTCACTCAACACTGACAAACGCAGAACTGGAAACCAGTCTGGCTCACCTGTGTGTTAGTATTGTAAAAAAAGGTATTAAATTTATTAAAATGTGTTTACATTTATGAAATTCTTGTGAGTTGCTGCATGCGTTAATCTCACCTGTAATATCTATATCCTATGTTATAAAGGTAGTATTTAGATGTTTGCTCTGAAACAGTTAAACCCCCCCCACCCTCCAAAGTCAGGAGAGAAGCATTGCCAAGTGTGAAATACTAGTTTCCCACAAGAAGTATCATCTCCTGTCCAGCAAAAGTAGGCCCATAGACACTAGACAAGCTATTGTGAAACGTCTGAGGACAAAAGACTTTGTTGATTGCTCTCCCCACACCCATGAAGAGCAGATGGGCAGGTGAACTTATCCCATCACCTTTTCACGCTGAAGGGCAAAAGATTTCTAAGCATAAACAAGGGATCTCCAGCTGCTTAACCTGGGTTAGCCCTTAAGGACACACACAGCTTGTGTATCGCAGCAGCTTTTATCGCCTTTTGAAACCTCATTTGTGCGTGCATGTTTACTTGCTTTAACCTTATAACTTTTTTAAAGTTAATAAATCTTGTGTTAATTTATTATGGGATTGGCTACAAGCATTGTCTTTGGTATAAGATTTCAAGTGCAATGGACTTGGGGTAAGGGACTAACCTGAAAATTGTTGTGATTTTTGGTGTACAGGACCATTTATCATGAAGGCAAGCTTTGAGTGGCAAGATAGATCTGAGAACCCAAGGGGACTGTCTGTGACTCCATTCCAAGGCTGTCTGTCACAGTGCTTGAGGAGTTGACACTCAGTTGATGAAATCTAAGTCTAGCGCTCATAACCAGTTTGGGGTTTGTGACCTGCTCCTCACAGTCTGCCCTGAGGATGACACAGCTTGACATGTTAACCACAAAGACCTGTGCAAAAGTGCTGGAAATGTGTGACTAAAACATGTTTTCACCAGGCATTGTGGGGGGGGGGGGGGGGGGAAGAGATCAACAGGTTTTCTCCAGACAAAGGAAAGAGGCCAACACCTTAAACCAGGTGTGGCCAAATTCAGGGCTATTCATTTGTATCTGAGGTTGCAGGAAGAGATCATTCACATTGTAAAGGTCACCAGCAGTGGAGGAACCAGCCTGGTGTCTACAGCCAGCAGGAGAAAGGGATTTTCTCTGTGAACACCCTTCAGAAGAATACATTTCAAGGATTTCATGGACTATAACTAGAGGAGGAGAGAAGCTTAAGTTATCCTTCAACTGAGGAGACAAAGAAACCATATACTTTGAGCTCTGTGAAGGATCCTGGCCAGAGAGTCTGGTCAGCCATGCTGGGAAAGAGACTTGGTGAGAACACTCCTTTGAACAAGAAACTCTAGTTTGTTAAAATCAAGTGTTGGTCTTAGAAGTGTATTGTTACTTTTGTTTGCTTGTAACCCTTTCTACCTTTATTCCTTATACTTGGTAATACTTAAACCTATGTATTTTTATTTAATAAACTTGTTTTACTTTATATGAACCAGTTCAGTCAGTGCTTTGATTAAAGTAGAGTGTTTTAATCCCAGTTAAAGGAATAAGATGCTGGGTACTGTCCCTTGAAGGGAACAGCAAACGTAACTCTGTATGTGTTCAGTAAGAGGGCTACTGGGGAAATTCAGGACTGGGAGGGTGTTGGGGTCACTCTGCAAAGAGTAACTGGGCCAGTGGAAGCCAGGGTGAGGCCATTGTGCTGTGAGCTCTGAACGGGGCTGCTCCATGTGTTTTGCCACCCCAAGCACAGCAGGCAGGCAGCTTTCGGCGGCGCGCCTGCGGGCGGTCCCCTGGTCACGCCGATTCAGCGGCATGCCTGTGGGAGGTCCACCGGTGCCGCGCCTTCGGCATCCCTGCCGCCAAATTGCCGCCGGATCCGCGCGACCGGCAGACCTCCCGCAGGCATGCTGCCGAAGGCAGCCTGACTGCCACCCTCACAGGGACCGGCAGGCCCCCCCCCCAGCTTGCCGCCCCAGGCACGCGCTTGCTGCACTGGTGCCTGGAGCCGCCGCTGGCTCTGAAGCAAGGCTACACAGCACAGAGACACCCAGGGTTACAGGGCAGGTGGTAACATGACCCCTTACTGGTCTGGGTTAAACCCTAAAGTATCACAGTTATTTATATGAATAATGAAAACAGTTACATTAGATAAATGTGTAAAGGGTATAAACCCCTCATGCTTTCAGAGCACAAGACCAACTGGCTAGGAAGAAAAGTCTGCAGGTTATTCCATAATTCTGATTATGGGGTTCCCTGCATCGTCCTCTGAAGTAACTGGTATTAGCTATTATCAGAGACAGGATACTGGCCTGGTTGGATCCATGTGGCAACCCCTCTGTTCCTATACTGGGACATATCCATCATAGATTTCCTATCATTGCGTTTGATTGCATCTGTGAGACATGTGAAAGTCAGTGGGGATCATGTAAGCGGGAGCCCCATGCTCAGCGCTTTGAAATGAGCCCTACCAATTAGCTACACAAGGAGTTATTAAAAAGCATCTGCAAAGTGGATTAGAAATTCATTCCTAAAAAATTGGCATGAAGAGCGATATATATTGCAAAAACAAAATGTGTTGCTTTTCATATGTTTTTGTAACCCAAACAATTTGTCTCTCACATTCCGAAGGCTGGAAACGGGAGCTGTCCTACAGTTAAGATTACAGTTTGCAGTCGGCTCCGCCAAAAGAATCTGTTAGAAAGCTGTTGCAGCAAAAACAAATATTGTTTTACTGCTACTGTAGCTTCCATCAGACGTGAGCCATGATTCCCGCTCTACCATCTCTCTTCCTGCCCAATGCTTACAGAAGGCACATTGCTCAACGCCGAATGACTACTGCAAAGGCACACGCTCTGGGAACAGTTTCCAGGACAGACTGAAAAGCACTGGATAGCGGGGAGTTTTAGCAAGGGGCCTCTCACCTCTGAACTGTCCTGCACCGGCACTGACATCCTCGTGATCATGGCCAGGATAGGGAAGGAATTGGAGGAAGGATGTTTTGGTGCATACGGCGCTGGGATTCTGGTAATCTGCGTTCATTCCCAGCTCTGCCATAGACGCCTTGTGTGACCACAGGCAAGTCACATCATCTCCGGGCCTCAGTTCATCTTTAAAATGGGGACAATGGTATTTCTTTTCTCCAACTCTTTGTCTTGTCAGGCTGCAAACGCTTCCAGGCAAGGCTTGTCTTTTACTACATGGATGTACAGTACCAAGCACAATAGGGCCCAGACCTGAGCTGAAGGCTCTAGCAGCTGTCCTAATAGAAGCCTCTCCAGTTCCCCACTGGCACTGGTGCCAGCATCACAAACTCAACACTACCACAACTGAGACTAACGGCCCCATTGCTAGCCACCTCAGTAGACGGGGCAAGGACTGAATGGGCCAGTGGGCTCCTCTCTTACCCATAGAAGGGTCCATTTTCCAAACAAGGGTTGAGACAGGGCAGTGACCCAGTTGGATTTCTGTCTCCAGGGCTGTCAGCCCTGCCTGTTCTCCTAACACGTTTCCATTTGCCTTTGCCAGGTGGGCTCCGCTCCGCTCTTCATTAGCATGAAGCTCATAGGAAATTTTTTAAATTGAAACAAACAAACCAAGCGGTGCCTTTCAGTGCTGGCAGAAAAGGGTATTTGAATATGCAAATATTTCATGGGAGGGAGGAAAGAACTTGTAGAGCACCTTGTAAACAACGCCCATTAATGCTGCTCAAAAAAACAAACAAACAAACAAACAGGCCCAGATTTATGCTCCTGAAAGCAGGTGGAGGCAGTTCTCTCACTACCTTATTGAAGTACAAGCATGATTTCAGAAAGGGCTCCAGAGGTTGCTGCTGCTAAAACAAACCAAGTCCTACAGGATCACCAGGGCACGTTGAACTGTCATTGCCGAGCAGCATTGTTCGATCGGATGTAAAGAGAAACAGCCATATTTACAGCTGCTGTTTGAGCTCACTAAGCCGTGCTGAGTTAATTGCAAGGTAGATGGAGGTGAGAGCTGTAGGGGACAGCAGCCTTCCGATAGCAGGACTTAATATCAAGTAGTAATGTCCCCAATAAATATCAGGCTAAATGGTTACACCGCACTGCAGCGTTGCAAGCCCGTGCCGTTGCCGCAATGCCTTTCCATAGCTGTGCCGTACCACAGCGCGAGGGTCCGCTGTTGTGTCACCGGGCTTTGGGCCCATGGCTCTGGTACATCAGTGTCCCGGTACAGCCATGCTTTGCTGCTCATTTCAGGGTCTCATTTCCCAGAGCTCCATACACCCTCAATCCAACCTTGAGACCTGGCCTTCAATGGTACGAGGCGATAACGCCAGCTCGCCAGTCTTCTCCCAGTCCAAACACTGCCCCAGCACCGGCTGCTTTCTCTCCCCAGCCCTCTGGGCATAGCCCGTCTGCTTCGACTGTGTTAAAGGGTCCCCTCTGCTCCACAAGGGTCGTGTGGCCTATTGCACTGTGAGGCAGCAACAGCAGCAGGACATGCAGAGGTCAAACAGTCCCCTGCGGACTCTACCTAATGCCAAACTGTGTGGACGAAACCCTCAAACAGCTGAGCTGAATGCCTGACTCTCGCCCTCTTGTTTTGGGGCTTCAAGGGATCTTTACGTCAGAGACACCATCAGCTGGAAAGGCACAGTACTGATGGTCCTTGTGTCTATCTCACACCTGTGGCCAAGAGAGAGACACTAGGAATTAGTGACGGCTGCCGAGTCCGTTCTGGTAAAGGAATAGCAATGGGCCCAATCCGCAGGTCCTCACATGCACTGGAATCCCAGCTCCCACCCATTTCCAAGATCTTACTGCAAATCTGGGGGGCGGGGGAGCAGACGGGTGAGGAACATCACCTTGCAGAGGACAGACAGTGCGACCTTGGACTCCTGCTTGACAAGCAGTGGTTCACAGCTGATTCTTGATATATTCCAACCAGCCACATTGTGCAAGATTTTTTTTTTTTAAAGAAACAAAACTGTTCCTGCAAAATACCTATTATGCAAACAGCCCAGCTGCCCACGCGCTGCTGCATCCATCCATCCAATGAATGCAGAAGATAACAGCTTACAAAGCAAAACTCACTTGGCAAAAAAACACATGGGACCTCACTCACAGCCTTTAGGGCAGCAGTATGGGCTTGGCCAATAACTTCTAAAACCAACAGGGGAACTGTCCTGCAGGTCTTACTCAGCCGAACCAACCACTGAAGACCATGGGAGATCTGCTGCAATAAACAGTTGACCCAGTATCATTAATTTGTTGACCTTAGTCGGATACGACCTTGCTGCAATTCATAAGGGAAGCAAGGTAAATCGGATGGGAGACCTTGCAAAGAGGATGCTGGAGGTGTCACCTTTTCTCGGCATTAGCACTGAACCAGTATCTCAGCAGGGCGAGGTCTTTGGGCTGAGGTGTCAAATCAAGGTCCCACCATGCATGGTTGTTATAGCAACAAAGGGGAGCATTCTAATCCAGGGCACCGCAAGCCAGGAAGGAGGTCCTTTTCTAAGCAAAGGCAGCAAAAGGATCCCAGCTAGCCCGGGACTATCCCGTCATCAGGGCCAGACAGGCACCCTAAGGCTGCCCATCCATGGGGACTGCGGATGCAACAGGCGCCTACAAGACAGCTGTGCAATTAGTGCATTGGCAGACCTCAGGGAGACACCAGGTTATTTTTAAAGCCATGAAAAAAAAATTCAAACAAACCAACCTAAGAAGATATGGAAAAAAAACACAAACCCACCATCAACAGCAAGAGCCCCTGCTCCCGCCTCCTCACGCTGCCTCCCACTCATCTGAGGCCGGGGAGTTAACAAGCTATTGGTGCTGCAGCATTGTGCTACTCATCAGAAAATTTAGAGGGTTAAGGAGGCTCCTCTTAAGTGCTTTCTAAACATTCGCCGTGGCACTTCCAGAGCTGACCCCACGAGTCAGCTGCTGACATTTCAGCCTCCTCCCTCCCTTGGCCCCCAACTGACCTGCGGTCTCCCCGCTCCAAGCAGCGGCTGCTGCACTACAATTAGCTCCCAAACGCCGGCAGGGATGAGCCTTTTCCTGCTGCACGGTGAGAATTACGCCACGTTGGGTTGGCGGTTCATGTCTCTTCCCCCGTATGAAATGCCCTTGTTCTTGTGGCAGCCAAAGGGGTGGGGGATAGGGTGTCACTGCCTTCGACACTGGAGCAGAGCCTGCTGGTGCTCTGGGCAAGGCAGGTGCTAGTGCTTTGTGCATTGATCCCATTGGCACAATATGTCCTAGTCATGCCCAGTGTGACCCCACTCCCTGCTAGAGGCACTCAGTGAGCATAAGCTACGGGCCTGATAGGACTGACACCACCCCCTAGTCTGCTCCAGCCCCGCCTCTTTCTCAGGACTTCAGCTTTATGACTTCACAATATAACAATTCAGCATCGTTTCAGTTATAAACCCATTAATCACCCCTGAGCCTGGGTCTTCCTAAGGGGCCTACCTGTTCCCTACACGGTCCTCTGTACCAGCCACTCACATGAGTACCAGGCCTGCCACTGGAGCCAATCTACTTCCCATAGCTCCCCACCCCAACAGTGCCCTCTTGCTGATCAGTCACAGGTGAGGTGGGGCCCAGCTCCCCTTAAAGGGCCAGCCAACCGGTGACAATGAGTCTCAAACTGTGCTCCTGCCAGCCATCGGCGGAGACCTCCCTGGCTGTCTTTGGAATGAAATATTCAGAGAACTCAGCAGTGGAGGAGGAAGGGGTAGGATAGAGGAATCCAGTACCTGAGAGCCTCTATCTTGAATGAAATGGCAAGATTCCCATTGACTTCAAGAAGACCAGGATTTCCCCCATTGTCTACAGGAAGGGTCTGATCCTAAGAGGTGCTGAGCTCCTGCAGCTCCCATTGACTCCACTGGAAGCTGCAGACACTCAACATGCATCAGGTAGAGAACCACGAGGAAGCTATTGCAGGGCCCTCAATTCTTAGGTGTCTTGTAGCCACATCTACCCCAGGGCATTCTGGGACACCACAGCATCTATCCCACAGTGCTCAGCAGCAACGGAAGAGGCAGGTTAATTTCCAGTGCAAGACACAACATTGTGGAATGGGGCTAGGAAGAACAGATGAACCAGTGACGCTGCGACACTTGCAGCTTCCCATCCACACCATTGTACATGGTCCCAGTTAAGATGATCTGAGTTGAAGGCCCAGGGGCTCCCGCTGGTGGAGCCAGCACTTGTAAAATGCATGGAACATGTGTGGACACAAGGCATTGTGCAGCCAACCGTTGCAAGCAATGGTTTAAGCATGTGGTAGGAAGCCCCAGGTTGCTAGCTGAGCCGCTTTATCCTGGATGCCTGAGTGGTACAGAAGAAATTAAACATAAGGGAAGGCCATGTCTGCAGTCTGTGCCTCAAGTGGTCTGAAAAAACATGGAGGGGTCTATCATAATGTAGGAATGGCCATTTTGGTAAAACAGCGCTTAATATGCACCTCTCAGAGGGGCAGCTCAATTGTTAATTTTCTTTCCTTTTGCCAGGTCAGCAACCCCTTGTGCTCCCCCACCCCCCAAACACACACACACACACGTACGTTAAGCACGGTCTAAAGTAGGCAAAAGGCCATCACAGCAAACCGGGGGTGCAATGCCTTGAGCTTGTGCTTGCACGACGCCTTGTGTTCAAACAGCCCGTTCTGCATTTTACACACACTATTTACAGCATCTTGGAGGAGGTCTAAACTTTAAGCTGAGCTGGTCCCTTCTGCAAAAATTTATTTGGGGTTTCCCTTGGGGGGAACCATCTGGGCCAAAATTTAAATTTCAGTGTTAAAAAATAGAGGGAGGGTGGAGTTGCACAGCTCACTATAAATACAGGGCCAAATCCTCACCGGGCATAAATCGACAGCTCCACCACACTGCTGATTTACACCCACTGAGGACGTGGCTTCTCATCATAAATTCATTGGAAATAAATGAAGTTCACTCTAAATGGACATTCTTGACAGAGAGAGAGAGAGAGAGAAAACGTCAACGTGCCCCTTGCAACCCAAACACAGCAGCATCAGGCTAGAGAACGGGATAGCAAAACTGACTGATCCCCATTTGTTCTTCGGGGGAGACACAAACTGCACCCTCTGAGCCGGGTGGAATGCTGAAAAAGCCAGCCGACTGTCTCAATGGTGAAAAGTAAACTAGGAAAAATTTTGCTTTAATAATTAGAGGAGCTATTACTGGTAAGGATGTTTTCTTAATCTGGCTGGCGCACTAGCAGTGTCTCTTTAATACCACGTCTCTGGGTGTGACTTCCAGGCTCTGGGCGATCTGGGACACTACACTCATATCTATAGCCCGCCTGGCTGAGACTGCATAATGCTCTCCTGCTGCTACAGCCTCTGACTGCGAATGGACCAGTCCATGGAAGTCAGCGGAATTTGTGCCTGAACGAGAACTGAGCGAGGACCTGAGGGTTTGAGCCATTAGGAAAAAGCAGCACAACTGCAGTGCAAGGCCCGGCCTGGGAACCAGATGTAGGGATAGGGCCTCGAACTGACTCCTTATGAGTGGTCACAGAGGAGGGAGCTGCTCATTCAGCCTGGACCTGTCAGAGTCAGACCCTCCTTACAACAGTTCCTTAGGGGTGACTAAGGCAAGACCAACTTAGAGCAGAGGGCAACAGTATGTGCTCAAAGTGACTTGAGATAAGAGAAGGGCAAGACAAGCCCAGAGCCAACCTGCCCACACGGTCAGGGAAGCAACACTGCCAAGTGGTTCAGGGACTAGCCTTGGGTAAGGAGACCTGGCATCTTTTCCCAGCTCTGCCACTAACCCTGGGAAGGTCACTTCACCTCTGTGCCTCTGTTCCCCTCCCATGCTTTGGGGCAGGGTACTTTTGTTTGTACAGCTCCTAGCACAGCAGGGCCTCCAATTGAATTTGGGACCTCTAGGTGCTACCATAATATAAATTATAAATACATGGGGGGTTGGGTTCACTTGCTTCCAGAGATGCTGCCCAGCCAGGAATCCAGCATGGAATCACCACAAATTTCAGAGAAGTAGTGTGGGTCTGTACTCTTGGTTTGAGCCCAGATCTAGTCTGCAAGCTGCTTGAGGCAGGCTAAGTCCCGCTCCTTTAGTCTTATCCTGCACCAGCACATGCACTCACTCCACCCACTGCCTCGGAGGTCAACCAGCAAATGCCCTTTTGTTATGGTGGGCCCCGCAGCATTGAACTCCCTCCCTCCTCCAACCTGTCCCTTCCCCTTAAAACCACCACCACACACCCCTCCCGCAGCCTGCTTTTGGAACAGTGCCAGATGGCCCAATATTTATCACCTTCCCTGCCAGCCCATTTCTTGCATTGTGTGTATACACACTGGAGGCTGGCATCTGACAACAATATTGTATTAGGGGTTACTCCCTTGTGCAGCATCCAGGGGACTGTTGCTGTTGTCTTAATGACAGAGCTATTGTTCTCCATGTCAGTCTGTACAGTGCTGAGCACACTAGCCATGCAACTAAAATACTGTCTCACTCCACACCCCTGTACCTTGCCCAGGCATTGAGAGCAGAGCGCCCAATGGAGGCAATGCACCCCAGTAGGATTGGGGAGTATTTTGCACTGGTGTAGAAAGTGCAGGGGAGCAAACAGTTGGGACCACCTAGATGTTATGAATTTACCCTCAGCAGGCCATGAACTCCTGCTGGACTATTAGGTCCTGAAGATCACATGCAGGGTTGTACTCTCTGCTAGTGCAAGTTGCCACAGTCCCATTGACTTCAGTCACTTTGGAAGGGAATTAAGATAAACTAAACTAACGCCACATGCATTCTGAATGAGTGCCCATGCAGGGGTTTAATGAAGTTTAACTAATTCACTTTAAAAATCCAGAGTTTTGGTTCATTTGGATTAGCTTTCCTGAGTGTCCCCATGTAGACAAGCCCTATGTTTTGTTTCAGAAGGGCACAGGCTCATGGGCATGTGGAAGTGGCATTTGAGAGAATAACCCCGTGGGGCTTGCTTAGCCCAAGGGGTGATGTAGTCAGCAGTAGAACCTTTCACCACCAGGCTGCTGGTGCATGAGTAGCAACCAAAAGTTGGCACAATTGGGTGTTTTTTCCCCCGTGGACTGTGGGAAATGAGTTAAGTGCTCACAGCCCAGCTTTTCCTGGCATGTGTCATGCTCAGGCATCACTATACTATATCCCCTCACTGGTGACCTAGTGGCACACTCAGAAGCCATAGTCTGAACAAGCAGTGGAGCAGGATACTTGGAAACCGTCCCTCCAGGAAAGAAGGAAGCACGTTGGCAGGGGACAGATGTGGAGAGGGAAGATTGTCCTGCTGATGCCTGCATTGCAACCATGCTCTGTGGATAGACAGAGGACTTCAGTCTCCAGAACAGTCCATCCATCAGCCCAGGAAGACAAAACTTAGCAGGGATGAGCTCTATGACTGGGGGACCTATTTCCATTCCCTGGACATTTTCCATCTCTGAGCAGCATCCATGGACTCCTGGGATGCCTTCACACAGTTATGGGCATTATCTGGATTCTCTGCTCGGTGCCTGCATTCGGCTCCCTTGTTTTACAGCTTCAACCACACTCCCGCTCTTGTCTTACCACTTGTTATCCTCTATGCATAGGTTGATCCTGGCTCCGTGGCCTTTCCCCTATTTGAGGTGGTGGATCTTTTATCCTGGTGGGCTCTGCCCACCCTTCCAGGATTTCAAATAGACCATAACTCCAGGAGGAAGAAGCTGGTCAGGGGGATGGAAGTAGCAGGTTCTGACTGGGGAGTTTTTTTCTGGTCCCTCCTCCCTGCAGAATTCCCCTGGGAGGCCTTCACTGACTCCCTGAACTTCCCAGGAGGGTGGATGCTGTCTGGGGTTCTGTGCTTGGTGTCACCTGCAATCTGCCTTTTTTCATTCTTCATCCCCTATAATCGGTTAAGCTCTGCCTTCTGTGGCCCCTCCCTCATCTGAGGGGCTGGGGTCTTCCATGGCTTTGGTCTGCCCACCCCCAGGATTTAAATAGACCCAAACTAAATTCACACACGCATTCACAGTAAAACAAGCTCACACTTTATTCATTTAGAAGGAGAAACTCAATTAGCAGAACTCATTGGTTTCTAAAAATGTAATTTGTTTTCCACTGAAATCTTCCTTCGACAGGGATCTCCGGATGGGCCGTTCTTTGC
The DNA here is from genome assembly GCF_002925995.2 of Terrapene triunguis. Lineage (NCBI taxonomy): Eukaryota > Metazoa > Chordata > Testudines > Emydidae > Terrapene > Terrapene triunguis. The sequence goes on from NW_020664725.1 coordinate 8,846,836, forward strand.
ACGGCTAGCTCCGCTAGGTGAAAAGATTATGTCAGTGCGATTATACTTCTGCCACGGGATATTTATGCCCACTGCTAGATAAATTGCAAGGTGATGTGAGTCACATTTATCCCTTAAGGTACCTAAATGAATGCTGCTTACTGCAGCTTTGCTATTCTGAAGGAATGATAATGGCTCGGAGATGCTCAGCATGATGGATGCTGCCGCAAGAGTGACAGTTGCTGAGGCAACCGTTTAAAACGATACATCACACTCCACCCTGATTGGCTTAGAGAATGGATGCCGTTCGCCTGCTTGTGCCAGTCGGCAACATGCTTATTGGTAAAAGTTCAGCATTACATTGTCCATTGTATTTTTATGGATAATTTGGTTTTTAATTGCTCTGGGGGATTATGTGTGTGGGGATATTAAGTACTACAGGCAAACAAGGAATTCTGAGTGAGAATTCCACTACAGCTGGCTGCAGGAGGGAGTCTAGTCTGGTGATCAGGAGGCCTGACTCCTAACCTATTCTTAATTCTACTCCTAATGCTAGGCGGGAAGGCTGGCTAGTGGTCACCACCAGAACTATAGTCAGGACTACTGGGTTTTATTCCTGGCCCTACCAATAGCTCACTGTTTGGCTGTGATCCTGCCAGCTCCCCAATGCCAGGTGGCAAAAGGTTCCCTGCGATGCAACAGTAAAACTCAGCTGGCCAGCTCAATACACCTCATGCACTGTTGTCATGATATTCATTTGAAGGAGGTCTTGTAATATATGCTGTGGAATGGAGACCAGTGTGGTAGTGGTTTCCAAATGATATATTACAAGCCATGATATCACTGTGAAATGTGTCACAATGCTGTATGTGAAATTATGGACATGCTCTGGTGTTAGGTTTTGGAGCCTGTAAACAGACAAAAAACAGGTGTTTTTTCTTCCAGAGGCCAACACCTCAGGCTCAGTCGCAACCAAGAACAAGGACAATGAGCTATTCATTTGCATCTAAAGTTGCAGAAAGATCATGTGCATTGTGAATCACAGGACATTGCAAAGTTAACATGGCATTGGCTCCCTGGTGGACAGGGAAAGCTGACCCCACCCCCAGCCCCAGGAGGGCCTGCTGAATTTGAAGACAGGTAAATTTTGGGGGGGATTTGTCACTTGAGAAAACAAAGAAGCCAGCCCTTTGTATCTATGAAAGATGGTCAACTTGCTAAACAAGCTGGAGAATGCTGACAGTGTGTGTAAGAAACTGTGGTAGGCAAAGGTGCATCTTGCTAGAAGCAAGTTTTAGACACTAAAAAGCCTGTTATTTGTGTTTTGCTGGTAACCCTTTCCTATCTTTCCCCCTTGCTTGAAACAACTTTAATCTATGTTCTTGGTTAATAAATTTATTCTTATTTTTCCTATGAACCACCTCAGTGCTGTGTATTAAGGTGAGGTGTTTAACCCCGGCTGAGCTAATAAGCGGTTGGGTTCACTGGGGCTTTTGAGGCAGCAAACTGAGTGTACAGGAAGAACGACTGCACAGTGCAGAGGAGACCGTTTTGGAGAGATTCTAGACCAGAAGGTTTGCCGGGGACACCTTGCAAGGAGTAACTGGACTGAAGGAAGCCAGGGGGAGAGCACTGTGCTGTGTGCGGGCCGCTGGGTCAGGGCTCTGAGCCAAAGCTGCACAGCACAGAGGCACCCAGGCTTACAGGGCAGGCAGTGACAGAGCCCAACTGGTCTGGATGAACCCCCACAAGTCACATCGGCTTTAGGCCATTCCCTTTTCCTGTCCATTGCCTCAGTTTTCCTGTCTGTAAAATGAGGGATCATCAGACTTCCCTATCTTATAGAAGGAAGGCGGTATGGCTTCTTTCATTAATGTTTGTAAAGCATTAGAGAGCTGCAGAGGAAAGGGCATGAATATATAAACGTAAAAGATTAGCCAGAACTAGCATGCCAGCCCAGAATGCCTCATGCTTTGGGAAAGCTCCAATCTAGAGTCACATCCTAATACCAGAGTGTGACCAAGCACCATTGCACACAAACCTTCTCTGGTAGCCTGAATGGCTGAGGCAGATCCCATTGGCCATAACTCCCACTAAGAGCCAATCTGAAGTCCATGGAGAACCAGCTGTTTACCATGCTGCTAATGTAGTGAATTTCCCCTTGGGTAATTTTATTCTGGAGCCAGAGTTCTAGACAGAGCCAAATGCTAACAAACCTTGAGGTGCTAGCTACCCCAATCCAGACACAAGTTATATGCTGGATCAGAAAGGAGCTCTGAAGTACTGCAAATGAGAGCGCAAGGCTCCTTTACCGGGGCTGAATTACTCTGACAGCTTAAAGTCAATGGGGCCCAACCTTACTACACAGGACAGTCACATAAACCTAAGCACAAGCTTGGGTGGGGCCCTACAGATTCTACATATTTTAATAAGATTTAGAGTCACCTGTATGGATTTATATTTTAAGTTCAGCTTGCTTTATATTTGGACAGACAATACATAGAAACAGCCTATTTACACACTCGTGAAAGCTAAAATGATGTAAACATGACAACAAAATGCTAATGAATTGGCTATTAATATATTGTGGTGAAGCAGGCCCTGGGCCTTATGAAATGCTCTGATGGGCCATATAGGGCCCAAAGGCCATAAATTGGGCACCCCTGGCTTAAAGTGATGCTTCCCAAATCAACCCTTGATTCAATATTAGAAGACATTGATCCTTGGTTGGTCCTGGGGGATGGGGGAGGGATAGCTCAGTGGTTTGAACATTGGCCTGCTAAACCCAGGGTTGTGAGTTCAATCCTTGAGGGGGCCACTTAAGGATCTGGGGCAAAATTGGTCCTGCTCGTTAAGGCAGGGGGCTGGACTTGATGACCTTTCAGGGTCCCTTCCAGCTCTATGAGATAGGTATATCTCCATATATTTTTATTACTCTGCAGTAAAACAACCCAGCTACCCCCTGTTGCTGACATCCACTGTCAACAGGTCCATTTCCTAGACAATGCACCATCCTATTACAATACATTTAGAGAGCACCTGTAGCAACACAGCACGAGCACCATGCAGACACATGGAGTCAGTTCTGAGAGAGCCTGCCTAAACCACTTCCTGCACATTTCTTGCCTGCCTCCACTGCAAGGACTGGCTAGATGCAACCTTAGTCACAGCCCAGGGTGGTGGGCATTTAAACCCTAGGTGGCGAGAACTACATGGAGTAAAAAATACTCACCAGCTAAAAGGGTGGGAAAGATGCAATCCACAGCAGACACAAGACAGTCACTTAGGGTGGCTGCTGCTATCTCTCTCCCATTTCAAGGGCCAGCCAGCACAAGAGCATATTGGGAGGGGCTCCTATAAGAAAGTGAAGCCAGAGGAGAGGATAGGGCAGGCAGGCAAAGAAGAAACAACTGGGGGTAGGCGGATTGACTTCCTACCTGTGTGAAGGCCAGTCCTCTACATAGGACATGTCCCCCAGGCAGTGGCTCTCAACCTTCCCAGACAACTGTACCCCTTCAGGAGTCTGATTTGTCTTGCATACCCCCAGATTTGAGCTCACTTAACTACTTACTTACAAAATCAGACAGAATACAAAAAAGTGTCAGCACACTTACTGAAAAATTGCTGATTTTCTCAGTTTTGCCATATAAAAATAAGATAAATCAATTGGAATATAAATACTTGCATTTCTGTGTATAGTATATAGAGCAGTATAAACAAGTCATTGTCTGTATGCATTTTTAGTTTATTACAGCTTCATTACAGCTTTCTAGGTAACCTGTTGTAAAACTAGGCAAACATCTAGATGAGTTAACATCCCCCAGCAGTACCCTGGGGGTACACAGAGGTCTTCCAGAGGGTAACACCACTGGTATAGGGCTAGTGCTTTGGAGGCAAGCCTGCCTCTTTGTTTCTGTCACACAGTGCTCCACTTACCACTTGTCTGATGCTGCCTCATGATCACACTGGTGATTAACTTTCGAGGTCAACGCCCTCTTCTACAGTTTGTATGCAGTCACACCATCCTTCTGTCACCTGTCTGCTGCCTCATTCTCACTCACTCCAGGAATTGCAGCATCCTTGTCAGGACTCAGCCCTCTGGCCAGGTCACTCACCCTTCCTCCCCCCAGCTATAATCCTTCAGTCTCTGTTACTCCCACAGCAACTCAGACAGGCTTCCAGTTCACTACCCCACCACTACCACTGCCCCAGTGGCAGGGAGAGGAATCCAGGTCTGCCCTCTACTCCAGGTTTTAACCCAGGGCCCCTTCAACATGCAGCCAATCTGCTCAGTCCCCAAGCTTGCTGCTTACTCCCCAGCACTTCCTCCTCTGTGGGGTTTGCCAACTGCTCTACTTCCTCCTCCCAGGGAGCAACTGGGGCTACTTACCACTTCAGCCCCCAAACACACCTCCCTTTTCCCAGGAAACAGCTGCAGATTACCTCCCTACAGCCCCCTGGCTGGGCTCAACTTCCTGGCTTTATAGAAGCCCTGCCTGTTCCCACACAGGTGAGCTTCCCCTAATTAGGGTTTTCCTCTCAGCCTTCAGCCAACGAGGATAATTGGTCCAGCTGGCCTCCATTAACCCCTTCAAGGCCAGTATGGGGTAGACACCCAATCACATTCTCCCCTTTGATGTTTTGTTTCCACAATAAAAATCTGGGGCTATATCCTCTTGCGGGACAACACCCCTAGAGCTCATGGAGTCACTGCAGCAGGGAGTTTGGCCCCGTGTTGTTGGGGTGGTATCAACTACTTCTGGCACTTATTTGGTGCCACCACCGTACATGTCCCTCTGTGTTGAGGTATCTCCTGTGCCCCAGGGGCCCTGGAACAATGGATGAACCCTGTGTTTATTTGGAGCATAACCTTACAGTGTTACAATGAGATGGTGTTGCAACTTCATTGTGTGATGTCCCATTACCTCGTTACTTAGTAACAAGGTTCACATGGATGGGAAGTCTAAGCAACAGACTTGACTCACAAGCAGCCCCCACGTCATCGGAATCCATCGCTGACAGCAGTCTCTGCATCCCCTTTGAGCAGTAGCTCTTTGTACCAGGAGGCCTCCTTAGAAGAATAACTGGAAATAAGGGACAGAGCCTTGCCTCTAGGCCACCGGCTTGAGTCTAAGCCAGCTCCAGCCACCTGACAGCTGGCCAGTGGCCTATGTGAAATGAGGTGTGGGGGTCTCTGTCCTGTTCCTGGTGGATGAGTATCCCCAGCATGGAAACCACCCTCCCCAGCAGCTGAGGCCAAGGCCTAGCCAGGCCACCATGAGGAACAGTGGCCCTTTGGGTCAGGGGGTGGAGTGTGTTGGTCTACGGGCAGGAGAGTTTACTCCTGCTCTGTGGATAAACAGCAGCACATGGGTCCACCTCATCTTTCACCAACATCCCCCAGCTAATAAAAGACATAGTGTGACAAATTGGTAGAAGAGCAAACACTTAGAAGAATAAATGAGTTTTGGCCCCTCCTGGATCCCTCCGCCATGTTCCCCCTCCTACCACAGCTCCCTCCAGCCAGGACAGTGGTAACCCTGGAAATGCCTTCACCATTCATCCTCTGCACACTGAGCACCATCTCCCTGTAGGGCCTCCTTAGTAACAAAGCAGGGACTTCCCCTTTCAAGGGCCAGCTTCCCTTCCCAAGTTTGATGGTCTGCTCATCATTTCACGCCATTCATAAGCAGGTTTCACTCTGGAAGCTGCTCCCATCATCTCTAGCTCTGTTCCATTAGCTCTTCAATCTATATGCTGATGGTGGTTCATCTCCATGTATTAGGTTTCAGAGTAGCAGCCTTGTTAGTCTGTATCCGCAAAAAGAAGAGGAGTACTTGTGGCACCTTAGAGACTAACAAATTTATTTGAGCATAAGCTGTAGCCCACGAAAGCTTATGCTCAAATAAATTTGTTAGTCTCTAAGGTGCCACAAATACTCCTGTTCTCCATGTATTAGGCTCACAAGGAGCTTGTTGAAGAAACCTTTAAACCCAGAGCAGGGGAGGGGAACTCAGAGAATCCCAACAGGCCAGCGGAGTTGGGCTTTAAAAAACTGAGGGACTACGTATGTTTCCTACATTCTTCCTCCTTAAAATAATCCTTAAGTAGTATGATGTCACCTCAGTGCTTCTGTTTTACGGCATTTTAATGGCCGCAGGAGTCCAGTGGTCTCCCTGCCCCAGGTGATTACAAAAGGGAAACTGCCAATTATTCTCTGATAAGCACCATGCAGCCTGCTGCCTCTTCTGATCAGAGGACAGAGTCTTGACAGGGAGGTGTCTAGGTCCCTACCCAGTGCTCAGGTTGGGCCCAGTGCTCAGTGGAAAGGAACCGTGGCTGAGTCCCCGCACAGTGCTCTCGGGAAGCAGGAGAATGATGGGCCTTGTCTACATGGGAACATTGCACAGGCTTAACTTGAATCTGCTTCGCAAACAGTGAGGTTAACCCAACGCAAAGCCCGGTGTGGACACTCTGATTCTGGTTCCTAACTGATTCAAGCGTAACTGAGATAAACCTCTCTTAACCCAAAACCAAAGCATCCACAAGGGGGGGGGTGCGGTTTGCACCGGATTAACTATGTTGGTTTCAGTTCGGTATTTATGTTAAGCCAGCTCAGCACTTAATCTGAGTGGCTAACCCCAGTGTCGCTGCTGCTTTAACCCCAGGCACTCAGGCTGGTGCAGTGTTATTGTTCACACCACCACCTCCCATGCTCACAAGCCCTCTCTCCGATCATGCGTGCTCCGATACAGACTCCCAGACCGCAGAGTCAGCCGTCAGGCCCACGTTCCGGCTCTCTCGGCTCCTGCTGACAGGCATGTTCCATGTTGGCTCTGATGGGGATCTCCTTCCCCGCGTCCCTGGCCTCGGCCTCAGAGCAGCAGCATTAGTTCCGCCTGACAGCTCCCAGGCCCTGAACCTTGTCGAGCTGACGACCGAGCACAGCCAAGGGGATTCAGATGCTCCTGGTGCTGCTGCTGCTGCAGTAGAGACAGCTCCAACACAACAGGTCTGTGTCCTCCAAGAGGCCCTGGGAGGCAGGTGCAGAGACTGGAGAGAGAGGCGCTTGGAACAATGGAGACTGCAGCCACACATGCAGCCACATTGTGCGCATCCAGACCTGCAGCGCTTCGTGGCCCATTCCCAAGAGGGGGTGGCTTGGTGGCCTAAGCGTCAGGCCAGAAGTAGCTCTCTTCCCTCCCTGCACTGCCAAATTCCAGCCCCTCCTGGGGTCAGCAAACTGGGACCCCCAATCGGCTTGCTGTGCGAGGGTCTGAGACAAATTCATGTCCCAGGCAGGCCCTGGGGACCCCACCCACCCCTCTCCCTTTTCTCAGGGGCCCCGATTCAGCAAAGCACTAAAACACGGGCTTAAGTCCATCCCTATCCAGCAAAGCACTTCTGTGCAGGCTGAAAGTTAAGGAGGTCCTCCCATTCCATTGAAGTCAATAGGGCTGAAAGTTTAACACATGCTGAAGTGCAGGAGGCCTATGCCGTGCATAGCAGTGCCTAGTGCTGTGTCCCACCTTCTTCCCCCCCACCACGTCCCCCCTCTGCCCTATGCATCATTTCTCCCTAGAACTCAGCCCACAGCAGAGAAAGTTTTGTAGAGGAGCAGAGCAGGGTGACGTGGGAATGAGCCAGAGCCACATTGCAAGGACCTGGCACTGCCTTACATGTGTGTCAGTGCTGACTACAGAATCTCCTTCTCAGCTTAATCACCTCCAATTAGTGCCTCTAATGAGTGCGTTCAAACCCTCTCTCCTATTGTCCATCCCTCACTCCCCCCCTGATCTGCAGCTCTCTTTCTGACGCATTCGCCCCCCACCCCTCCCACAGCCCTGTCCCTCTTCCCGTGAGCAAGGTGTTTGCACCATCACAGCGCTGTGACTCAGGGCCACCTTACCTTGCCCGTGGGCTCGGGAATGCTCATCGCTCAGCTCAGCCTGCTTTTCCCCCATCTGTTCAGCGCAGCAGAGCTCTTTGTCACATGTACCAGGGCTCAGGGCAGGGAGGGGAGAAGGAGGATGGGGTAGGTGGGCTGTCAGCAATCAAAAATCTCATTCCCCCATGTTGATGCACAGAGAAGAACAGCCGCCTCTTGCCAAAGCCATTGAGTGATGTGCCGTTCTGTTCCTCTCCGGCAGTGAGTAGCAAAGCTTTTGTTTCCCTCAGCGGAGAGGGGTTGCTGGCACTGCCTTCTGCAGGAGAATGCGCTGCCTTTGAGGTCAGATCCACGCTGGCTCTGACTCTTGGGGTTAAGAAGGCTAACGGGGATGGAGAGAGAGATTCCAGATGATGCATTACTTGCTCTACGTTGGCACTTCTGCACAGCAAGCAAGATGTCCCTGGAGTAGCTGCCCCTTCTGCTCCTGGCCAAGGGGAATAAACTGCTTTACCTGTCCCCTCTTTGGGGCTTTGTATGGTGCTGTCAACCCTACGGCCCAGCTGAGTAGGCCACAGATGGGACTCCCTTTGGAGAACACTGCTGCTGCGGGGGTCTGTATACAGCTGGTGGGGATGCAGGGGTGGATGGTGTGTGTGTGTGAGAGGAGGGGCCTGTCCCTTCAGGGCTGTGAGCTTGAGCATGAAAATCTGGGCCTTGAACTCCAGCAGCAGCCCTTCCGCTCTGTTCACAGAACAAACAGGGAACTTCCACTGGGAGGGGCCGAAAAGCAGCAGCAGCTTTCGCGACTGAGGACAAAATCCTGCCCTGCCTAGTGGAAGCGTTAAGGTGGGAGAGGGGAACCAGAGCACCACAGGGCATGTGTACCCACGCCGATAGCCATCACACCCGGGGCAGGGCCTGGGCACACCTCAGTAGAGGGATGCATTTGGCTGGACCGTTCAAAAAGAACAGTGCTTGGCTGCCAGCTGACCGAGCAGCACGTGCACAAGCCACTTGGAACCTGGTAACACCCCTTCTCTGGCAGGCCAGGCCCTTGGGGCTCTGGGCCACTTCAACTCTAGAGCAAGAAGAGCATCCCTATGCCATCCTTCCCCCATGCACCTATGCAACACAGGGCAGCACTGGGCCAGGCCGTAAGTGCTGCATCACTGATGTTGACGTTGATCAACCATCTTCCACTTCCATCTGCCCTGCAGCATCACAGGCTGGCCTCCCTCCCAAAGACCTTTTCCTTCAGTAGCTGCTTTCACCTAGCAGCTGCAAAGATGCCTGAACATTTTTGCCTCGCAACCCCCCCCCTACCTCCGAAGCATAGGTCAGCCTAATATTCCCAGCCCATTGTAACAACAACCTCTAGCTCGTACATAACAAATTTTCATCCATAGCTCTCAGCGCATTTTGCAAAGGAGGTTAGAATCACCTCCATTTTACAGATGGGGAAACTGAGGCACCAGGCAGGGAAGGGGCTTGCCCGTGTTCACCCCGCAGCAGAGTCAGGAACTGAATCCAGATCTCCTGAGTCCCAATCCAGTGCTCTAAGCACTAGGGGAAGTGACTTGCTCAAGGACACACAGTGGGCCAGTGGCAGAGTCAGGCACAGAGCCCAGGAGTCCTGACACCCAGCTCTAATCCCTAGGCTAGAGGTTCCCAAATTGCAATCATTGCGGGCCACCGTCACTAGGGGCAAAAGCAGGTGCAACTTCCTTGACACTGATGTCCACTTAGACCTTGACTACTACTCAGACTGGGTGTCCAGCACAATTGGCACTGAGCCACCGGGCTGATTAACTCCTGGCCCTTCCTGAGTGCTGGGTGGGCACCTTTCACCCGCAGCCTGTGGCTCTGTTCCATAATCGCTGGGATGCCCTCATTTGCTGTTCCTGTGCCCGTTGCTTTATTCCTCCTGGAGCAAGAGCAAGACTGTGTCAAATTCCCTTTCTCCTATGATCTTAATTAAATGAGGATCAATTACCCACCACCACCAGAGAATTATTAAAGGGAACTTTTTTTGTCAAGAGGTCGGGGACAGAGCGTGAGTGGCCAGGAGTGTACAAGTATGCACACGTCTGTGTATTAGTACATGTGTGTATGAGCATGCACACGCATGTGATGGCTTGTGTCTATCTCTGTGTGCGTGCCTGTGAACACCTGTGTGCATCCGTGTGTGTGTGTCAGCAAGTGGTAGAGCAGGAGGAGAGTCAATTCAGGCCAATCTCCAGTGCTCACTGATCCCTGTGAAGCAGTAAACCTACCGCAACGCACCTCCTGACTGGGTACCATGGAAACACCGTTCCTTCAAAAATATTCAATAACACTTTTTTTTTAAAGCAACTAATTGAGGAGTGAAGGGTTTGACACCAGCCAGAATGTATTCCCTGTGAGCCAGCTAGCGGAGAAGCAGGGGAGACTGGGTAACTGCGAGGGGCACCAGAGCTGCCTGGTCAGTGACATCCTGGGGGTTGCTTTGTGTTTCAAGGAGGAAAAGGAAGATCTTTGCTGGATCAAAGTGTGTGCAAGTGACAGAGAGAGAGGGAGATTAGAGTAAATGAAATACACGGCAGGAGATGGCAAGGGACAGGGAGCTGTGGGCAGGGGACAGGGAGCTGTGGGCAGGGGACAGAGACAAGCACAGAGCTGAAACTCCTGAAGCGCCTCTTGACTCCACTTGGAGCTGCATGTGCTCACTTCTTCATCTCTCCCTAGGCACAATCAGAGCTCACCCCACCTCGGCTGCCTGTCCGTACCTACAGTCCCACCTGTTGCCCCTTAGCAGCCTGCACCCCGGCTGTGATCACCCCCTGCTGCCCAGCAACCACCATCCCCAGAGTGCTCTGGAGAGAGAAGAGGGAAGGGTGCAGCGCCGTATTTCAGCCCCATCATGCTGTGGCAGGGACGATAAGGGAACAGGAACCGAAGGGAGCCAACCGCTGAGGAATCCCAGGGGAACGCGGTGTATTCCTGCCCTCACACTTCATCACTTGGCATCGCCACTCGCCAAGCCGCCTCACCGGGCACCAGCAGCTCATCTCGTGCTCTCTCGCCCACACAGCAGATGGCAGCCTCTTGCTGGGTGATAATGTTTATTTTTTGGTGGTTATTTTTATGAATTTCCCTCCCCCAGGCCCCAGTGAGAGGAGGACATGGTTGCGAAAGGATGAACTAGGTGCGGGGGAATTCAGCCTGGTAGCACAGAAAGTTGAGGAGACAACGGCCGGTCATCTCACCCCCCACCGCCTCTCTCATCAGCCCCAAACCTGTCCCACAGCAGCGACCCCAACCTGCTGTGTCCCCTCGACTCCCGCTGAAGCAGATGGACAGGGAGGGAGCTCACCTCTTAGTCTTTATCCTCAATTTTTCATTGATTTGGGCATCTTCTTTTGGGGAGGGAGGCAACTTGGGACACCTCCGCAGGGCCTGATTGCTAGCATCCACAGAATGGAAGCCAACAGGAGCTCAGCTGTTTCTGGAAACCCTTTGAGGTGTTTTGATTTGGGCTCTCAAAACTGCAGCCCCCACAATCAGTGGTCCCCTTTGGGAAATATTAGCCATACCTCATTGTTTGCTCTGCATGCACGCTCCACTGACCCTGCCATGGAGGGACACCTGCTCCAAGAGGAGTGCAGTCACCGGACTGTGAGCTGAAAGACACCACAGTCCCCACACTGATCGCTGGGCTCCCCTTGCATTGCTCCACCCATAGCCTGCTACTCAATCCTGGGACGTTCATCTCCTTGGCTCAGGTCTCCTGTCTCCAGCCTAAATTCACAGGCAGAGCTGCTGGCAGGCTGGAGAAGCCAAGAGGGGACACAGTTCAATGCCTCCTCCAGTGACCTATCTCAGAGAGAGGGGCCTGGGGTGAGCAAGCCCAGCAGCTGTAGGTTCAGGTAGTTTTCCTGCTCTGGGTACACTAGCGGGGAAGTGGGGGGGCAGGCAAAAAAAAAATCACACAGGAGCTGCATCACCTCCATGTGCATAACCTATCACATTGGTTAATGGGTCTCCCAAGGGTAAAACAATCTAGGGAATTTATTCCTCACAAACTACCTCACCCATGTAGTGTCACTCCCAGCTGTTCTGGGACGCAGCACAGAACCCAGGAGGAGAGTGACTGAAAGCCAGCGCCGCCTGAGGGCTGTTTAGGACCGCAAGCTTGGTGGGTCTTAGTCAAATTCCCTGTGGACAGATGACATCACACAACCGACTGGCATTGCTTGGCCTCACTGGGGTCAGTGCCAGTTGGAGACCAAGGAATGACTGATGACCTCTCACCATGCATATCAGCTATCTGCCTGCCTACCTTTCACCATTGCTCTACCTACCTGCCAACCACCATGCATGCCATCTGTCCACCTAGCTACCTATCCTTCTCTCTATGGTATAACTATATTTCTGTATTGTAGCACCAGTCACCATAGCACTGAAGCACAGAGTCGGATCTCCCCTCTCCACCTTAAAGGCGGTCCTTCTAGGTCAAGGTTGGGGTGCACTGGTAGAGCAGACGGGGACAAAGGGAGCAGTGGGGAGGTTGTATGGCCACTGCCCATGCTATCCCTCTTCTGTGGGCAAACAGAGGGCTTCATCCTGCAGGGCTGTCAAGCCCTCATCCTCTCCCACTGTGCCATTCCCTTATGGGGCGAAGTGCCCCCCTGCAGTGGGACCAGAACATGGCCTGTGCTCACTCCAATCCTGACAATCGGGTTTAAACAGGACTTGAGTGGGGCCTGGCCTTTGTGCTGGCTCTTTGCACATGGCTGACTTACACCTTTAAAGATTACAAACAAACCGAGGGCCCAGCTCCAGCCCGTGGCAGCCTGCCGTGTGTAAGGATTAGGGCCAGCCCAGATAGGGCTTTGTTCAGCTTTGACTTTACTGCAGCACAAGGAAACCGACCAGGACCGCGAGAAATACCAAGGGACCTAGGCAACAGTGACTACTGAGGCTTCTCAAATAATAGGTGGGCAATAGGCACACAGGAACTGCTATGACAGAGCCTAATGAAGTCATTAATATGCTTGAAAGGAAGCCAAGGAAAAATTGGCTGTAACGTCCAAGCCTTTCATGTTCTCTTAGACGCAGTGGCGGAGTGTCTATGTCGATCCCAAAGCGGTGCTCCTGCAGCTGCTAGCTAACGCATCCTCGGGAAAAGGGGGAATTAATGCTCAACACAGAGATTCCCATGAGCCTTTAGTGCTAAGGACCACAAAGCATTTGTACCAAAGGGAGGCAGTGTGGCCTAGTGGAGAGATCACTGGACTGGGACCCAGGAGCATTGGACTCAATTCCTGGCTCTGCCATTGGTTTGCTAGGTGACCTTGGGCAAGTCTTTCACTTGCCTGTGTCTCAGCTTTCCCATCTGTAACATGGGGATAATGCTACTGGCCTCCTTTGTGAAGTGCTTTGAGATCTATGGATCAGAACTAGGTGTTGTTATTCAATTCCAACCGATTTTCTCACCACTCTGCCTACTGGGGTCATTTCTCCAGGTGCTATTGTATCCCATTCCCTTCTGCCATTGAGTTCATCACACTCCACCACTCTCATATTTCACCCCTTCTGCTCCTATAGCTCTGATTTGCTCCTTCCACACTGTCCTTGCCAGACTCCCTGGCCCCCCAGTTTCCCTTTCTCCCCTGCCCCAGCCTCACCCCCTTCTGGTTTGGCGAGGGCAAGCCCTGAGCACCCATTGCGGCTTCCCTCCAGTAGCTCCTCCCTTCCACCAGCTAGGGATGGACTAGCCCAGATTTCTTGGGGAAGGAGCATTCAGTCCTCTCCAGGCAGGAGGAGTGAGTAGCACCTCTGGGGAATCGATTTCATGGAGGAAGCATGGGGAGTTACATACCAGCCTGAGAGGAGGCCTTCCAGACCCCTAGAGAAGAGGGGGCTCAGCCAACATGAATAATACACATTTCTTAATGAGGCTGCTGGACACACCCGGACCCAGAGGTTCTCGCTGGCCGGCATGCCAAACAACGCAGCCTGTGCTGCCTCACGTCTCCACTGCGGGAGGCCGGGGCTGGACTCTGCCCTCACGGCTGGGACTTCTGACTGCACAGTGGGCTTTAGGGGCACTGTCTCAATCTACAGGAGGGTCATAAGGAGGCAGAAGCACCCAATGCTGAGGGAAAGATGAAGCCTCTTCTGCGATGCAGCCCAGCTACAACCCTTTGCCTTGAAGACTCACATTGATGGCTGGGGAGGAGATTCAGGCTCCAATTCCCCACCCCCAACCTGTAAGGGCCCAACTTCTCCCAGGTGAGAAATGGACTTGCTCTCCTGCACCATACAATGCTGGGCCAGTGGAACCCTCCACCTAGCCTCACCCACACTGGCCCAGATCCTCAAAGGTACCGAGGCACCTAACTCCCACAGACATCAATGGGAATTAGGCACCTAAGTCGCATGGAGGATCTGGGCCAGTCTCCTGGGGAGAATCTGTTCCCATCCCTGTGACACGGATGACGCCACTCCTGATAGATGCATGCAGCTCTAGTGGAATCAACTCTGATCCAGGGCAAGTCTGAGAGGTGACCAGCGATGAGGGAGTAGCAGGGCTGAGACCCTCCTCCCCCCCCGCCAGCTCCCACCAGCACTGGGCAGACAGCTGAAGCAATCAGCGGTGCTAGTGAGGACCCTTGGCAGTACCTGAGGTGATTCCCCCCCCCCCCTTTAGCTGCTACCTTTCCAACGCCTGAGTGTAGCTGAGCTGACAAAGAGGCATTTCCAAGATATTAAGAGTTCAGCAGCTCAGCTGTGCCGGAGAGAAAGCGAGAGCAAGACAGACTATAAATAAAACCTTGAGAAGTGGGAGGCGGCAGCCACAAAGGACGTTGTGAGCCTGCAAGAAAAGCAGGTGCCTTTTGGATAGAGCATTCGGAGCCTTTGTACCTCACGGAGACGTCAGGGCATCCCTCAGTGCTGCGCTCAGGGTGGAGCGGCAGAGGAGCTGCGGGGGGGACGGGGTATTTTCCCCCCCTTTGATTGTTACAGTTAAAATAAATCCTGAAAGCAAATACTGTGTGGAAGAGACAGGAGAGTGACAACATCAAGAGAACAAAGGGAGGAGGGAGAGAGGCGGGCGGGCGGGCTCAGGGGCTCCTGAAACATTTAACAAACCCATCAGGCTGGAGCAAACGTAAGGACTGGAAAATGTCAATATTAGCTCTGTGCAGCAGCAGGCCCTGGGGACAGGGAGCCAAAGAGAGTGAGGAGGGCTCGGTGAGCGAATTCAGCACAGCTCTCGCGCCTCGGTGTGTAGCGAGGGATATTCCAGCCAACCCAGATGGGGGTGTTTGGTCCAGTCCGTCACCCTGGTGGGTTCCAACAGAGCTAGACACTGGCATCACTCTCTCAAGGAGGCACCCACGGGTTTTTTGCTAGCCAAACAGATGGACAAAGTCCCAGACATCTGATGGGAGAGGAGGGGACAAACCTGAGATCCTCTTCCCTGTGGCAGGTTTTCCTTCTCCCCTGGGCTGCTGCTGATCATCCAAGGTGTGCCAGGGAAAGGCCCATACTGTGTGGCTGGCTGCATCATCAGGAGTAGTATTACAAAAGCACCTAGAACTCCAGCGTGCCAGGTGCTGTACAAACACAGAACAAAAAGATGGTCCCTGCCCGAAAGAGCTTGCACTCCAAGTACTGGAATCAGCCAGGAGAAAGACCCTGCTGCATAGCTGAGTGTGTTCGGATTTCCCCAGATCCTTGCTGCTTGGCTAATGGGGGCTGGCAGCACGGCAGGTGCGCTGAAGGACCAGAAGCAAATGAGTTAATTGGCTGGATTAAAGTTCAGGGAGCAGACTCAAGGGGCAGGCTGACTGAGAGCTGGGTCTAAGGGATGGGATGCTGTCAGTGCTATCCATAGCAAGGGGCCAGCTCTGCCCTGTAGCCTAGAGCTGGGTGACCCCATCCCTGCAGCGCTGACAGACAGCCCTTCACAGTCAGCACAATGAGAGCAGAGAGTCAGAGGAATTGTGCACCCGCCTCTGAAACAAGCAGCCAGCCCCTATTAGATCAGCAACCTCGGTCTGACCCAAGAGGGGGCTGCAGCCTCCTATCTCAGCAGGGAAAGAGACAGAATGAAGGAGAGAGAGAAATGGAGAGGAGAAAGTGGAGGAGAGACAAAGGGAAGCAGAAGACAAATTGGATGGAGGGATGGAGGAGAAGGAGTAAGAGAAGTGACAGATGGAGGAGGGGACAGCGTGAAGAGTGGCAGTAATCGCTCCCCTTAAGCGAGGCTGTGGGGAACTCCTCTCCCCTGGCAATGAAGCCGCTTGCTGAGGTGCTGCCATGTAATTGATGGGGGTGCAGGGAAAGCTGTTCTGACACATGCCAAGAGACTTACAACAGTCTCTGTCACCCAGAGGCAGTGTCTGCTAGCCCGGTACCCAACCACCAGCCAGAGAGAGAAAGCCTTGCATTTGAATCCACCTCTCCCTGCCACCTGTATCACAGACCCACTGGCGCAGAATGGGCTCACAGCCTGGCTGCTGTCTCTCCATGGCCTGCCAAAGGCAGCTTCTTCCTTCCCTAGGGCCTGCTTCAGCACCCAGCGAATGGTCTACTGTGCCGTGGCCAGAGTTCAGAGAGGTGGTGTCTGCCTTGCCAAGGGGGCTAGAGATGGGATGCCCCACTCTCACCGTCCTGACCCCATCTTGTGATCTGCAAGCCTGTAGCTAGCCCCTGATCATGTCATACATGCCCCATACCCGCCCTGCCTCTCCTCCCGCCCCGACCATGCTCCATGTACACCATGTTAACCCATGTAACATACCAGTTGCCCCAGGCTACCACTCTCCCTGCCCCTCCAATCACATCTCCCCCTGTTCTTTCTGCACTCACTGCACTGGCTCACACCCAGGGCCGGCTCTAGGCACCAGCAAACCAAGCACGTGCTTGGGGCGGCACATTTTCTAGGGCGGCATTCTGGCCGTCTTTTTTTTTTTTCTTCAGGCAGCAAAAGCCAAGAGCCAGCCCTGGCGGCAGCAGCGCGCTGTGCGCGGGGGGCGCCCTGAGGCCGCTGTGGTTCGTGCAGCGGGGGAGCAGCGCCGCACCTTGTGGCTGGGCCGGGCAGGCTCCTAGCGGGGACACTTGGGCTGGGGGCTGCCCCTCGCGGCGCACGGAGCCGCCTGCAGATGCCGCAGGGTGGCCGCCCCCCCAGGGCCACAGCTGAGGCTGGGCGAAGCGGCCCGAGCCGCTCAGGGACTGCGGCAGGGCGGCCAGAAGCAGCAGCGGGGCCATAGAGGGAGGGGCGCTGTCGTGCGGGGCCCGCATCCCACTCTCCGGGGCTCCCCTCCCTCTGGGGCTACCCTGCCCCGGCTCCTCATCCCCCTGCCAGAGCGGTCACCTGGCTCTGCCCTCTCGGGTCCCGGCCGGTCCTGGAGGCGGAAGCCCTGGATGGAGGGACCCTGGGCTGAGGTGCGGCCCGGGAGCCCCGCTGCTTACCCCGACCCTGCCAGCACCGGACCGGCTGGAGGTGAGGGGGGAGCGGGTGGAGTCAGCACTGGTGGGGGAGAGCCCAGGGCTGGGGCGGCACGGGGTGTGGGTGGGGTAGGGGAGACAGCCCAGCGCTGGGGCGGCACGGGGTGTGGGTGGGGTGGGGGTGAGAGCCCAGGGGTGGGGGGGGCAGCCAAAAATTTTTTTGCTTGGGGCGGCAAAAAACCTAGAGCCGGCCCTGCTCACACCTACCGCTCCCCATCCTGGCGTTTGTTCCTCTCAAACCATGCTCGTCACAGCTCCTAGCACCTCCATACGTCTCGCTCACACCATCTTTTAACACTCCTCCCCATGCCTACTGCCTCTCCAGACACCTATGTGCATTCCCCGTGGACAGGCGTCCGCATCACAAAAACCCACCAGCTCGGCTGGCAACGATGTGGGCAGGCTCAGCAGATGCGCCACAGGCGGAGTGGCTCCTGGACCCGGACCTCCCTCGCTGTTACTCCAGGTGGATCGTCCTGCTCTGAGCTGATGCCTGCTGAAGGGACACTGGTGAGGGGAGGCTTGCCCTGCTGTTCCCCATGCTGTACCTGCTCCGTGGATAGATGCAGGGCATCCTTCTCTAGGGCACCCCAGTGACAGCCGTGGAGTAGCTGAGCCCTACAGGATGAGGTAGGCAGCAAGGCATATTCTCCACGCAGAAGCAGGATGGGCCGGTGGTTGGGCTCACAGCAGCCTGGAGGGTTCAATGATCAAGAAGCATTTTAGAGTCAAGCAGAATGTGCACAGATCTCTAGGGCACGTGGACTTCTAACCATCTCCTTCCACCATCGGAACCCATCCCATCCCCAGGGGAAAGCCAGCATATGCTGCACCCAGGGATCACATCCTGCTCCATGGAGCTAGTGGGCCAAATCCTTCCACTCTCCCTTTTTTCCAGCTTTGGAAGAGGTGGGGTCTCCCCATGCCCCCGCTCTTGGGTGAGAGAGGCAGGAGGGTGACAGAGCTGGGGAGCGGAACTGGAGCCAGCTCCCATCAATGCAAGGACTCATGTGGCGGAATCCTGGGCCCACGGACAGGAACCAGGCCAGAATTTCACCCACACAATCTCCATCATTCCCACTATGCACACAGGGCCGGTGCAAGGAAGTTTCGCGCCCTAGGCGAAACTTCCACCTTGCGCTCCACCCAAGCTCTGCGGTAGCTCCCTGCCCCCCCCCCCCCCCCGTGGCAGCGCCCCCTCCCGGGGAGCCGTGCAGCAGCTCCCCCCCCGCCCTGAGGCACCCCCCTCCAGCAGCTCTCCACCTCTCCCCGGCCCGGGGAGCCGTGCCACAGCTCCCCACCCCAGCTCACCTCTGCTCCGCCTCCTCCCGGAGCACGCCGCCCCGGCTCTAATTCTCCTCCCCTCCCAAGCTTGCGGTGCCAAACAGCTGATTGGCGCCGCAAGCCTGGGAGGTGGGAGAAGTGGAGCGGCAACCACGCGCTCAGGGAGGGGGCGTAGGAACGCTGTAAAAAAAATTGGGGGCACCGCTTTTTGGCCCCCCCAAAATCTTGGCAACCGCCTAGTTTGCCTTAATGGTAGCACTGGCCCTGTACGCACATTGTGTGTATCACAATAGTGCCTAGGAGCCTGTCATGGGCCAGGACCCTATTGTGCTCGGTGCTGTACAAACTCAGAATGAAAAAGACAGTTGGTGCCCCACAGCGCTCACAATCCATGCTGCCCTTTCCACAGCATCTCCTCAGTGCTGTGAGGGAGAACAGACTCCCCACCCCAGCGCTTCTTCAGCGGCAGCTCCAGGGAAGAGTGCGGTACTTGGGGGAGGGGGAAACTTACTCCCAAAGTGTGGGCCATTGATGCCTTAGCTCTCAGCAGCTCCAAGCTGCAAGTCGATTCTGCTCCAAAGCTGCTGGCAGGGCTGGAGAAGGGACATCCCTCTGGAAGCTCTTTTGCTGCATGCTGGTCTACAGATGCTTGTGTTTGCTGGCTGCACACCGTGGTTTATAGCCCTTGAATCAATGTATTCCTACAGCAGATAAAATCAAGGCAGGTCTCACCGTGTCTCTGAATATGGATGAGAAAGAGAGCTCCGCATGGCTGCGGGGAGGGATGAATGGGAATGAAGAAGATCTAGCGATGGAGGAAGAGCAGAGAAAGGCAAGGAGACAGACAGATGAAGGGACAGGTGCGTGAAGAGTCACTCACACTTTGGGGCAATGCTAGCTGTGTGCGTGGGGAGGAGTTGTGTTTGGGGAGCAGATGCCTGCACAGGCTTCTCAGTTGATGGAAGCAGGAGCACAGAGCCCTGTTTGTTGAGGAGCCAAACACCAGACCCTAGAGATCCAAATAGGGAATAATCCACCTGTCAGCTGGATGGTTTGCTTCCTAATGTATCTCACAGGAGACCTTTTAATCCGGCCCTCGAGCTCCCGCCGGAGAGCGGGGTCAGGGGCTTGCCCCGCTCCATGTGTGCTGTGGCTCCAAGTGGCTCCCGGAAGCAGCGGCATGTCCACCCTCCGGCTCTAACGCATTGGGGCAGCTGGGGGCTCCACAAACTGCCCCCACTTCAAGCCCCGGCTCTGCAGCTCCCATTGGCCAGGAACCATGGCCAATGGGAGCTGCAGGGGCGGCGCTTGCGGACGGGGCAGAGCCATCTGGCCGGCACCGCACCTCCGTGTAGGAGTTGGATGGGGGACATGCTGCTGCTTCTGGGAGCTGTTGAGGTAAGCGCCGCCCAGAGTCTGCACCCCTGACCTCCTCCCACAACCCAACCCCAGCCCTGATCTCCCTCCTGCCCTCTGAACCCCTCGGTTACAGCCTGGAGCACACCTCCTGCACCCCAAATCCCTTGTTCCCAGCCCCACCCCAGAGCCCACACCCCAAGCCGGAGCCTGCACCCCAAGCCCCACTTTCATGAGCATTCATGGCCAGGCATACAATTTCCATGTCCAGATGTGGCCGTCAGGCCAAAAAGTTTGCCCACCCCTGTTTTAATGGGAACTAGCACTCTTCTCCTCCGCTCCATCAGTCATTCTTTCTGGGGTCCTGTGAGCCACCCATCTGGACATAGGATTGACTGGCAGCTGCCCACTCCCCATCCTCCCCCTGGGATGCCCAGGAATGCCATTCATAAACATACGGGCCATGTGTGTGTGGCAGGCCAAGAACAGCCACCTCGCCGTGGCATTCTTGGATGTGGCGACATGGACTCCGGAAGTGGGAAACTTCCCACTGAGTTAGGAAAGCACCAATTCCCCAGCATGATGCTAGGAGGCACTGCTCTACCAGGACTTGCAGAAGAGTTATAAAAATGATGTTTTGACCACCTGAGATCATTAACGGTCCCATGGCACTTTTAACAGGAGGCAAATTCCTGCATGGGTAACAGCATTCAGATGAGCTAAAAACCTTGGCAGTTTCACCTGAGTACAGAATTTGTCTTGACTTGCTGTCTTAAACTCCTGTACGGCATTGCTGTGCGCTGGTAAATGGCTGCTCCCCTCCAGCCCAGAAGCAGCCGCATTTCAATAACGAGCAAGAAGCTGATATATCTGTCGAACTATTTATACCTATATATTGATGTACACAGAGAAAGCTAAACGCCATCGTGACTTATAACCTATTGCAGCCCGTCTTGGGAATCCCATGGGATGGAAGGCACGACATCAATGCACACCATGTTATGATCCTCCTGAAGAACCTTGGGACGTGAATGGATCCAGGAGGAACGCGCAGCCAAGGTCTGCCTGGCTTCTCTCCGCTCCCACCACCTGCAATATGCAAAGCAATAACAGCCCAGCTTAGCCTCACACAAACATTAATTAACCGCTCCTCACAAGCCCCCTCCTTGGTAGGGCGGTTTCAATGATCCCATTTTACAGAGGGCAAGGCCGGGGCACGGAGAAACGAAGCCGTGCTACGCGTCAGGGCAGAGCTGAGAATAGACCTCACCAGTGCTGAGTGCTCATTACAGCAGCCCATGCTGCTTTGCTGTTACAGGCATCCAGATTCCACGGTGATGGGTGTGGCACGAGAACCAGAATAGAACAATTCAGGGTTGGCTCTTCCCTCCCAGCCCAGGGCTCTGGGTCTCTGCCACTGTAATTTGTGCTTCTCACTCCTGGCCTCTTAAATCATTCACTTCCCCGCTCCAGCCGGCTCCCTCCCATCCAATCCCTGCTCCCGGGCAGTACAAATGCGACAATATTTTCTCATTATTAGCCTGAGTTGATGAGTCTCTGTCAAGGGTGAAAAAAAAGCGGGATCCTGGTCGGGAAAGTGTTACCCCATCTGCCTCTGCGTCAGCAGCTTCCTCGTGAACGTGTTGTTTCTCCTGGCTCAGGCTATAACTCTCGCCAGTCTAAAGCTGCTAGCAGCAGAGAACACCCGAACGCGACATCTGCATTTGAGAGGGGATGGCAAAACCCTCCATGAAGCCTAGAAGTCTGATTGGTGAAAGGAAAGTCAAGCCCACAGATCTGGAGTGGGGAAGGGCCAGAGATGCCGCCTCACTGCAGCCTGGCCAGGAGAGGGCAGACAGCAGCTGTTCCCAAAGCAATCAGAGAGGGAACTGCGCTTTGGAGTTAGTTCGCAAGGAGGCTTCAGCTGGTTTAGATAAAGGCAACCCAGTCACCCCAAATTCAGAGCCAAAGCCCCACCCCAAAAAACTCAGGCCCTCGTCTTTTCACCTAGGCCCAAAAGCAGACCCCACATCCAAGACCCTTGCCTCAAAGCTGAAGGCCAAAAATCAAACCTACTTACCCCAAACCTTTCCCCTCTCCACTCCTCAAAATCAAGCCAATCCCAGACCCCCCAAATCAAGCCTTTCAGCCCTAATCCAAACCACTCACCCCAGACACAGACCCCGCATCCCAAACTTGGATCTCCGCTCCCGGGTCTTCAACCCCAATCTCAGCCGGAGACTTGGGATCTTTGCTTGTGAGCTCGGAATCTATGCTCCAAAATTGTGGGTGGGACACTGCAGGCCAAGGGGGACAGGCACCACAAAAACAAGAGGGCAGTGGTGGGGCACCAACGGGCAGGGGACCAGGGCACCCCAGAGCAATATGAGAAACCCATCAACATTCAGCAGAAGAAAGAACAGTTTTCTAAGCTCCCCCCGCCCCCAAACCCACATGTCGGACATCCCCATTCATCTGAGTTCCCTTCCTCTCTGGGCCGTGGGCTCTCAGCACCTGCCCTTTGCCAGCTAGAGTCTGCATGGGGAAGGCCAGCTCCATCCTTCCCAGAGCGATTCAAGGCTATTACCGGTTGAGCAGCTTGATACATTACAGCAAGCCAGGAGAGCCCAATTCCGCTGCCTCGGGGTGCTAGTGACTGCCATTGGCTGCAGCGGCAGCTGTGGAATCCGGCCCAGGGATTCCTGCCGGTGCAGGAAGAGAGCGAAGCAAAGAGAAAGTAAGAGACGGAGAGAGCGCGTGAGACAGATGGACAGCAATGGAAACATACGTTAACTGGAAGGAAGCGGATAAACAGAAGGCATGGAGCAGATAGGCGCACATATGCTCCTGTACATAAAGCCAAGCACAGGGCGGTTCCCCACTGCTGGCTGTTCCAACACCATCTCTACCTCTGCTGCAGAGGGGAACCCAGATCCACTGAGCTGGGCGGAAGCCCACAGTCTGCTTCTAGAATGGGCAAGACCCACTGGGTCCCTCCCACAGTTCCTGGAACCTGGGCCAAGCCTGGCCCACGGAGCCCATTTTGGAAGTGTCCACTTGGCGGGGGGGGGGGGGGGGGATAGCCCAAAGAAAGTAGGGTATAAAGCACCAGATATTTGCCTGGTTGAGGGTTTTGTCCCACACTCCACCCTCACTCCTTGGGCAAAGCTGACCCAGCTTGGAGCTTTGCTGTGAAACCAGGTGGATCCCACTGGGATTTAAATGAACCTTGTTCCAGGCCAACACTCTGAGGGTGCAAAATTCCCCCAGCTCAGATCTAGAGGGCAGCTTGGAAACCCTGCAGCACAAAGCCACCCAGTTCTAGCCTCCATGTTCCTCAGCGGCATGCAGGGCGGGGGGAAGTGAAATGTGATGAAGCAGACAGAGCCAGGGACTGGAAATCCCAACCAGGGTTCTGGTCTCGTCTCCAAGAAGGGAGGACATGATTGTGGTTAGAGTAGGGGCCTGGGTGTTAGGAAACCAGAGTTCGTAGCTCTTGGAGCGAGTGCGCTCTAGTGCTTTGAACAGAGGAGGAGAGGAGAGTCAGGATTGCTGGGATGGATTCTCAGCTCAAGGAGGGAGCGTTCTTTAGTGGTTAGAGCAGGAGAACGGGAATCAGGAGTCCTAGGCTCAATGTTCAGTTCCGCCACTGGGTCACTGTGCCACCTTGGGCAAGTCACTTCACCTCCCTGTGCCTCAGTTAATTTTCGCCTGGTGTGGAGATTCAAGGCTTAGTAATTAGCATGCGTTAAGAGTGTTTGTAGATCCTTGGATAGAAGGGAAAAGTTATTACCCAGGTGCCTTGTGTGACAGGGCTGGCTACAGATATAGGTCATCACCGAGAACTCAGGCAGCTGATGCAAAAGGGAAGAAAAAAAACCAACCAAGAGTGGCTGAGACCCTCAAAAGTCCTTGAATCATGCAATGCAGCGCTTCCCTGCTAATTAGAAAAATCCAGTTCTGAGCCCCTTGTAGCTGTGATGTCATCCTTAAGACTGGCTGATGTGTGTGTGTGGGGGGGGAAGAAGAGATTAGCTGGCGGATGGGATGCAAGCGCTGACACCATCCTTTCTTGATTTCACACCTGCCTCGCCTCTCTAGGCCTGTTCCCCAGCCCAGCTGCTGCCTCTGACGTGGGCTTGGAACCAAATAAGAGCACAGGAGCCGGGTCCTGTTTCCAAATCACGCCAGGATGTGCGTTTTGTGTGTGTGTGGGGGGATATCTTACATGCTTGGGGAATATGGTGTTTAAAACAGAGCCATTCTGCTCCGGTGGGGTGAGACACGAACAGCCACTCACTGCTCTGCCAGCTGGGCACTCGGCCACCAGCTACCCTGGACCCTAGCCAAGGGCTCTGAGCCCACCAGGTCCCCTCTCCTAACTCCAGGTCCTCTCCTCCCCCCACACACACCAGCCCTAAACTTCCCACCCCTGGGCATGGAGCTTAGAGAGTCTCCCCCCACCCCCCACCCCAATCCCAGCCAGCTGGGCTGTGAGCCCACCGGCATCGCTCAACTGCACTCCCACCGGCGAATCTAACCTTAGCTTGCCTGGCCACCTGTATATCCATCCCGCAAGCCTTTTGGCGTCTCCCTGCACACCCTCCCAGCCCTCCCGCCCATGAATGCGCTGCTGGGCGCAGGCCCGTTGAGGGTTGCATTTGAAGGGGAACTTTCCAATGCCGCAGTGTTCGTACCTTGTGCACTGTGCTCTACTTGCCCGGAATAATAAGCAGGCAGGAAGCAGGGAGCTGCGCTGTGCATTTCCCTGGCGGCGTTAGCCCCGGTTCTAAGGAGACCCGGGCTCTCCGATTTGCTCTCCGAATGTCATGACCCAGATTAATTGCTCAGGACAGTGCCCAGAGGCTGTTAAATCAGCACAGTAGCCTAGTGTGCCCCTGAAAGGCCCACCCTGCCCCAGAAGCATGTATTCCTGATCCCTGGATACCTTCCAGAGGCAGCAGGGGCCTCACACCCCTCTCCTTGTTCCCCAGCTCTGGGCAGGGCGGGCAGCTGCCCCATTACACAAGTACATGGCTCTTCAATGGCAGCATCTCTCCCCAGCCAGATGCTAACACATTCCTAACGGTTGCCAGGAACAACCT
This sequence comes from Terrapene triunguis, assembly GCF_002925995.2. NCBI lineage: Eukaryota > Metazoa > Chordata > Testudines > Emydidae > Terrapene > Terrapene triunguis. Next base: position 8,871,949 of record NW_020664725.1, read on the forward strand.
GTGTTTCTGCATTGGCAGGATGGCTACTGGGGGGTAGAGAGACAGACACAGGCCCAATCCTGTCCCGAGGAGCGGAGCATGGACACTTCCCATGGGCTTCCGTTCACTCCTTCCAAATCACCAGCCTCGTGTCGGGGTTCAGATTTATCCATAGCCTCCGGGGAGCACAGCCGTGCTTAATTTGTGCCAGGGCTTGCAGGGCTGAACTCTGGCACTTCTCGGCTTGGCAGTTCATAGCCCCGGCACCTCTGGGCTTGCTGCATCAGTTATGAATGTAAAACACTTGCTTGAACCCTGGCACCTCTTTCATTACAAATGAAGCACTGAAGCGGGGGCCGGGGGGGCGCGGGCTGGCTCTCAGAACCACTGAGGGGAGGGGCATGCTGGCCCTTGGACCCTAGACTAGCCATGCAAACGCCTGTCCACATACCCCCTTGTGTTGCATGTACATACATCAATCTATGGTACTTATCTGGCCACCATCGCTGCAGTATCTGAGCCTCTCCCCCAGTCTAATGTCTGTAGCCTCACAACACCCCTGGGAAGCAGGGTAGTGCTATTATCCCCATTGTACAGATAAGCAACAGAGGCACAGAGAGGTTAAGTAATTTGCCCAAAGTCATACAAGGCAGCTGTGGTAGAGTCCTGGTCTCCCACATCCCCAGCCCGCACTCCAACCCCCAGGCCATCCTTCACCTGTACCTTCAGTGCCACACGTTTTTACTGTCTAGGCAGCCCCACAGGTGACAATGTCAGGGGCAGGACACTAGGGAAAGGGGACAGCTTGCACTCTGCATGGCCAGTAGTAGCCATTTGCCCTCTGTGCTGGGGTACTGCCTTCAGTTGCTGCACTAGAATGGGAAGCGTGTGCATCCGCCGGGCGGAAGCAGCCGGGGAGAAGGAGACAAAGGCGAGCAGTGTAAGGGATTAGCTCCCCTAGCCAAGTAGCTTTGGCCTGTTGTCAGAGTTATAAATAGAGCTGGTGTGTGTCTATTGACACCTATTGAGATGCTACCAGCTCCTCAGCAGAGCACTGCAGAGGCTCACAGCCACTTGGCCTACATGGCTGCTTAATCCTCATGACCCACAGCGCCTCCTGCTATCCCCTTCCAGAGCACCCGCACACAGCTCTGCCAATGCATTTCAATGCTAGCCTGCAGCGCCCCCGGATATTGCAGTCCAGGGCTCCCACGTGCAGCCCAGCCCTGTCGGTGTAGCCCAGCTCCGATCTGCAGCCCCCAGCTCTATGAATGCAGCACGCTCCTGCCCTGCAGCCTCCCCTTGCTCCTCCATTCCTGGGCCCCTCCCAAACAGAAACTGCCAATCACGGGTGCTTTCTGAGATGTGCAAAAACACGAACAAGGCTGAGACTGGGCCAGACTCATGTCACTTGTGTCCCATCAGGGTTTGAACCTAGTTCTCAAGAAGTGGCGGCACCAGCGCATTAACCCATTGCTGATTCCATCGTCATGGGTCTGTGAACTGGGGGCACAGAGAACCCAAGGAAGGGAAAAAGCCGGTAGGGGGCTGGGCTGCTTCTATGTTGGGAGACCTGGAGATTAGGATCTTTAATCAAGGAGTAACCTCTTAGCATGGTAGCTGCCTCCTGCCTAAAATACCAGCTGCCCCTTGAAGGAGAGCCTGTGCTAGCCTTTTCAGGAATAGCGATGCAAGGACGCTGCCTGGCAGCACAGGCACAGAAACAACCATCTGAAAAGCCAGGTCTGACGCTGCCCTTTGTGCCCCGTTCTGCAGCAGGCGGAGTGGGACCGCAGCATTGCCAGTACACACATAGCTATCGCATAGGAGATGATCAATTACAGCGAACATTAACATCCGGGGAACTGGCAGCACTGAAGAGAAAGAGGATGGAAAAGGTGGAGCGGATTGCGAAGAATCGGGGTGGGGTATAAAGGCACGGGCCAGAGCCCTGTCCTCAGACACACCCATGCTGTTATCCCCTATCCGGCTACGCGTGTGTGGGGCCAGTGATCCTGGCATGTGGTGTCCAGAGAACTCACCACTCCCAGACTCAATGAGGGACACCTCCCAGCCGGATCACGCCTGCATGTCAGACACAGCACACGTAAAGCGTGAGCAGCGGCAGGGACCTTAGCAACAAGCAAGGAGGAAGAGAGGGCAGAGAGGGCCTTGAAGGACTCAGGACAAGAGCCCATCCTGGGAGGTGAGGGGTCAGGAAGAAGAGTCGGGCTTGGGGGTAGAGTGTCAAGCCTGCCTATGGGAGTGTACATACACAGACTTGACTGCACACACTGCACGCATGCACCCAGAGCTGTTCACTCTCTGGAGCCTCGCCCGCCAGGGAGCCATGCGTGCACCCGCAGACGCCAGCCTGGTCTATGCAGCTATAACATAGGTAACGAATGACGATGACTCCAGATTCACTCATCCCAAAGGGTGGTAAATCTGGGGAAAGGCTGTCAGGAAGCACCCAGGCTGGAGAAAAGACCAAGCACCTGGCCCAGTTCTACGCAGAGCTGGGCGAGCTCCCTTCTCTAGGGCCAAGGCCATCTGCACTGTGGATTCATGCTCTGCTAGCAAGCTAAATAAACCCAACTAATTCTTAACTAGACCCCAGCTAGGACAGCAGAGAGCATCTCTCTCCTCTATGTCCGAGCACCAGCCTTGCTTCCTTTCCTCCGGCAGGGGGTATTATTGTATACAGGACTCTGCCTGGCCCAAGTGCCTAAGAACGTAGGAACCCCCGGTGTGTCTAGTCCCAGACCCCATCTCAGAGCAGCCAGTGCAGGATGCATCTAAAGAAGGAATTAACACCCTAATAACGCACTGTGCAGTTCAATCCAGGTGACGGGGGAGTTTGTTCCTGACCCTAGCTGGGATTCGGTTCATGCCCTGAAGCCTGAGGACTGAAAGCCACTGTAGTGTATATCCTAGATGGTGTCACTGCAGGCGCTGGTCTCACTCCCCTGCATTTCATGTCCTACTTTCCTCCCCCCACTTCTTCTGGCGGTTATTATTCGTAAAAGCCGGTGTATTCATGTCATTGCCTTGTACTGCATGAGAGTCAGGCACAGCGCACACAATTAAAACACTTTGCATGTCTATGGAACCTTCCATCAGAGGCTCTCTCAGCTCTTTAAAGCCATGAATGAATTTAGCATCACAAACCCTCTCCCTCTCGCCCCCGCCCAGGCTGGAACCGGAAGCGAAGTATAATGGGCCAAGTTTTCAAAAGGGATCAGCCCCCATTTAAGCACCATAACTGGTGGCCAGATTTCCTCAAAGCATTTTCCAGCCCCAGTGGGAGGTGTGGGGCTCAGGGCCAGGGTTCACTCTCAGTTCTGGTGAGGCTGGGGCTTCGGTCAGTTCGTCTCCAATTCCAATGCCTGTCTGCAGTTTGGAGCAGCACTTACCCAGGGTGAAGGCAGGCAGGGGGAAGCGTGTTCTGGCTGGGAAGGCTGGACAGGACCGTGGGGTGGATCCTGTGTCCATGAGGATAGAGTGGTGTGGACTGACGCAATGGCTATGGTGATATTCCTCTCTGCACCTTCACACAGAGACTAAGGTTCTCCTCAGATCAAGGCCCAAGAGCATTCCCCCTGGCACACCGCTAGGAGAACTCCCATGGGTCTCACAGCCCAGCAGATCCCCCTTGGCACGGGGCCCCAGAGGAGGCGTGTGACCCCTGGCATATGGCTTGGGCGCCTATGTTTATTTAGGGCCTCTCCTCCCCAGTGCTTTATCAGATCCCTGATGCACGGGCTCATGCTCAGACAGGCTGCAGGCTGCCTGCCAGCTACCCCAGGCACAGAAACGGGACGGGTTTGCTCCAATGCCCCAGGGTGGCTTGTTGGGTTGCTGTGGTGGCTGAGGCAGGCCAGAAACATGAGCCTTAATGGCTTGGTTACAAGGCGATAGCACAGCCAAGGAGCAGCTCCAGTGAGCAAGAGGCAGCCAGGGCAGCAAGTTATTCTTAGCAAGAGAACAGCTCCCTGTTTAACAGATCCCCACCCTGGCAGCCTCTCCACTTTGGCAGCTTCCCCACTCTCTGCCAGCAGGTTGTCGTCTCTCTTGGTTCCTCCGGAAGCCGATAGGTGGATCAAGGCTGGAGGTTGGGTTGTTTGTTTCCCCACCCCACCCCCCCGCTGTTTCCATTACCCGAAGATGTGGCCACGGATGGAGGAACGCAGGATTTGTCAGATCGGATCAGACTGTTAGTCCGTCAAGCCCTGTATCCTGCTTTCCACAGCCATCAGTACCTGATGCTTTAGAGGAAATAGCCAGTAATGGACCAAGCCCATAGTGCAAGGCTTTTCCAGAGGCGGCGGGAGGTAGGATATGGGGTGCAAGTGTCCTTCCTGATGCCTATAGCAGCTGGTCAGCTAAAACACAGATACATGACCTCTGATCACCCACCTCAGTCTGCCAGCTAGCTACCGGTGTTACTAATGCCCATCACACCTGCCAACCCTTCCTTTTTCCCTTCTGAATGGGGCAGAACAACATTAGGCTTTCACTCACCCGACCGCAGCCCCATCGACACAAAGAGGGCCACAGCTGCGAGCAAAGTTTGGCCCAACGAGGGGCAATGCGGAGGATCAGGACTCCCGGGCTCTATCGCCAGCTCTGCCACTGACTCACCATGTGACCTTAAGTCAAACACAGAGCTCCAGAGGCAGGTATATCATTATACAGAGGGGGAAACTGAGGCACGGGACGCCACCACCACCACATACAGAGTCAGTGAGAGAAACCAAGTCTTCTGGGTCCCTGTCTACTGCACCACACTATCTCTACTTAACCAGTCACCCACTTGTTTCCTTGTGCTGCCTCTTCTGCTGGCAGCCACCTGTCGTCTCTCAACTTATATTATAAGCTCTCCAGGGCAGGGACCATCTCTTTGTTGTGTTTGTTCAGAGCCTCGCACAGTGGGGTCCTGGTCTGTGGCAGGGGCTCCTAAGCAATACGGTAATACAAATAAAGGCAATAACTGAACCACTCATCCCTTTTCCCCAGCCGTGAGATGGAGATAATACCCGCCTACCTGCCAAGCACGTTGTGAAGCCTCGTGTGTGTCAAAAGCTTGGAGATCCTCAGATCACAGATGAAAGGGAATCCCCTAGAAAAGACGCGCCAGTATCAGGATGGAGGGGGTATTGCTCTCCGTTGCTTTTGCCCGGGATTGACTTTCAGAAGCATATTCCTTCCAGCTCCCCCTGAATCAAGGGGGTCCAGCTGCCCCCCAGAAAGCTGCTGCTCCTGTGCCAAAGCCACCCAGGGCCCGAAGTGGTCACAGACTTCTAGGGCTCTGGAAAAGACTTCCTAACCCAGCCAGGCTCTGTTCCTCAGGGAACAGCTGTCTGCAGAGAGTGATTTGTTTTCTGCGTGTAAAGAGCCCATTTTCCATGCCGTGCAGCTTGTCCAGGAGAGTGTGAGTGCACCTTAGAGATTAATAAAGGCTAGGGAAGCAAGGCAGCTGCAGCGCAGCCAGAAATACACGCCAGCCAGTCGCCTCCCCCAGAAAGAGACACGGCATATTTGCAAGAGGCTCCGGCAAAGAGCAGGGTGACGGGGCGCAGCACAAGTCTGGATTAATGTGCGCACAGGGTCTGGCGACCTGTTGCCCCTCCAGCAGTTACTCCAATGCAAAATGAGTGTGAAAAGCTAATGTGAGTCAGCGCTTGTCTATGTGCAGAGGTGCTCTGGAATATCTATGCCAGCTCAACTCCATGTGTGGATGTGGTTATTCTGGAATAAGAGGGCCTTATTCCAAATTAGCTAAATCCACTTGGAATAACAGTGTCCACACATGGAGCTAATCTGGAATAGTTAATTCACTTTAAATTCACACCCTACTTTACTCCAGATTCACTTTCATGAGTAGCCAAGCCCTTAGTAAGGGTTTGATGCCCTCTTTGCACTGGTATAAATGACTCCACATAGCTCAGGGCAGCAGAGACTCATGCTGAAGGAGGACAGAATAGGAGTGTAATGCTTCAGGAGAATCCAGACGGTCTTTGTGCCTAGGGCCAGTACTGCAACAGCAGAGGCTGCCGTGGGTCAGGGTTGAGGTGGGTAGAGACAGACAAGGCGCTTTGGCATGGTTTGGGTAGGAGAGGAGAGGACTAGAGGGACAGGGTTCAGGTGCATTGGAGGAGCTGGGGCAGGGAGAACTGGAACCAGTGAGGTGTGCGGTCCCTGCACATCGTTAGCAATCAGAGCCAGCAGCACTTGGTCTTCCTGTTCACGGCCCCACAGAGAATACAGGCCAACTCTCCCCCTGCTTCATAAGTGATGCTGGGACAAGGGAGGGTCTTGGACGAGGCATTGGTGCCATCCAGCTCTGTCACGGCGTTGGCAGCACAGAGCTGATGCAGCATTTGGGGACCACTGGAAAAGGAAGGTTATTGCGGGTGGGGGTTGTCATTTACCGTACGTCTACACTGCAAACGAAGGCGAGACTGTAGCGAAGTAGGCAAAGCTTTACCGCTAGCGAAGACAGGTCAGCCTGGACACCGGCAGGGCTGGCAACCCCACGTATGTACCCAGGATCCTGGTCAGGTTTGTACTGGGCACCTAACCTGGGCGGAAATCTGTGCTTCCACATGTTTGCTACTGTTGTTACTAGATGAAAGCCAGCACAGGTATGTCTGTCCATGCTACGATCACATCTCCATTTGCAGCATAGTCCTACCTTAGCATTTTCTGTTCATTTGGTTCCCTATTATGGAAACCATGAGTTACACAGGGCTGTTCCCATGGGAGGAGAGAGAGGTGAACGGCAGAACACATCTTTCTAAAAATAAACCAGTCCATGTCTAGCCCAAAGACCGCTGCTGATCTCAACCTGCTCCTACCACCACACACACAAACCTCCCCCCTCTCTGCGCAAGCCTCTAGGATTACCCTGAACAACAAGCATTGCCGCCTGAGCTTGCCCTGACGCTGGCTGTTGATCAGTGCAGGACCTCTGTCCCTGCCCCTAGTTCCCTCTGCTGCAGAAAACTCCTTCCAAACTCTGATCCAGAGAGAACGGCACACCCCGCACGCTGCCAGGCTGCACAGACGCAGGTGGACCATTTCCATCCCCAACCTCTAAGATTCTGTGCAATGGTCCCTCCTATGGGTTGGAGCAGGATCAGTCCTGCCTGTTTCATGAATCCTAGGCATCAGTGCGCACGTCTACCCAGAAAAAACACCAACCTGCAACAGCAAGTCTCAGAGCCCAGCTCCAGGGACTCAGGCTCATGCTACGGGGCTAAAACTAGCTGTGTAGATGTTATACTCAGGCTGTAGCCCAGGATCTGAAACCTTGCCACAAGATGAGGGGGGCTTGCATCATTTCCCTGGGAGATTGTTGCACTGCCTGATTGAAAGCACGATCTACAGGTCATGGATAGGGCACAGAAGAAGATCTGTTCCTGGTCACGCAGAGTCAAATTTTCAAGAGCCCAGCTCCCTTTTAGGCACCTATATATGGGGAGGTTTTCAAGTGCCCAGCCCCCAGCAGCTCACACCCACTTCTGAAATACCAGCCACTTATTTTGGTACCTAAAGGGCAGCTGGGCTCTTTTGAAAGTCTGTGACCACTGGCAAGTCCCTTCCCAGCTTGATGCCTCAGTTTCCCCATCTGTAAAATAGATCTAATAGTCTCATGAATACATTGAGAGTCTCAGCAAGATGGCTTTTCACATATGCCAACTGTTATCGTCCCTAAAAATCTCTGTCAGGACTTTCTTCCTGAAGTGCAGCCAGCATTGTTCTTTCCTAATTCCATCCCATTACCTGTAGTTCTGCTCCCTGGCACTATGACTATTATTAATTATTGGTCTCCATTCGCACCTACATGCCTCAGCTGAGTTTGGGGCTCCACTGTGGTAGGCACTGTACACACATCTCTTAAGACAGCCCCTTCCCTGGAGAGCTTGCAATTTAAATGTACAACATACACAAAGTGTGTGTGTGAGGGGGAGAATGAAATGTTATCCCCATTTTACAGATGGGGAAACTGAGGCCAGGGGGAAGTTGCTCGCCCAAAGTCACACAAGAAATTCTGTGTCAGAGATGGGAACTGAAGACAGATTTCCTGAGTCCCGGTCTAGTGCCTTGACCACAAGGCCAGCCTTCCTCTCAGTACCCTAAGTATCCTAATATTCCTCCTTCCCTTTGCTTTTCGAACCCTTCACATACATGTAGATTACTCTCCTGCCTTCAGGAAGCTGTTACTCAGCCAAACTCTCTCTCTCTCTGATTTAGTTTTCTCCTCCATCATTTCTACGCTTCTTTGTTCTGAGCTCCTTCCCATTTGTCACTATCTTTTGGGGAGGGAGACCGGAGAACTGAACACAATATTCCAGGAGCCTTACGCAGAGGGACACATCACTTCCCAGCATCTGCTTCTTCATTTCCTGGGGGCAGCATTTCTTATGGCAACCGGCATCTTCTTGTTTTTCTTGCTCGCGCTTTGATTAACACACACGGCTAGATCTCTCTATCTAAGGGGCCCCCGCTGGTTAGTGATCAGGTTGTGCGGAATAATATGTCTGCTCTGGGAGATTATGGGGATATTGTAGAGGGCTATGGCACAGCTGGTGCCCATACGCATTTCAAATTGCTCGTTACCCCCTTGGAAGGCTTCCTCACATATTATAATCATTCCAAGAGCTGTGCTGCTCCAGCATGGGTGACATTAATTATAAACCACAAATCTAAATTATGGCAGTGCCCTGTTTCACAAAAATCAAGTAGTTGCACAGTGCCTTCCATCTGGGGATCTCAAAGCACTTTACAAATACTAAGCTTCAAAACCTACCTTGGGCAGCTGGTGAGTATCCCATTATTCCAATTTCCAGATGGGGAAACTGAGGCACCATGCGAGACTGTGACTGGCCCAAGGTCACACAAGGAGTCAATAGCAGAGCTGGGAGGAGAACTCAAGGACCCCTTCTCCCATTGCAGGAGCGAAGTTAACCTTAAGGCACAAGCCATGCCCCAGGGGTGGGAGTGATCCATTTCTACTCAGGAGGGCTTTCATTATCAGCCTGCTCGATCTCAGTAACTGCAATTTCTGTAGCCATGTTTCTTGGTGCACTGAGGAATCACCTGGCACCACCTGGATTTCCTTAAAAAATGGGTGACCTTGTGTAAGTCACTTCCCCTCTCTCTGCCTGTGTCTCCTCCTGCCCTTGGTCCCATCTGTTTAGACTACCTTCTTCAGGGCAAGGACTGTCTCTTGCTACGTGTATGTACAGTCCCTACTGCAGTGGGGCCCTGATCTCAGCTGCTAAATCTACTGTGTGATGGGTTCGGTCACAGAGACCCCCTTGGGACTGTCACCTGATGTGCTGAATTTACCTCTGTGCCTGTTCTCCCTGCCAGCTTGGGACTCCAGAACCCTGCCATGTTAAGCCAGACACGCAAGCCTGCTGCAACACAGACCCAGGTCTGGTCCACGCCCCCAAAGCTGCAGACTTTAACCAAAAACTGCTCAGCAGGTTACCTGTCTCCAGCACCCAGACACCCAGTTCCCAATGGGATCCAAACCCCAAATAAAACTGTTTTACTCTGTATAAAGTTTATACAGGGTAAACTCAAATTGTCTGCTCTCTATAACAGTGATAGAGAGATATGCACAGCTGTTTGCTCCCCCAGGTATTAATCACTTACTATAGGTTAATTAATAAACAAAAGTGATTTGATTAAGTATAAAAAGTAGGATTTAAGTGGTTCCAAGTAATAACAGTCAGAACTAAGTAAGTTACCAAGCAAAATAAAACATAACACGCAAATCTAAGCCTAATACATTAAGAAACTGAATACAAGTAAATCTCACCCTTAGATGTGCCAATATGCTTCTTTCACAGACTAGACTCCTTCCTAGTCTGGGCCCAATCCTTTCCCCTGGTACAATTCTTGTCAGTTCCAGCTCAGGTGGTAACTAGGGGATTTCTCATAACTGGTCACCCTCCTTTGTTCAGTTCCACCCCATTTTATAACTTTGGCACAAGGCGGGAATCTTTTGTCTCTCTCTGGGTTCCCACCCCTTCTTCTAAATGGAAAAGCACCAGGTTAAAGATGGATTCCAGTATCATGGGACATGTCCTGTGAGCCCCCCTCCATTTTTCTAGGACTGGCCCACACATATGCAGTGGAGGCTTGCAGGTAAACAGAGCCATCTGCAATCAATTGTCCTAGTCAATGGGAGCCATCAAGATTCTAAACCACCATTAATGGCCCACACTTCGCATAATTACAATAGGACCTCAGAGATATGCTTCATATTCCTAGTTTCGGATACAAGAATGATACATTCATACAAATAGGATGACCACATTCAGATTATAAGCTTTGTAATGATAGCTTACAAGAGACCTTTTGCATGAAACGTATTCCAGTTACATTATAGTCACACTCATTAGCATATTTCCATAAAATCATAATGGAGTACGCCACATACTGTAATACAAATAATAAATGATAATAATCCGATTACAGACTGAGGTCCAAGCTGTGGGAAGCACTGAGCAGCAAGCGATCAACACCTCTTAGATTTTGGCCCTCAAAGAAGTTCCAAAGGGTCTCCCATATCCTTAGAAGTATGTAGGCATCTAACTCCCCTTGATTTCAATGTCAGTTAGGCTCCTAAATACCTGAGGATCTGGGCCCAAGATCCAAAGCAGAGCACTTTCTATACCAGTTCAGACAAAATTATTTAGTCACAGGCGCAAGCTAGAACATTCCTTGCAACACTGTTGCCCAGACGCCCCTTGAGCCAATAGGAACCGAGGGGCATCTGTTTCTCTAGCTAACCCATATGTAATGAACCGAGAACAAGGGCAGGGTAAACCCTTTAGTTACTGGATGAAAAGAAGCCATTGGATAAGGCACTTATTTAACACCAATCATACTGTAAATGGCAGATTAAGACGATGCAGCTGCAGGGGCAGATGACGTGTGTGCGCGTGGAAATGCATGGTTTGAACTGCTAGCAGCACCTCTGTTTCAGCATCGGCTTGGCATAAAACAGACAGAAGCACAGCGAGATGCGCTGGACAGGTGCTATCAGCCACCACTGCCCCTCCAAATGATTCTGACAAATTGTTTGTCACGCTAATCTGATTGGCTCTTGCCAGGGTTTCACCCTTTTATCACTTCTCACACTGATCATCCATCACAGTCCTTACATCTGCCAGGAGCAGCTCAAGTCAGGGGCTCTGGAGCTGGGGATGGGGCAGCACCAGGGATGGGAGGGGAGGAGATGGGTAGAGGAGACATTGAGAATACAGGCCAGGACATAAGGCCACTACCTGGCGGGATTTCATTGCTTGGGCAGCACAAGTTTCCCCCACACCCCTGAGGGAGAGAACGAGGCAGGGAGATTTCAAGAACCCTAGTGGACCCAGCTGGGTCTCTGTGCTCGGATCTGAGGAAGAGAAACAGACAGAGCAGGCGGGAGAAGACTCCATTCCGGGTGACAAGGCAGGCCCTGCCTGGGCTCCTTACCCAGCACTCATGAGCTGGGCTGTTTAAAAAGCCAAAGAAGGGTGGGTACAAAGCAAGCATAGGGAGGAGAGTCCAGATCCAGAATAATGGGCAGCGGGAGGGAGAGTTAACTCAATGCTTTTGAACCTCAAAAAGATCACAGGTTCCCAGAAGGGGAAACCTGGTGCTTTGACACAGTGGGAGAGGCTCCTCATACAACCTGAAGCCAGAGATATTTCAAAAAGAGACCCATTAGGATATTGAAAAATTGGAGATGGTGCAGAGAAGAGCCACCCAAATGATCCGAGGGCTGGAGAACACCTCTTCCAGTGAGAGAGTTAAGGATCCCAATCAGTGTTATCAAAACGATCAAGGTGACTTGATTATCGTGTATAAGGATCTTCCTGAGGAGAAGATACCAGGCACTAAAGAATTCTTTAATCGAGCAGAGAAAGGCAGAACAAGAAGCAACGATTGGAAGCTGAAGCCAGACAAATGCAAATTAGAATGAAATGAGGCACAAATTGGTTACCAGCGAGGGAGGTTAGCCATTTGGGACAGACTCCCCAGGGAATTGGTGGAGTCTCCAGGCTGACATGTGTGGGAGAAGAACCTACACGGACTAGGACAGAAACTCAAATCAAGACCAGAGGCCTTTCCAGAAGACAGGCTTTAACCAAACAAGTTACTGGGCTCAGTGCAGGGGTAACTGGGTGATGTTTTCCAGCCTGTGTTCTACAGAAGGTCAGACCAGATGATCTAATGGTCCTTTCTGGCCTTCAAGTCTATGAATTAGGGCCCCTCTGGCCCAGCCCTTACAGCCAGTTCTCAGCACCTCCCCATCATCCGTCTTCTAACATTTTGTCCAGTTGGGTTTCTGATGCTCCGAGTCCAAGCAACACAGCCCCCATCCCTTCCCTTGGGGATGCTATACCCACAACTCAGTAGCTCTCTCTGGTGGGAAGCTCTTCCTGATGCTCAGCCTAGAAGTCCCCTTCCCTCATTTCTCCCCCCTTACCTGTAATATGCCCACTCCCCGGAGCGCCCTGGAACAATCGCCTCCCTGCTAGGAGATATTTGGCAGATTTTCTAAGTGCCTGGCATTCACAAATGCAGTATTGCCAGCCCAGCTCTCAGACATCATGAGCCAGCCCTCCCACCCCCAAAAGTATTCTGAGACTAGCTATAAAATCATGAGGTTTTAAAAAGTATGTATCAATGCTGGTTTTGGTTTCTTTGCCTTCTGGGGGTTGAGTCTTTAAGGGTCACATTTCCCAGCCTCTCTCTGCAGCCACCAAGCTAACAATGGTCTATCTTTTTTTTTTTTTAAATGTAAGCTGAGATTCTCACATACTTAATCACTTGACTCCAGGAGCTGGGGCTTTAAAAAACCAGATGCCAAACGTCATGAGACTCAGGCTAATCTGGTAAGAGTCAGCAATGCTGCAAACAGGGCCAGCTTTTGCAGAGAACTCAGTTCCCAGTGTGCCAAGCTCCCTGATAAATCTAGCCCCAGTCTGCTGGCTGTTTTCACATACTCCTTTCGTCATTTGGTCAGTCGAGAGGGGTCAGATTCATCCGTGGTGAAAACAAAGCCAGTGGGTGAACGCAGCAGGATCTGTTTGGCTTCTCCCAGTTCTCATTAAAACAATGTCAAACCTTCTATAGATGGATCTAGGGGAAAAAGACCTAGAGCCAGGTCTACCGATTTCTGCCAGCCCAGCTCTCTCACTCAGGGCTGGGGAGTGATCCTTGACCACCGTAGCTATGCCAGGAATAGCCCCCAGTGCAGACACAGTTATACCAGCTAAGCTTGTTTTGCTGAGCGGGTCGGGGCTGAACTAAGTTCTAGCGGGACAAGCTGCATCCATCCTAGGAGCACTTGGACAGTAGAGTGTGCCGGGATCACGCCACCAGCAAAGCATGCCTCACTTAGACCTGGCCTGAGAGAGAGCCGGAGGAGGGGAAGAGCGTGGAACTGGGAGGAAGGGAAGGACTGTCTGCAGGGACAAAGAAAAGCAAGAGAAAGAAGGAGTTCAGCTAGAGATGGAGACGAACGGGGAGAGAGAAAAGGAGGGAGCGAGCGAGCTGACGCAAGCTGGATACACTCTGCTACAGCGTCAGAGCAAGCTCTCCGAGCAGTGCAACCACCCCCCCACTCCTCAGCCAGGGCTGGTTTCAGGCCCATGCATAGCCCACCCCTCTGCAAAGCTCCTAGCCCAGAGGTGGGCAAACTACAGCCCGCGGGACCCTCCTGCCCGGCCCCTGAGCTCCTGGCCCAGGAGGCTCGCCCCCGGCCCCTCCCCTGCTGCTCCCCTTCCCCCGCGGCTCACTTCGCTGCCAGCGCAATGTTCTGGGCGGCGGGGCAGCGAGCTCTTGCCGGGCAGCGCAGCTGCAAAGCCGCGGCCTGACCCGGTGCTCTGTGCTGCACGGTGCATGGCTGGCTCCAGCCCGACGGCGCAGCTGCCTGACCCGGTGCTCTGTGCTGTGTGGTGGCGTGGCTGCTAACCCAGTGCTCTGCGCTGCGCGGTGCATGGCTGGCTCCAGCCCGACGGCGTGGCTGCCTGTCCTGGTGCTCTGGGTGGCGTGGCTGTAGCGCCGCCAGTCACCGGTGCTCCAGGCAGCGCGGTAAGGGGGCAGGGGAGTTTGGGGTGGTGGTTAGGGGGTGGGGAACAGGAGGGTTGAATGGGGGTAGGAGTCCATGGGGAGGCAGTCAGGAATGAGAGGAGGGGTTGGACGGGGCAGCGGGGGACAGTCAGGCGTGGGTGGTCCAGGGGCAGTCAGGGAATGGGGGGGGTGGATGGGGCAGGAGTACCAGGGGGGCCATCAGGGGGCAAGAAGCAGGGGAGGTCAGATAGGGGGCGGGGGCCGGGCCATGCCTGGCTGTTTGGGGAGGCACAGCCTCCCCTAACTGGCCCTCCATACAATTTCGGAAACCCGATGTGGCCCTCAGGTCAAAAAGTTTGCCCGCCCATGCCCTAGCCTAATGCTGTTAACAGAGCACACTCCCAAATCTTGCATGGGCTTCCCCAGCGGGCCAGAGGCAGGGCTTTTGCTCTGTGCACTGGTGCTCAGGGCCTGCCCCGTAGAGGATTCCACGGGCCACCCGCTGGACAGCAGGGTGAGGACAGAGTGGGGGTGGGCACAACCCTGTGCAGGGCTCAGCCCACCAACCCTCACAGGCACTTGCTAGGGCCGAACCCCGCTCCCCATCCTCACAGGGGTGCTGGCCCTCGCCTGCCTTCTGCAGCAATGCCAGGTAATTGCCCCCCGCTGGGCAGGAACACTTCACGCCTGCAGCTTCTGGCACCGGAGCAGAGGTGGAAGTCGATGACTCAGGAGATAATGAGGCAGATCCGAGGGAAAAGGAGAGTGCGGAAGGTGGAGGGCAAGGCAGCTGCATGTCCTTTGGGCCTACACACCGCCTTGCTGACTCCCCCATTACTCATGGCCCAGCTGCTGGGGTGCGTGTGAGTGAACACGCCCCCAAAAGCACTGACTCACCAGAAACCCGGCCGATGCGGAGAGATGGAGCTGGGATATTTTTATCCCTCTGCTGATGCGGATTCGCTTCTCTTTCTATTTTGGCGGGTGGGTTTGGGTTTGGAGACAGACACGGCGGGTGCTGAGCGCAGGCTCTTTGTCTGGCGCCGTAATTGGAAAGCAAGGCTTGCTTGCTCAGACGCACAGCTGCTTGGCTCCCTCGCCTTGGATTCCAGCACGGCTGGATTGCCCTCTGTTCCCTTTGCTTGTGCTTAAGTCACCTCCATAGATAACGCCCCCTCCTCCATCCCTCTCTGGCACACGCCCCTATGCTCCCCTGCTATGTTCCAGCCCCTGTCAGCTCAGTGATTCCACCCACTTTGAGGCCAGTTTTACTTCCCTCTTTTTAACAGCGCTTTTCATCCCATGACTCAGCAAACTCTCATTGTCCTCATGTTAGCAATGGGGGAAATTGAGGCACAGAGAGAACTGACTTGCCTAAGGCTATTAGTGACAGAGCTAGAAATAGAACCCAGGAGTCCTGGCACCCACTCTCCTATGCTCATCTCCATACTATAGGCTAATTTTTTTTTTAAATGAGGTTTTTCCATGTGTGTTTCTGTACCTGGAGTACTAGTGGGCAGGCAGCAGAGTAGGAGACTGCAGTGTCATGACATTAACCCCTGCTGGGCCCATGACCGTGTGCACGCATCTGAGCACAAGAGGAAGGATGACCTTGTGGTTAAGCACCCAGGAGATCTGGATTCAATTCCCAGCTCTGCCACTGACATCCTGGGGTAAATCACTTAATCTGTAAAATGGACTATTCCTTCGTGTCTCTTGACTATTTCAATTGTATGCACTTAGTGGCACATTCTGTCCCTCACTATATGTATGTACATCATCTAGCACAATGGGGCTGGGACCTCTGGAGGTGACCGCAAAACACATTAGCGTGTGTGCATGCACACCACCGAGTGCAAAGTGCGAGGGGGGACAAATACCAGACAATTCCTGAGACACGTGGGGTTGGGGAGACACAGCATCTGCACAGCTGGTGAGAAATCCCCACTCAGGACTAATCACTGCAGCTTCTGGGGAAAGATTTTTGGCACCATCTCTAAAATGTCACTTTGAGCAGAGACTTGGCAAAGAAAAAGAATTGTTTACAAGAATCAAATGGGAATCGCTCAAAACAAAAGGCACCAGGCGTGCTACTATTTATTATCCCTGCACGTGTTCACTAGCTAAACCTCTCCACAGCCCTCTGAATGGGATGCCACTTCCCTTCCTTTCTGCTAAAGGTTCTTCTCCCTCCCCCCCCAAGAATGAGATTCACCACCTCTATTGCGCTCCTTCCCCAAAAAGGAGACACCAGCAGACCTCTCTGCACCGTGCTGCAAGGGAAGAGCCAGAGGCTCCATGAACTCCCTCAGGGACTGGGCTAGTGGCAGTCTAATTCACACAAAATGGACCCAGCTACCACAGGGGTGTGCAGCAAAGCAAAACCCTAAAACAGGTAGATACTTATGTTTTCACCCCAGGGCTTTTTTAGGTCACATTTGGGTAGGTTCAGAGACCTTTCCCCATCAAAATCTCTTCCAATTATGGGCACACTCAGTAACCAAGGGGTTCAAAAGTCTAGAGAAGCCTGGCTTGTTTATGAAAGGTAAGTACAGTTAGACACCAGGTCGGGGCTCATCTTCAACCCTGCTCTGCTGCCATTGGCTTGTACCTGGCCTGGTAGGCCCATCTGGGCGGCAGAGACTCACAAGCTGTGTTCCTCCCAGCAGCTCTTTCACTAGCTCTGTGGCACCGCAGCCCTTCGCTTATCACCTGCTTGCTCTGGCAAACCCTCTTTTAAGCTTTCTTCCTCTACGTGGGGCAGGCACTGCAGGTGTGTCTAGTCTGTCCTGGCTGGGCCCAGAGCTCATTAGCTTCTTCCTGATTGGGGCGGGGCCGTGCCCCATCACAACTCCTCTTCCTCCAAAGTCGCTTTGATTTCAAATCTGAAAGCTGTCAAGCGAGACCACTCCCCAGTAGGGCCCCGATCCTGCTGCTGATCTGCACTCAACACTCCCCCTGGGGCTTCTCCTCCCTGAATGAGGCCACACCTGGGGCCCTGGCAGTTCAGTGGGGAAAGGTAAAAAAGGCAAAGGAAGAACAGAAACATACTGTGCAGCCCTGCAGAGCAGGCTCCATTCCCCCCCCCCCCCCAACCCCGGACAGCTGTGGAGTGGAGGTTGCAGCTTGCACCCAGAGATGCCCCGAGATGAGCAAGGGCTTTCAGCGTAATGAGCTTTGCTGTGGCCAGGTTCACGGGAGGTGACATTCACTCGGAGAAGGTGCAGCGGACCCCCTGCACGGGGCACTCCCGGGCTGTGTTTTCACTGATCCACAAACTCCAGCTCAGGGGATGAGCATGGACTATTCAAGCTCAGGAACGGCAGATCGAGGGGTAGTTTTCATCCCCCAGCCACTCGCATGTTTCCATGGTGCTAATGAACCATGGCCACATACGTACAGGAGGTCATCAGTGGGGATCAGCCCGGCTGGCAGAGAATCACAGCTACTGGGGTCACCATGAGAGGGAGACAGCATCCTATGCAGGGTTATCAGATCTGCACAGGCCAGGAATTAACCCTGGGGCTACAACGGCTCCCTGGAGCCCTTTCTGCTCCATCTGTAGGGCCTGGGGCTGGTCGCTATTTCACATTCATCACTATTGTTTTTTTAAACCACCAGGTGACATTTCATATCCACTCTCATCCCAGCAGGTCATGCTGGTCCCCAACACTGGCCACTTGGGGACAGCTTCTTCAGCGTCAAACCCTGAGTGGTACAGGCAGGTGGAACTGGGGATCTGAGGGCCAAGAAGCAAAGCAGGGTGATGGCCTGGGCTTTAAGAGCCTGCCCCTGTATGCAGTGAAACCCCTGGGCCAGATTCTGCAGTCAAACTCCTCATACATCAGACATACTCAGGATTCACAGCAGTGGCACGGACAGCGGGATCCGGCCCGCACTGCTGAGTTAATTGAATCCGTGCCTTCTTTCCTGGGGCTGTGACTTTTGTTAATAAATTCCCTGAATGGCTGCCAGATTCCCTCCTCTCGGTCTCCTTGGCCTTATCATCTCCGAAAGGAGGCGATTTCTGTGAGCGCCTTTATCCACTTCCCTCCTCAACGGGGGAAGTTGTATAATTCCAGCATCTAACAAGAATTCGGCGACCCTGGTTAAGGCCAGTGTGAGATGAGTTTTTAATGTGCTGATGAGATGACTCTCAGACCTCGGCATAGCATGGGGGGCAGGAAGAGGGGGAATTGCTTACATTCAGATCCTTCATGTCCACTAGGGTTACCATAGTTAAAAAATAAAAAAAGAGGACACTCCATGGGGCCCTGGCCCCGCCCCTTTCCCACCCCCGGCCCCACCCCAACTCCGCCCCTTCCCCAAAGTCCCCGCCCTAACCCCGTCCCCTCCCCTGAGCGCCCCGCATTCCTCCTCCTCCTTCCCAGCCACGCGAAAAGGGCTGCCCGAGCGCTACTGGCTTCACGGTTTGCCGGGCAGCCCCCAGACCTTGCGCCCCTGGCCGGCGCTTCCCCAGTGCAGCTGGAGCCCGGGAGGGGAAGTGCCCGGCTGGCGGCGCAGGGTCTGGAGGCATGGGGGCTGCCCGAAGCCGGTAGCGCTCAGGCAGCTCGGCTCTTACAGAGCCCAGGAGTCAGGAAGCACAGCAGCCCCCGGCGCCCGCTCTAAGGTAAGCCAGGGAGTATTTTTCCCGGACATGTTCGGCTTTTTGGAAATTGCCCCCGGACGGGGGTTTGATTACCAAAAAGCCGGACATGTCCGGGAAAAAACGGACGTATGGTAACCCTAATGTCCACTGAAGGTAGGGCAAGAAGTAAAGGGCTCAAGCTGCACTAAGGGAGATGTAGTTAAGCTCTGGAATAGGCTTCCAAGGGAGACTGTGGAATACCCATCATTGGAGGTTGTTAAGAACAGGTTGGCCAAACACCTGTCAGGGATGGTCTAGATTGACTTGTCCTGCCTCGGCGCAGGGGGTGGACTTAATGACTCCTCGAGGTCCCTTCCAGTCCTTTCTGTGATTCTATCTATCCAGAAGAACCCATGGGCGAAAGGCAGTCCTGGTGGGGAGGGGCTGCTTTGAAAGCAGGGTAGATTATTGTAGCACGAAAGAGTTAAGAGACGTGCCCAAGGCCACACCATAAGTCAGTGGCGGAGCAGGGAACACGAGTCCTAATTTCCCCCTTGCTCTAACCCATACTCCCTACCAGTCATTTGCCTGCCTGAAAGCTGCTCACTGCAAACCCCAGAGCTCCGCTGCCGAGTTCTAACCACTAGCCCACCCTTCTCCTTCCTAGGGCTGGGAGAGCCGAGGCCCAGTGCCGTGCTCTTGCTGCTAAGCTTCGCTCCCTGCTTACACTGGCTGGCCAGAAGCCAAAGCCCCCAGGCAAAGCAGCAGAGGCCGAGGGCTCAGAGGAACCAAGCTGGAGAAAAGACAGGTGTGCGCTGCAGTTCATCTGGGCTGGCTCTTCTCGAGGAGGCTGAACGGCCGCACGCTGAGTGAGTGGGAGCAGCTGTGGCATTGGGAGCGGGGCATGGCCGTGGCAGGTCATTTGTGGGTGGTGCAATGAGGTCTGAGCCTGAGGACTCAGCGAATGAAAGGGAGCTGGCCACATGCCAGTCCCTGTGCCTGCCTCTCCTGGCATAGCTGTATGCCCCTGCCCCGTTCGCATCTGCACTGCTTCACCTCTCTCTCCCCTCCATCCCCCAGGATGGGCTTCCCTCAGCCCCTCGGCAGTGAATAATGGGCCCCAGACAGCTGCTCACAGGGCTTCAGGCACCCGAGAATCAGCCAGTGCCAGCAATCGCCTTGTCGGTGTCAGACCGACACCTGGGACCTGCAGGCACCCTTTCAGCGCCACTGCCTGCAGTGGGATTGGAGCTGACAGAGGGGCCAAGGGAGGCAGAGAGGGAGTGACATGGATGCACAGGCCACATTAGGAGAGCTGCCAACATGCTCCTCTCCAGCACAAACACATACATTGAGCAGAGGCGGTGGCTTGGCAGGCTAAGCATGGGGGTTCAAATACCTAGTGCGGAGGGGGGGATGGTGAGTGGGGCACTCCCCTAGGACGTGGGAGAGCTGTGTTCTAATCCTAGCTCTGCCACTGACCTCCTATGTGCCCTTGGGCAAGTCACTTGGTCTCACCATGCCTCAGTTTTCCCAGCTGTAAAATTATACTTATCCTCCTTTGTAGAGCCCGTGCCAGCCATGGCTGGTAAGCACTGAATGTTACTATTCCCAGTAGTATTAGATGAGCCCTTCATCCATGCAAAGCAGTGAACCAACTCCTCGGCAGATAAAACCATTTTTATAAAGGGGGGGTGGGGTGTTGTGGGCATTACAGAATGAACAGGACCACAAGTGCAGGGATTTGCTCCAGCGTCCTTAGCCAAAATTACCCTCCTGCCAGCACTGGTGTGCAATGGGCCGGCTCGTTATCACCACACACCCCAGACCTGGCTGCATTTCAGATGCTGATTTGTAACGTGCCTTGTTATGAAAGCCGCTATGCAAGGGGTTAGGATGGCAGGCGGTGCTCACATGGGATGGGAGCTGAGCTGCTGCCCTTCGAATGGATTTAAAAAGGAAAAAGAAACTTGGATGACAAAAAAACCATCCAAATGCTGAAGTAATGGGAGAGAAAGTGAACAGCAGAGATGTGCCAATGGCAGAAGGGTCAGTTCCAACACTCCGATGCTTTCAGAACCCTTTGGCCTGGAAATCTCTCGAGCTTTCTGGGACGTCCTGTCGGACATATATTTACAGCTTTTCTTATGCTCCATGTGGTCTAGTGGTTAGAGCAGGGCACCAGGTCTAGGTTTTAGTCCTAGCACTGAGGAAGTACAGGGTAGTGGTTAGAGCCCTGGGCGCGGGGAAGGGGTGCAGGGTAGTGGTTAGCATGGGATGAACTGGGAGACAGGACTACTGTTCCACAGCTGATTTGCTGAGTGGCCTTGGGCAAGTCACTGCACCTCACTGTGCCTCAGTTCCCCCTCTGTAAAATGAGGATAATGCTACTGACCTTTGTAAAGTGCTTTGAGATCTATGGCGGAACGGCGCTATAGAAGAGCCAGGTGGTATTATTACGATTATTCCTGTTCATAAAGGGCACTCAGACCATGAGACAAATGATCCCTCCTCTGCCCAGCCTGGCTGGGGGAGAAAGTGCTTTGGTGGGCTCCGTACTGGTGGTGGCAGCACAGTGCCGGAGGTCTCTGAGGTCACACTCCCCCAGTGAACTGCCGCAATGCTGGCCTGTAGCCCAGCCTCTCGCAAGGAGTGGGAGGCTGACGACAGGGGGTTGTGGACAGGCTGTTTGCCTGCCTGCAGAGCACCAGCTGAGAGAGAGAAGAGGGGGCAGGCGCTCCCAAAGTCGTGTTCCTTCGCTTCTCTCCGGTACAAGGGTGGGTGGGAGACACGTATGGCTGTCTGCAGATCAGCCTGGGCAAGTGTCCCACCTGCCTGGGTGGGGAAGGATGGCCCCCTGCTATTCCCTCCCCAAGGAGAGGACCCAAGAGAGAAATGACATGCCCCACGACAGAGAATCCCCTCCCAACGCACGACTGTGCTCACGCAGACAGGTCCGCAGCATGCATGCACACGCCTTCACACACAGGGACACCTATGTGCACGCTCGCTCACTCACTCACACACTGCTCTCTCCTCTTCTGCTCCCATCAGGGCAGACCTTAGCACTGCAAACTCCACAGCAGCCTCCCATCTGCAGCAAAGTTACCCCTGCCCCTCAGGGGATTGTGAGCGGTTTTCACGTCAGAGAAAGGAAAAGGCAGAGAGCTCGAGCTATTTAACAGTCTAAACCTTGCCGTGTCCTTCAGGAAGGGGCTGAGCAGAGCCCAGGGCAGGTCTGGTCAGAGAAACGAGTGGCATGGCATGGTGGGGGGTCGGTTACACCCTGGATAATTCCCTGCACATCTTTAACCCCCTCTTTGGGAGGATCTGTAAGCAGTTTGGAAACCTGAACCAACTCTCAACTCCTCTGTGAGGTAGGTCAGGATCATTATCACTATGTCATACGTGGGGAAACTGAGGCACAGAAACTTGCCCAAAGTCACAGCAAGTCAAGGGAAAAGCTGGGAATAGAACCCAGGAGTCCTGACTCCCATACCTGAGCTCAAGTCACTAGCCCAACATTCTCTGGGCGGTTCCAGACCCAATCGGTCAGTTCCTCTAACACGGGTGCCACAGATTCAACTGCAGGAATGAGAACCCAGTTGGGCTTTCGGTGCTTCCCGGCAGCATCGCCAGGCATGAGGATTGTGCCAAGGGAACCGGGCTAGGGAGGCATGAGACAGAACTGAATCCAGCTCCCTGTCCCGTGGCTGTATCAGCCAGGGCAATAGGGTGGGTGGAACTCAGCTCTACAGCTGAGCCAGACTCCTGCCCATCTGAGTTGGGCATGGGGTGATGATCTGGTCCCCATCGCTATAAGAAAGCTCAAGGGAAAGAGGGTCTACCCTCATCTCACCTGGCATCCAGGGACAGCCTTACCCAATGGCTCAGGGCAAGAGTGGCCTCTCACCTCGCCGGCTGATCTGGACTCTAGCACAGACAGAGAGCTGGCAAGGAGGGAGAGATCAGGCCAAGCTGCCGGGTGCGAAGCCAACACATTCCCCTTCACCCACTGGAGATGTGGGCCCTGATCGAAAGAGAAACAAAGTCAGGAGGGAAGGGACTTCAAATGAAAGCAGATCCTTGCCCTGATATGCTCCTTGTGATCAGTTAGCGCCCAAGGACACAGTCCTGCACAGTGTTAAACCCTCTCTCTCTCTCTGTAGGGTGATGTCTGGCTGTGGTTCCGGCTGGCGAAGGGATAGGTCGGAGGTAGAGGGGGCGAGGGGGTCTCCAGGCTCAGGCAATGCTAACAGCTGGGAGCCAGGCCTGCAGAGCAGGGTCTCTGCAATCAAATCCATTTTCCTTCCAACACTGCCAAGAGCAGAGCAGGCCCTGCTGAACTCCCACTGCGACGCTGCAGGGGTCCCGGGGATGCCACCAGGCGACTGCCTTTCCGATTGCCAAAGGGACCGGTTGGGGTGGGGCGGTCCAGCCACTGCAGAGACAATGAAGGGAGAGAAGCATCCAGAAATGCCAGGGCAGGAGGACTCGTCCCATCCCGGTAGCGCTTGGTTCTTTGACAGCCTCTTGCAGGCAAGGATCTCAAAGAACATTAGGCCCAGATCCTCAAAGGTATTTAGGCTCCTCATTTCCATTGAAATCAAGGGAGAAACGGAGGAACAGAGAAAGACCAGTGACTTGCCCAAGGTCACACAGCAAGGCAATGGCAGACCCGGGGAGAGAACCCAGGCATTCGAGGCCACTTCATCTTCCCTAATGAGCACTCCTGAAGCGAGACAAGTGTAGCAGGTGAAGTGACTGGACGGGCACTCAACCCCTGCCCCCACTCCCCCATTAATGTAACTGATTGTCATTGACGTGTGCTATACCAACAATCCAGGAGGCAGCCAGGCAGGTGGCGATCAGGATCCCATCTCCAATCCGCAGCTGAGTATCACATCTGTCCCCCCAGCCCCCGGCTATAAATGGCCAATCCCAAACACCAGACCCACGTGCTCACCTCCCAGTTCTGTCTGATCCAACCCCATGTGCAAATCCAGATATTGCAACTTGCTCCCATGCTCCCCAGGGAGGTGATTTCACCTTGACACCTGTGCTCTACCTCCCCGGGCCCACCCAGCCTCCTCCGCTGGCTCCCATCACTGGCCAATCGTCTACCCTGCTGGACCTAGGGGTGCTGCTGGCTTGAAGTGGTTTCCATCACATACAGGGTTTACAGTTTGGTTCAATGGCTCTCAGCACCCCCGCTATACACATTGTTCCAATGCCCCTGCTGCTGACCGATTATTCCTAGCTAACCCTTACTCTGGGGCACCTGTCTCCTTAGCCGCATTTCCACGCAATGAGCCAGGGCTCCCTCTTGTGGCTCAGGCCAATTCAAGTTTTCATCTCGTTCCCTGACAAGTGCCTAGGACAGAAAATCTAATTGAAGAGCAGAGGCAGCTGCTGCCCGATTGCTATGGGAACCAGAGAGGAAATGGCCCTTTCTCAGTGGTGGTGTGCTGTAGTAGGACCATTTGGGAGTGCTGCTGGAAAGGACCAGATACCCTGGGCTCAACAGCAGGTATGATACACCAAGGGGACAGCTTCAGCTCTGGTGTAAGTAGCCCTAACTTGTGAGAAGCCCATGGAGCTGTACCAGACGGACCTCTCGCTGATTATCTCCTGGGTGCCTTAGAGTCAGAGGTTCAAACTCCAGCAAGGTACAAGGAGACCTCCAAGGCAGATCCGATAAACCGAGGACCAAGCAGTTTACTATGAGGCTTATTCAGATGAGGCCTCGCATACCAACATCCTGTCTGCTGAGTGTGGACATTAAAGATCCACCCAGAGCAGGGATTAGCCCAAGTGTCTTTGCCCAGAACTGTCCCCTTGCCATTTGTTGGCTGGCTGCTTCCCATCACCCCAAAGGTGGCTGCACCATGTGTAGAATCAGCAGTCTGTGAAGAGCTTTGGGCAGAGAGGGTAGATGCTATTCTCCCTTGCACATGGGGTTTGCTATCTGGGAAGTCACAGCTTTAAGGCAAGACTGTGCGGTCAGTTAATAACTCCACCTCGCTCTTCTTCACTGGCACTTCTCCTCCATGGATCTCAAAGCGCTTTGCAAAAGAGGGTAAGTATCATTACCCTCCCTTTACACAGACAGGGAAACTGAGGTACAGAAAGATGCCCAAAGTCACAGCAGACGGGGCCCATGGGAGACAGGGCTGCAGGCACTCATTCATTATGGCTTATGGAGTGTGCACTATTTGGTGCCCTCCGGCTCCTGGCAAGCTGCTAGCACAGCCCTTTGGGCCCCCTCTTCCAGCCCCCTGTTCTGATGGGGCCTCCTCAGAATCAATGCCCTGCTTCCCCAGACAGTCCCTGATACTCCCAGCTGCCCCTGCAGGAAAGAAGGGGCCTATTCTGCAGAGGGGATGAGCCTGCAGCACACAAGGAGGTGGTGACATTGGGATCGTGACTTAGCGGCAGCAAGCCCTGCAGGGGACACCTGGAACGGGAGGACTTCCCCTTCCAGGGGGGTCTCACTTGTGACCGGTGGCAGCTGCACATCGGGGGGAGTTTCGGGTCACGTTTTCAAGTGCCAGCTGTTTCCAAGCCATCCACGAAGGCAGCTCTGCTTTCCCCAGCTGAGGGGCCACACAGGCCAGCCCCAGCCAGGCAGACAGAGTTAACCCATGGACAGGCCCATTCTGCCGGGCACCAGAAAGGGAGGCGGGTTGAGTGGCCCTGTCACTCTGTGCCGTGGGTCAGGCGGGGGAGCTGCGGAAGCAGGGTTGCCAATTTTGGTTGGAGACTCCAGGACAATCCCAGCAGGTTGGCAACCCTATGCAGAAGGGGGTGAGGCCAGATAATGGATTCCAGGGGAAAGGAGGCATGCTGTGGGGAGCACGTAGGGGAAAGCATCGTTCTTCCCCTAGGCAGTTGCTGCCGTGGGCCCCTGGTTCTACCGAGTGGAAATGGGGAACCTTTTCCAACAGCACCTGTCAAAGCAACGCTCCAGTGAACCCAGAGCTAGGCAGAGGGGCTAGGAGGGCATCGATGTGCCCCTGAGCCCGCCAAGGGGCTGGTTTTCAGGGGGAGAACGCACACACCCCCTTCAGAAATAACAAAGCACCAAGGCAGAGAGTGAAACTGGGGCTCGCCCCAGACCCCAACCTGCTGGACAGGGGCTGCCTGCACCAGCTAACAGGGCTCCCTTGTTAACCCTGGGCTTCCCCATTTCTGCCCCTGCACTGAGGCCAGGATGTTGCTCCCCTACGCCACTCATGCTCCAACCCCCCTAGGGCCTGGTTCTGTGGCACCGAGCACCCACCACACCTTTGGAGCTGGCGCCGCTCAGCCTACGTAGAAATCAGGGCTGTCCAGCTCAGACTCTGCCAGCTCATGCTGGCTACAGCAGCTCAAGCACCAGCCAGGCTGGAGAAGGAATGGAAGTCAGAGCGACCCAAGCAGCCAGGCACACCGAGGATGACGGGTGACCAGGAGGCAGTGGGCGCTGGCTTGGGGGCTTAGGCTGGGCCAGGGCTAGTTACCTCCCATCACTTGGCTACAGCTCTGGTGGAGGGACATTCCCCAGCAGGACAGGTGCTGGATCTTTTCCCCCAGTTCCTTAAGCCCTCCTACAGCTAGGAAGCTGGATATTCTGGAGCTGAGCAAACCCAGATTGCAGAGTATGTGCCATTGCTGCATTCGCCTCCTGCTGCTACACCTGCTCTGAATGAGGGGCCAGGACACTGGGGTGAGCCCCTTCCGCTGCCCCCACGGGGGCCTTGGCAGCACTCAACTGGGGGCAGGGGACTCTCCACACTGCAGGAAACTTTGCAACATCTTTCTGCTTCAGGCTAAAGTCAGCCCCTTCTCCCTCCCAGGAAAATCCCATCTCAAAGCACCAAAGAGATGCTTAATTCAAGCTTTGCATATTGCAGCTTCCACACTTAGAAGGCAGGTCCCTCGGGCGGGATTTTTGTCCCCTGGTGAAATGCTCAGGAACATCTCTAGTGGGCCCAGAGAAAGCCCCATGCGTTTAAATGGGCAGAGACAGCCCCACCTCATTCCTCTCTTCTCCTTTCCTGTTAAACCCTCCCCCATCCTGCTGGATCGCCAGCTGCCACTGCACAGTCTTGGTGGGGTTCTGATCTGAGCCATCTGAAATGCTGATCATGGGTAGTGCTACAGGCCCCAAATCCAGGGCAGGGAAAGGGGTGGAGAGATACAAAGCATCCCTGGGAAATGCCAACAGGTAGAGGAGATAGGATGCTCTTTCCCAGAGAAATTATAAATATGACTCAATATTACAGTGACCTAGTTTGTGTGTGTCACATGCTCTATAATGTTAACAACGAATGGGGAGTTCCCTCTGCAGCAGCCTGAGCTTTCAGAGTAGGAGGAGCAGAATCCCCCCCTTGCTGCCATTATGAAGTTCAGTATAGCCATAGTACACAGCACAGTGACAGCTACAAAGCCCTAAGTGGTGATGACTCTTACAAACCCTTAGATTGCTGTGCAAACTCATATAGCACCCCAAAAATGGGGTGCAGTACAGGGGCAGGGATGGGAAACTGGGGACGAAAATGTGATCAATCATCCCCCGTGTTTCTTCAAACAAGGACCAGAGCAGTGCAGGTTTTCAGGGGTGGAGAGTAAATACAGCTCCCATTGACTTCCCTGGGGGCCCTCAGTTGTCCCTGAAACCAGGCCACTGGGGGAGGAACTCAGGTTCAGACACTAAGCTGCATGGTACCCCCCTCCCCAATGAGCCCTTCAGCATTCAAACCTGAGGGGACATAGGCACCCCACTTGTGTATCCCCCACTGCTGAGGCTGCTAAGCTGCCCCCTTCGAACACAGACTGTCAGGTTTTCTGTATTGTTTAAAATTTGATGCTAAAAAAGTCCTTAAAAACTTCTCATCTTAAATCTCATGCAAGTGTCATGGACCTGAGGATGTTGGACCCGGAGGGAGGAGTCCCATTAGAGGGGCTACCAATAGCATTTGGCACTGAAATGGGCCTTTGCACCTTCAAGGTGGGTAAATATAATCCCCAGTGCACAGGTGGCACATTGTCAGGTAGAACAGCTCCTGACCGACATGCACAATCCGCCCGCACTCCAGGGCTTCCCAGGTACAATTTTGTCCTGTAAGCCTTAGACCAGCTCCCTCTCGCTCTCTCAAGACCGTCAGGGCTGTTGCCTACAGCCAGATCTGCACTGCTTCGTCTAGTCCAGTTGACAGAGTATCAAAGGATGGGGGGGCATTCCCTACCGTGCCATCTACTAGGCTGGGCTTTCCCAAGGGGAGGGGTGCCGTCCCTACTGCCCAGACAAAATTATCCCTGTTGGGCCTTTTGCTCTTTACACAACAGCCTGAAGGAACCATAGGGGCACAGTTGAATCCCAAGTAGTCACCGTGTTTACCAATTACATACAAACACACCCAGCCCGACCTCACTATGGCCTGGTCTACACTACGACTTTAATTCGGATTTAGCTGCGTTAATCCGAATTAACCCTTCACCCGTCCACACTACAGAGCCAGTTAATTCGAATTAAAGGGCACTTAAAATCGATTTCTGTACTCCACCTCGACGAGCGGAGTAGCGCCTAAATCGATTTTGTTAATTCGAATTAGGGTTAGTGTGGCCGCACACCACCGAATTACTGTGTTTAAATTAATGGGGTAGTGTGGCCGCACACCACCGAATTAATGTGGTTAAAAACCGAATTAATGTGCTTAGTGTGGCCGCGCACAATCGAATTTATACAACCTGTTTCCCAAATTCGAATTATCTAAATTCGGATTAATCCCGTAGTGTAGACATACCCAAAGTCTAGACTGGTGCTCCGGCTGCTTCCGAAACATGAAGAGCACCACTCGTAGATTCAGACTTATTTCAAGGGGTACTGTCCTATTCCTGTCTATTACAGTCCCTTTGTTCAGTCGCATCCCATTCATCTAGTTAAGTCTCCACATGATCATATATAGACTGGGGTAGGTTCCATTTTTTAAAATAATTTTTACAAACATCCCTATATTAAGCTTTTTTCCATTTTTATGGATTTAAAATTTTCACAGCTGTGGGAAGTTATGGGGGGGAAGAGAAAGTTTCAAAAAGATAAAGCTTCATAACCATTAAAGCACAAGCTGTCAACATCACACATCGAAACAGACAAAGTAAATATCCCTCAATCCAACCCTAAGTTCTCAAGCTGCATTTTTCTTACTTTGCCTGATTGTACTTCTGTTGTCCAGCAGTTTATCTGCATATGGTGAAATTGACCTTTACTGATAAAAAAAAAAAAATCTCATGTTGCCCAGCCTTGTCATAGTGAAGAGTTCTTCTAGCCCAGGTAGGTGCAGTGCTGGGAACAACCTACTCTGGAAGGGTACGTCTACATGGCGAGCAGCAGAGAGTCTCCGAGCCCACATTGGCAGACTCGGGCTCACGGTGGCGGTGTAGATGGCTCAGGCTGAAGCTGAAGGTCTGAAGCCGAGACAGGGGTATCAGAGCCCAAGCCACAACGTCTGCGTAGCTATTTTCTGCACGACCCAGGCTCGGAGGCTCTCTGCCCTGGGCTGTGTAGACATACCTGGAAGGGCTAAGCTGCACTGCGCTGCCTGAACACCTAGACATCAGCAGAGCTGGGTTATGTTCCCTGTCCTGCCACAAACCCACCATTTGTCCTTGGCCAGGTTGCTAATCTCCCTCTGCCTCAGTTTCCCCCACCCATGGATAACGATGCTGATCTACCAGCCCCACAGGCTGTAAGTTTGTTTAGTTTTAGATAGGGCAGACATGCAGACTGCTGAAGGAGTGGGGCCAGCTGGAGGAGTTTCGATCCCACAGTCCTTGCCCAGCAGTGGGCACCGTGCTCTGGCAGCCCTCGCAGCGCCTGTCGCACGGAACCGTGGAACATCAGCTCCTGCAGTGGGCGCTGGAACACGGCCCTCGTGCCAAGTGTGACTAACAGGGAGCTGCTGCCTCAACGCCTCGGAAGTATTTTGAGGACACTTCACGAGCTCAAAGGATCCTTCTGTCCCTGTGGCAAGAGGAGAGGCTGCTGTTTAGGCTCCGTGGGAGCAGTGACTAACATCCTCCCCCGCGTAGACATTAATAAACCCTGATCCCGGTGGGGGGGCACGACTCGCCCACCTGCAGCTTGGAGATGGTATTCATGATTATGGGGAAAATCTGCTGACACATCAAAGGGTGCAGGGAACTTGCACTTTCCTGTTTATGGCACTGCCCTCCCACCACCACCCGAGAGGGGGCTCTGAAAGGCCAGGAGCGGGGACATAGGGGCCATGCCTGCCAGAGAGGAGCTAATCAGGGGAGCCAACCTAGGGCCTGCTTCCTGGGCACCCTGCCTGAGAGATCACTGCCCTCCCCAACAATAGCCTGCTTGGCCCCACCCAGGGGACAACACCCCACCCATCCTGGGGGCCCCAGGGAGAGCCCACATCCTGCCCCAACATCCCACGCCAAGCGTGGGACGGGGCACCCAGCACAGAGAGGAGGCTAGAGAAATCCAGAAGCAGAGAGAGCCATAGGTGAGCAAAGCCAGAGTCTCAGCTGATGTACCTGAGTGGGGAGAGGCTCACAGCCCCAGTGGAGCAGATCTCTTATGGTGCCCCTGCACAAGAGGGGCATGAAAGTGCCCAGCCCCCCTACAGGCAGGATTCAGGCTCTCCTCAGCACTGCATCTCCTGGCCCTCAGCTGCACTCGAATTCCCTGCTGCTGCAGGGAAAGTGGAAGATCCGCTGTGGGCCAGGTGCCAGTGACACAGAATCACAGACCCCTGCTTGGAGTTAGCCACTGCCTGGAGCCCTGTCTGACCTAGCGCTCGCCAAACCCAGGGAGTAACGGGGGTGATTTTAGCCAAGCTCCCTTAGCAGACACAGCCTCACCCTGCTGAACCCTCTGTGACCTCTCCCTTGGAAGCAGGTGTTGCCATTCAGATAATAAATCATTAATACTTTACCACTATCTAGCCCTGTAGACATTCAATGCACTTTACACACTAACCCTATAACATGCACGCCTGAGACAGGTGACCTTAAGACCACTAGCACGATGTTCTGCAGCAATGGCCCACAGCACTCTGCATAGTGTATTGTAAACTATGGGGTGTGTGTGGGGTGGGGGGCATTACTATACAGCACTGTGCAGAGGAAACGTGATCCCGTGATCAGGGCATCAGGACACCTGCGTTCTGTTCCCCGCTCAACTGCTGTCTTGAGCAAGTCACCTCCTCTCGGTGCCTGTTGCCCTTCCTCCCCTGTGTCTTATAAGTTCTTCAGAGAAGAGAGATTGGCCCTTACCACCTGTATACACAGCACCTAGCCCGGCAGGGCCCAGATCTCAGCTGGGGCCTCGGGACACTACCGTAATACTGCTGTTTGTGTATTTCAAATGCAGCTGAGTTGGGGAGATGCCAGCATCTTAAACAGCCCTCTGGGCTCATTTAGAAGGCAACACTATTATTTCCATCCCTGACAGGCTGGGGTTGGCTATCCTGGAATCTCCTTCCCCCCTCATAAATCATTTGAAATACATGCAATAGTTCGGTTTTACTGGGGAATGCCAGCTGGGGGAGCCGAGTATAACAACTTGTTATTGACACAAGAGGGAGCCCCTGAGCTGGAAGAAATTCTTCCTGAGGGAGATAGGCAGCCCTCTGCTAAAACCCCTGCAGCAAAGCCAGCCTAGCTCCTCATCATGCCTCAAGCCAAAGCCATGTCCCGTATCCAATGCACCCTTTATCAGAGGGACTAGAAGATCCTGCTCTTGCAGGGGGACAGTCTCCATCTACTAGGATCCTGTTGAAGACGGGATGGTTCCTGTTTCAGGGTGCTGGGTGCCCATTTTGCAGGGTCCAGCCCTCCCTGTTGCACTTATCCTGCAAGTCCCTTTCATCAGGTAATGAGGATGCTGGTCTGGTTTGTACAAGCACAGCCAGGGCCATGCGGACGCATGATGCTGGCTGCAGGGGTCCCTGGCTACATTTGGCTATTGCTGCAGAAGCGGGTCGAGTCTCACCCTGGCCCCTTCACCTCCCCTAACTGATGGGCACAGAGGCTACTAAAACGCAGCCCCAGGCTTGCTCATGACCCTGAGGGGGCTATTTACAATTCAATACATGTTCCCACGTGTGGAACGCCTTTGGATCAGAGGAATTAAGGAGTGCCTGTTTATTAACAAAGCCAAGGAGAGTCTTAGCTTGTAGCCATTACATTGTTTGGGGAGTAGCACAGCCAACCAAAACACCTTGCTGTAGGTTTTATTTTTCCATTCCAGCCTTCACCTTTAGAGCTCTCCCTTCGTTTTTGGGAACGCTGATACACAACATACTGTGCCAGCCCTTTGAAAGGGGATAGCCGGGAGTTTGCAGGCTGGACACAGTCGGGGTCAGAATTTCTATCAAAAAATCTCTCTCTCTCATGGCTCCCACGTCCTTCTGGAAAGGAAAAACCAGAAGGAGTTTTGGCTGCATTCTCCTCTGTATATACCATGACTTATGCCAGGCACAGACCTGTTTCAAATGGCAACCGCTCCCTAGATTTTCGTGAAACTAATACTTTGCCTTTCACCTGAGGATCTGAAAGTAGACCTAGTTGGAAACTTGTCCAGAAGAGACAACAAAAGTACCTGGAGTACCTTTCTTGGAGCTGAAGAAGAGCTCGGTGTAGCTCAAACACTTGTCTTTCACCCGCAGAAGTTGCGCCAATAAAAGATGTTTCCTCACCCACCTGGTACCTAAAACAAAAAAATATTTTTTGAAAACAAAAAGTGCAATTTATGTCTACATTGAAATGTTGCAAAGATGTGTCCATTTTGACAACATTTCATTTTAAAAGCCCCAGATGAAGCCTTCCAATTATGTAGAAACCTCCGATCTCAACATTTTTGGAATGAAAAGTATTGATTTTTTATTCCTAAGTGAAATTCACTGGTCTCTACCTCTTTTTTAAAGAAAGGTTAAGGAAGGTTGACATTGGAACAAAATATTTTGATTGTCAACATAAAAATGTTTTGTTTGACCTGAAACAAAACTTTCTTCTGAGTTTTGTTTTGGAGGAAGTTTCAGCTTGTTTTTGTTCCATTTTGGATTTTTTTAAAAAAAATCCTGGAATATCCTGAGGAATGGAAAAAAAATCCAGGTGCTGCCAAGCTCGGTATCTGACATTGTTTTGAAGAAATGGTACCTTGCTGCAGCCCACAGAGGGAGTTGGGCATAGACCCCAGGGCGCCTTACTCTGATCACTGGACAATGCTATCTGCTGACAAGGGCTAATTCATGTGTGGAGCTGGAGGTTGGGTTGAGGATACCCAGGAAGGACTCCCACCCCGTGAGGGGCAGCATTGCAGTTTGCCAAGCATCTTGGAATGTTTTCCATGCTCGGCAGCAGTGTCAGGCATTGGTCTGTGCTGGATGCAGGTTACCCAGGCCAGATGTTCTGGAATTTTGCCCCTGTAACTATCTGACATTGGGATTTGGCTCTA
The DNA here is from genome assembly GCF_002925995.2 of Terrapene triunguis. Taxonomy (NCBI): domain Eukaryota; kingdom Metazoa; phylum Chordata; order Testudines; family Emydidae; genus Terrapene; species Terrapene triunguis. The sequence goes on from NW_020664725.1 coordinate 8,905,077, forward strand.
GAGCTCATCTCTATCAGAGTCTCTGCACACTTCTGTGCCGCAGTCCCACACCCACCCCTCTTCCCAGGCCCACAGGGGGGATTTTGCTCTTTAACTCTGATGACAGCAGAGTTAGAGCAGACCTCTGTCCCCCAGGTAAGGGGGCGATGTAGCAGGGCTGCTTCCTGACTGGTAGAGCAGTTTAAGAAGGTCCCATATTTGCTGCTGGAACAGATTAGCACCAAATTCTGCCAGCACCTACCCTTCGTGTGATCCCGGTGCTAGTGGAGTTGCATGGACATAAGGAAATGCAGAGAGAGGCCTGCTGCAAAGAGCACAGAGCTCCCTGGTGGCTTGTTTAATCCTCTCAGAGAGCTAATCTCCGGACAACTCTTTAAGCAATGTCACCGAGGCAGCACACACACGCTGAGCAGAGGCAGTGCACAAGGGGTGTCGTTGGGGTGGGTGGCAGCACAAAGGAAGCAAGAGACCCCTTCATGGCCCTTCCTCCAACCTGGGAGGAAAAAAATCTGGGAACTGCAAAGGGTAAATGCCCTTGGACCAAGCTATTGTTCCTTCCCATCTCTCCCACTAACATACATCCAAAGCCATGAAACAAGTACTGAGCCACTCGCAGGGAGGCAGCCTGGCCTAATGGTCTGAGCACAGGGCTAGGAGCCAGGAGCTATCAAGTGCTAATCCCAGCTCTGACAGAGATTCCCAGTGTAGCCAATTCAAGTCAATTCGCCTTTGTACCTCCATTTCCCCCCTATGTAAACTAGAGAGAAGGTCACTTACGCACCCCACCGGAGGGCTGCAAGGGTTAAAATGGTCCTGACCCCTTAAAATCCCACCTTTCTTGCAAGGATGTGCACAGCCTATTTTACAGGAACTCAGAATTGTTCAGTGAAGTTCACCCCAGACAGCAGGAAATCCCTTGGAAGACTAGAGGATGTTTCAAAGGCCAGGGCTGTTAATACTGACCGTTCTGCTTGCCCCTCTAGAAGGGCGTCCCACGGAGCCAGAGAATTTTCAGGATATAGCAATGTACATTCTGAAAGAGGGTGTGATCTAGCAGCACCTGGAAGGGCAGAGAGTGTAACAGAGACCCTGATCATTTGGTACCGAGACCCACAGCATAACGGGGAAAGGGGGTAATATTCCTCCATCGTGAGAGGCTGCAGAGATTTCCCACACATCCCTTGTCTTTGGCAGAGACACACACGGGAGACCCAGGAGTCTTCACTTCCCTAGTCACTGACAACTTGGAAAGTCAGGAGAACAATAATGACTGAAGGAGACAGGGGTGCTGTGGGACTTTAATGCTGGAAGAGGCCACAGGGTTGCAAGTACTGGGAGAAAGAATGAAGGAGAAAAGGAAAGAAAGGAGGAGGGGAAAAAAGGCAAGGATATGGAGGAAAGAAGAGACACTGACAGGTGGGATTAGCAATGAGAAATTTGCAGCTAAACTGGGTGTGTGTCTCTGCGCATTAGCGAAGCATGACAGGATTGATGTGTTTGCTCATCTGCCATTTATAAGTGGCAAATTCTCCCTCCATCCCGATTACCATGAATTAGGCAGTGTATGTCTAATCGCCTTTGCAGCAGCGACTGAACTGGCTGAGATTAAGGCACCAAGGCCCAGAGCCTCAAAAGGTATTGGGGAGCTTCACTTCCACTGAAATCAATGGGATTTAGGAGCCTAGATACCTTTGAGGTTTCATAGATTCCAAGGCCAGAAGGGACCATTGTGATCATCTAGTCTGGTCTCCTGTATCACGTAGGCCAGAGACCTGCCCCAGAAACCATTCCTAGGGCAGAGCTTTTAGAAAAAGATCCCATCCTGGTGGCAAAACGGTCAGTAATGGAGAATCCACCATGACACTTAGTAAATTGTTCCAATGACTAATTACTCCCACCGTTACAAATGTATGCCTGTGGGCCCAGGGCCTCAGACCCAGATGCAGCTGTTTTCTTCAGGGGGATTTCTCCTCCAAACCAGTCTTAAAATACTGCATGAAAGTGAGGGGCAGATATTTCCCCATTAGTTCAATGTCCATACTGGGGCAATGGCTCTAAGTTCAAAGCCTTCGAGAGCTGCCTATGGTGAGTGCAGCTGCCCCACCCATGCAGGGCACAAAGGAAGTACAGTTGCCACATTCATTCAGGGGCTAATACCAAAATCCATACTCAGTCTCACTAGCCCATGTGGGAGCTTGGCCCATCCAGGGGCTCCAGGTATGGGATGGGTCTTTCCCTTAATGTAACAATGCACACACAGAGCACTCCATGTCTAGCTCTCAATGCACTTTATACAGCTAGGTGCGTATCCTCATACAGGTGAGGAAAGAGAGGTCACTGGCAGAGCCAGGAACAGAACCCAGGACTTCTGCCTCCCAGCAGAGTGCCCTACCCACTAGAACACACTGCCCCCAGAGAGGCTGTTCTTCACAACCTGCACGCCCATGTCTAAGGAAGGTGACTCCAGCCTACTGCTTATTACAGCAGCAACCAGCCTGGGATTGACTGTGCCCGGGTGCTGCTCCCTTTGACGTCTATGGGGAGTTTGGCACATGGAGAGCTTGCAGGGCAGGGCATGGACTTGTTCACTAGCCAGGAACTCAAAGGAGAGCTGCAGTGGGTAAAAGCAAGATGGTGGTTGAGGGTGGTGTCACGGACTCATAGATCGTGCCCATTCTTGGCCCCGTGTGGTCCGTGGGGGGTGCCCCTTTTAGTGAGACAGCCCTTCTTGGGGGTCCACTCTCTCTCGGGGTCAGGCCCCTCCACCTCCTGGATCCGCACCTCTCGGAGCCCTAGCACACCTGTTTCTCACCGTGGGCCCCCTCGGGGAGTCCACTCGCTCTGGACCCAAAGGGGTTGATGCCACCCTGTTCTCTAGACCGGAGTGACTCTCAGCCAGCATGAAACAGGAGGGTTTATTGAGAGTTGAACACAGCACAGGAAACTCTCAGGGCCTCAGGCCTGGCCTCCCTCAGCCCAGCACATCCGAGTCTCTCTGCATCCAGGTGGGCTCTGCCTGCTCCCCCTCTCCAGCCCAGAGCCCCCCTGCTCCCAGCTGGGCATCTGAGATCACCGGCCCCAGGCCCCGCCTCTGTCCATTGTCTTCTCTCCAGGTAAACAGGGTTGTAAACCGGGGCCTCCTCTCCTCGCTTCTGTCCTCTGGCTGGAACCGGATGGTTAGGTCACTGGGTCCTCACTCTGGAGCCCATTGTCCTCCCACTGGCCAGAACCGTCTGCGTCTCCTCAGCTGGGCCTCCGGGTCACCAGGTCGCCAGGTCACCGGTCGCTGGGATATCCATCCTCCCGGCCATCGGCTGGGTCCCCAAGTCCTCTTTCCGGTCCTCTGCAAAACACACTCCCTCTCCCCTCACCTCGTTAAACCAGTAACACCCAGGGAAACTGAGTCCCACCCCCTCTGCATGCAAACCATTGAAACGCCACAGAAAACAAGAAAACCCCCCACTTCATCACAGGTGGTTAAGCGATAAGCCATACCAGGGTGTGTGTTAGTTGGCTATTGAAGCAGGGCGGGGGCAGGAAGGCCCTTGGCTGACATGGTATATTACAATTCAAGCATGTATAAACAATTGCAATGGACAGCTTGGAAAGTTACATAGTTATTTTTGGAAAACCAAAACGACTCTCTGCCTCATCTTTGCCAGGATAAACAGCACCTAACCGGGGAAGGAGTGAAAACAGTGGGGTGTGGGAGACAGGAAGAGAATCAGGCACTAATACAATGTGGGGGGCAATGAGCAGATAACACAGCTGCTGTTGACACTTACCCACAGAAGAAGCCAAGAAGGGCCAAGACACAGGGTCCTGCTGGAAGTTATGCTGTAGAATCGGGGTTGCCAACTCACCGATGCAGCACGTGCACGCCAAGCACAGGACTCAGAGTCAGGAAGCAGAATTTAATTTGCCTGGGAAAAGACTGCAGGTTTGGGGCTTCAGAACAACAGCCCCAATGTTATTAATATTTTGGTATTGATTGTTATTTTGGGATACTGCCAGAGTGACCCGTGGCCCTTCCCAGCACGCGCCTTCTCCCAAAGGCTAGTTTCCTCCTCCTTTTATACCTGGCTACCCAGCAGGGTAAGGAGCCCCAGGTGTAGCTGCTCCCCAAACACGTAACCCTTTCTTGCCTGATTCCACACCCCTGAGAGAGGAAAAGGAACCTTGGTGGCCTCTGGAACCCAGATGGGCTATGAGCCCCTGGTTTCTGGCTAGCCTGGAAGCGTGGTACTCAGGATATGGCTTTAGAGAATCAGTGCCCTCTCCCAAGCACTTCATGGCCCTGGGAACTGAGTAGCCTAATGTGATAATGACCAGCTGGCCTTGTAATTTGCAACTCTGTGGTTTGCTGGGGAAAGGGGTGGGTGAGAGAGGAGCTGGCTGTGAACTAAGCCAAAGGAAAGCTACAGAGCTATGCTGCCAGCCTGTGGGACATGATTTCTCAAAACAGATGCTGATTTTTCATGGATAGCATCCATTGCATACACCATGTGCAAGCTGCAGCTTCCTCACCTCACCTGGGCTTTTCTGGGGCTGGCGAGAGACTCAGTGGGGTCATTATGGGCCACACAGGCAAAAACAAAGATGATGCTGGTTGTGCTTTTGCAAAACCTTATCAGCTGGCTTTTGTTCTTGCCAAAGGGAATCCAAAGTTCAGGGAGTCCAGTTCAGAGCACTCGTTTTGAGGCCATGTCTAAGTGTGATCCCCAAGGGCTGAATCCTCCCCCACTGCACCAAGCCTGCGTTAATGAGTTTTCACTCAGGGCTGCCCCACGGGGGACGGACCCCTCCAGGCTATGGCATGCAAGGAGTGCGGCTTGGTGACAGCTGCTACATCCACTGGGCTGCTAGAACTCTAAAGCAGCTGTTCCCTTCTCCATGGGAGAGTTAACTGGTGACCCCATGTAGTCATGATTCCACCAGCCACGCTGCTGCAAGCTGGTGTGTCTGGACACGCAGGGAGTGTGGACTCACCCCTGGGGCGGGGCTTACCATATCCAGGCCTCCAGGGACTGCACCAGTGGGGAGTGGAATGGTGTTTATCCTGAGGTTTCAGAGTAGCAGCCGTGTTAGTCTGTATCTGCAAAAAGAACAGGAGTACTTGTGGCACCTTAGAGACTAACAAATTTATTTGAGCATAAGCTTTCGTGGGCTACAGCCCACTTCATTGGATGCATAGAATGGAACATATAGTGAGGAGCCATATATACATACAGAGAACATGAAAAGGTTAGGTTTCAATGCCCAATGAACCCCACTGGGCGAGGATTGAGGCCCTCTGTCACTCCCGCTGATCTCGGACAGGAGATGGGTGGGGAGCAGTATGAACAGAGAAACAATTTCGAATTAGAGGGCTGGGTTAAAAATACCCAACATCCATAAACAAAGGCGAGCAGGCAGCACGCACCAGGTCGGGGAGCCAGGCTTAGGAGCTGAGCAGCTTGGCACATACAGATATATTTTCAAGGATCTGAATATTCCTGAGAAGTAAGCTGTGCTGGAGTGGGGGCAGGGTGGGGACCCAAGTTGCCTCTGGGATAGCAGGGGTGGGGTGCTCAGTTTGACTTGGGGATAGCAGGGATTTCACAGCTATGGAAAGTCAAAGAGAAAGGGCCAGGAATTATGCTAATGGTAGGTAGGTTACCAGATAGCAAGACATTCAGGACAGTCTTACCCAGAAAGCACATGGGATACAAGGAGTGGCCTTAACTAACTGGGATTTCTCATCCTTCTTAATGCCTGGGGGCATTGGGTATTTTAGGTGTAACCTTAACATTGATTTCTGAGGCTGTTTTACCTCAGAGAAACTTACTGTGTTCCTTTAACCCTTATTTTCCTGACCTAAGTGGGATACATTTGTAAATTCAACTGCATCTGTATGAAGCTGTGCAAGAGGGAGGGGGGATAGCAGCTCGTACTTACCCAGAGATTTATTATTATTATTATATATGGAGATATACCTATTTCATAGAACTGGAAGGGACCCCGAAAGGTCATCAAGTCCAGCCCCCTGCCTTCACTAGCAGGACCAAGATGGGAGGGAGCAGCACTCCTGGATCTATTCATAGAATCATAGAATACCAGAGTTGGAAGGGACCTCAGGAGGTCATCTAGTCCAACCCCCTGCTCAAAGCAGGACCAATCCCCAACTAAATCATCCCAGCCAGGGCTTTGTCAAGCCTGACCTTAAAAACCTCTAAGGAAGGAGATTCCACCACCTCCCTAGGTAACCCATTCTAGTGCTTCACCACCCTCCTAGTAAAAAAGTTTTTCCTACTATCCAACCTAAACCTCCCCCACTGCAACTTGAGACCATTACTCCTTGTTCTGTCATCTGCTACTACTGAGATCAGTCTAGATCCATCCTCTTTGGAACCCCCTTTCAGGTACTTGAAAGCAGCTATCAAATCCCCCCTCATTCTTCTCTTCTGCAGACTAAATAATCCCAGTTCCCTCAGCCTCTCCTCATAAGTCATGTGCTCCAGCCCCCTAATCATTTTTGTTGCCCTCCGCTGGACTCTTTCCAATTTTTCCACATCCTTCTTGTAGTGTGGGGCCCAAACTGGACACAGTACTCCAGATGAGGCCTCACCAATGTCGAATAGAGAGGAATGATCACGTCCCTCGATCTGCTGGCAATGCTCCTACTTATACAGCCCAAAATGCCGTTGGCCTTCTTGGCAACAAGGGCACACTGTTGACTCATATCCAGCTTCTCATCCACTGTAACCCCTAGGTCCTTTTCTGCAGAACTGCTGCCTAGCCACTCGGTCCCTAGTCTGTAGCAGTGCATGGGATTCTTCCATCCTAAGTGCAGGACTCTGAACTTGTCCTTGTTGAACCTCATCAGATTTCTTTTGGCCCAATCCTCTAATTTGTCTAGGTCCCTCTGTATCTATCCCTACCCTCCAGCATATCTACCACTCCTCACAGTTTAGTGTCATCTGCAAACTTGCTGAGGGTGCAGTCCACACCATCCTCCAGATCATTAATGGCTCTGCTAATTATTCCTGGCTCTGCTAATGACTTGCTGTGTGACCTCAGGCAAAATCATGAATATTGGTGTGCCTCAGTTTCCCCTCCATTGGTTGACTCATACAGGGGTGCAAGGCTTAATGAATTACTGCAGCCCAGCTCTTTGGCCTTACCATCAGTCTCAGGAAGACAGAGGTCTTGTTCCAACCAGCACCTCATTCCAATGCTCCAGAGCCAGCCATATTCAGCCAAGGCACACAGCTGAAAAACATGGCTCAGTTCAAGTATTTGGACAGCACTGTCTCGAGTGACAGTTCCCTTGATAAGGAAATTTCCTTCAGAATTAGTAAAGCCAGCCAGGCCTTTGGCTGACTCCAAACAAAAGTCCTTAACCAACGCAACAGTTGTCTCTCCACCAAATTGAAGCTCTAGAATGCAGTGGTTCTAACATCTCTCCTGTATGGATCTGAGACGTGGACTCTTTATAGACGTCACATTACACAGCTTGAGCAATTTCACATGCCCTCCCTTCGCTCAGTAATGAGCATTCACTGGCAGGACAGAGTGACCAGTATTGAGATCCTTGAGAGATCAAACACAACCAGCATTGAGGAAATACTATTGAGAGCACAACTTAGCTGGATCGGACATGTCATCAGAATGGCGGACCGCTGTCTCCCAAAACAGATCTTGTATGGGCTGCTGAGGCAGGGCAAAAGAAAGAAGCGTCATCCATATAAGAGCTTCAAAGATAACCTGAAGAGCAGTCTCCAGTGGGCTGGCATCAATCCCAAAGAATTTGAGCAAATGGCTCAGAACAGGACTCACTGGTGGTCTCTGACAAGATCAGCATGTAACAGGGTTGAGCAGGATCAACAAAATCATCTCCAGGCATCATCAAACATCATAGATACAGATTTCCCATGCCCTCAGCGCGGCTGACTCCATGCATTAGGGTTCGGACTTGGGAGTCATATGCGTAGCCATAGATGGGAACTACGATAATATGATCATCATCATTGTCAGCGCTGGACGACCAGCCAACAACAGTGAAGTTCTCTGAGATGCTCAGATGAAAGGTGCTATGAAAGGTGCAGAGGCCAAAAGTTATCCAGGAAACTCACCAATGGAAGGTGGTATTTTGCTTTCAAATAGCCTCACAGTGGGTGCGATCCAGAAGTTCCGGTACAGTCCATCGGCTTCAGTGATGAAGAACCGAGTAGGAAGGGCCATGTGATTTGGCCCAATGTGGGGTAAAAGCCATGCCCAAGTGCAATGGATTCCCTCTCAGCTGGGAGTGCAGAGTGCTGCTCAATGGGCTATTCCTAATACGGTTGAGCGAGATACCATCACTCCCTGATGATTTGACTGTGTCACCAATTAGGCACGCAAGAGTGGATGAGCCCGGGAAAGGATCCAGGCCTTCCAACACCAGTCTGTCTGTTGAAATTTGTCTCTTGACTGAACAGCATTGCCACAAGCCTCCTGTTGTTTTAAGAGGAATTTCCCATCGTCTCAAATGAAATGGTCTAACCTCAGGGCTGGTGTTCTATCCACCGGGCAATGTGATGAGCCTACACAAAGCTCCCAGCCTCTGAGATCGTCTGACAGGACATCAGCCCCAGAAATGGGTTGCAGAACAGAAACTTGTCACAACTAGAAGATCTTTAAAAACAATCTGTAGTGACTCTAATGCCGGCGAAAGGTGCCAAGCGGACAGCCCTGGAGACGGAGATGTCTGGTTACGCACACAACAGGTGCAGCATGGCTCTGGGGCTGGGTCCCTGGTGTGTCGGGCTGGAAATTTGGCAGTATCTTCATTTCATTTTTGTATAAAAGGGTTTTTTTTTCTTTTCCAGAGGAGATAAGTATGGAAATGCATACAGCAACTAGCACTGCACCAAGGCTATTATTTGAATAGCAACAGCTCCAGGGCCCCATTGTGCAAACACAGAACAAATGGATGATCCCAGGTCCCAAGAGCTCACAGTCTAAGCAAACGTGGCAGAAGTTTGGGGTTTCTCTATTGATTACACATAACTGCATCACAGACACAGTTGTGGGGGGAGTAGGAGGAGGCTGGTGGTTTGGGCATCTAAGGTTATTGGCAGTTTGGGATTGTGGGATAAACACATCTGCTGAGTGTTTCTTCTAAACAATCAGTTGTGAAATAGTTAACAAATTCTCGTGGCACAATTCCACAGCAAAGTGCAGCTTGCCTGACTGCAGAATGAGGGACCCTGATGTGGCAGTCTCCACAGCACCCCCTGGCAGCACACCATGGGACTGCTCACCCTGCCTCAGCTTCTCTGTGGGTCTCCAATGGTTAGCAGCCACCTCCAACAGGGTCCTCAGCCCTCCAGGGTCTCCAAGTTCCAAAATATAACAAAATCAAACAGGAGGGACATCTTACTGCATGTAGTAAGAGAGATCTTCGCTTTTTCAACTGCTGAGTCTTTCACCATTGCACCACATGCTTCTAACCAGTCATTTGAGTTTTTTGCAGAAAAATAGTGAGCATTTGCCTGTCTTGTTCAGAACCAGTGTCCAACTTCAGGATTTACAAGAGACAATGCACTTAACATTGGCCTCCAGTTTGTAGAGTGTGGTATCTCTTGCTTAAATAGAAAGTATGATGCGACAGCCATGTTTGTTTGCATACATTGTGTTGTGCCTCCAGCATTCTTAACAGCCTCATTATGTACTTCTAAAATTGGCCTTGACAGTCACTGGCTTGTAAGGCTTTCTGCATGTCCATGCAATCCAGAGGCGTGGTGCTTTGAAGCCTTTTCATGTAGGTTGTCAGTATAGGTTTTGCTGATTGGTTTGGCAAACCAAGCTCCTCCTCTTTTACTATATAAATCCATGATATGCTCACATCTTGAATACTGCATGCAGTTCTGGTGGCCCCATCTCAAAAAAGATAAAGTGAAATTGGAAAAGGTACAGAGAACTAAAATGATTAGGGGTATGGACCAGTTTCCATCTGAGGAGAGATTAAAAAGACTGGGACTTTTCAGCTTGGAAAAGAGATGACTAAGAGGGGATATGACAGAGGTCTATTAAATCTTGTCTGATGTTGAGAAAGTGAATAAGGAAATGTTATTTACCCCTTCCCTTAACACAAGAACCAGGGGTCACCCAATGAAATTAATAGGCAGCAAGTTTAAAACAAACAAAAGGAAGTACATTTTCACACAATGCTCAGTTGATCTGTGGAACTCCTTGCCAGAGGATGCTGTGAAGGCCAAGACTATAGCAGGGTTCAAAAAAGAACTAGGTACGTTCATGGAGGATAGGTCATTCATCAATGGCTATTAGCCGGGATGGGCAGGGATGCAATACCATGCTCTGAGCATCCCTAGCCTCTGTTTGCCAGAAGCTGGGAATGGACGACAGGGGATGGATCACTTGATGATTACCTGTTCTGTTCATTCCCTCTGGGGCACCTGGCATTGGCCTCTGTCAGAAGACAGGATACTGGACTAGATGGACCTTTGGTCTTACCAGTATGGCCATTCATATGTAAAAAATAATTATAATAATAAAAATGTTTAGTACTGTACAGGAACTCCCCAAGGTAACGACCTCTCGAGATAGTAAGGATGTGAGATAATGGACCTTGGCAAATAATCTTGGCCTACATATTTCTGTATGTTTCCCAGTCACAAATCTAGCATTCTGGAGCAAAGTCACTAAAACACAGTCCAACAAACAAATGTTCCTTTAATATGCCCCTCCCTCCTCCCTACACCACACCCCACTCACAGTTCTTGTCCTTGGTCAGCGGGTACAGAGGTGCTTTCATGTGATTTAACCTCCCATGCTTGGGTATGGGGGGGAGAAGGCACTTCACTGGTTTCTCCAGCTGTTTGCCACTCACTCTGGCCACTGTTGTTCGTCGTGCCACCGTTCACTCCACCACTCCCTCACCGATGGTCCTGCGCCATCAACTTTTGCTGCCATCTGCCACCGTGACCTCTGCAAGTTGCTGTCTTGGGGCAGGGCTGGCCTTGGGGGTGGGCCACCCGGGCAACTGCCTAGAGGTGCTGGTGGCCAAGAGGACGCTGCACAGCAGTGCAGAGGTGTGCGCTACCGATGTAGTGAGAAACTGTTCCCAGCTGGCAGGGGAGTGCTGTGTGTGTATGGGGGGGGGGGGATGCCCAGATTTCTCCCTGCTACCTGCCCTCCCCTTACGCAGCCTGGGTGGGGAAAGTGACCTGGATGCAGGGAGCCCTGACATTGCTCCTTTCCCCCCCCAGCTCCCGACAGGTGCATGAAGGAGCAGCATTTGAGAGGAGGAGGAGTGAGCAGTAATGCCAGCTGCTCCATGCATCCATCTCAGTTTCCCTATGTGGGTGCAGGAGGGGATGCAGGGATTAGGGATGAAGGGGGCACAGTGCAGGGATTAGGGGTGCAGGAGGAGGGGTACAGGTGTTAGGGGCAAAGGGGGAGTGGGGAGCCCACAGGGGCCAGAGACAATTGGGGGCACCCACAGGAGCAAGGGGGGGCACTGAACTGACAGGTTCAGGGGTGTCAAAATACAAGTTTGCCCAGGGTACCATTTTCTCTAAGGCTGGCCCTGCTTGAGGTTCCACCCAGGTCTCAATGATTTCCGCTCTCAGCGGGGGAACCTCACTGCTAGTTCAAGGCTGGATGGTCTCTTCCACAGAAACATTGTCCCACAGCAGGTCTCAGCACTTAGACCTGATTATCAGTGATTTCAGCTCTAATGGTCACTTAACAAAAGACTCTCTATGGAGCCTAATCAGGTCTACCTTTATATGGGGAGAGGGGCAGGTCAAATAGTGCCTGTGACTCTTACACAGAGCCCACACCACCAAGCAAAACACATGTCTCTTCTCTCTCTCTCTCCCCAAAGGGATCTGGCATCCAAATCCCCTGCTTAGCAACTGCAGTTCAGTTGAGGGTGACCAGTGCTTAATTTGTAATGAAAGAGGTCTCAAGCAATTAGGTGCTGTGGCTCAAGCAAATGTTTTACTTTCATAACTGATGTGGCAAAATGTAACTAGTTGACCACTGGGAGGTGTGTGTGTCTGTGTATGTGGGGGGAGATGGCGAAATTCATGGGTGTGTGTGTGTAAACCCTCCCTAGGGGAGGTATAGGGAAATCCCATTGCGAGGATCTCTCGAGTCATCTAGACAGACTTATGTGTAGTGGTGGGGAGGAGACAGTGGCCGTGGTACATGTAGATACCAATGACATAGGGAAGGATAGGAGAGAGGTCCTGGAGGCCAAATTTAGGCTGCTAGGTAAGAGACTGAAGTCCAGGACCTCCATGGTAGCATTCTCTGAAATGCTTCCAGTTCCACATGCAGGGCCAGTTAGACTGGCAGAGCTGCAGAGTCTCAAAGCGTGGATGAGACGATGGTGTAGTGAGGAGGAGTTTAGATTTATTAAGACTTGGGGAACCTGTTGGGAGCCTATCCTTCCTTGCCAGAGGATGCTTTGAAGGCCAAGACTCTAACAGGATTCAAAAAAAAACTAAATTTATGGAGGGTAGGTCCATCAATGGCTATTAGCCAGGATGGGCAGGGATGGTGTCCCTAGCCTCTGTTTGCCAGAAGCTGGGAATGGGCGACAGGGAATGGATCACTTGATGATTACCTGTTCTGCTCATTCCCTCTGGGGCACCTGGCACTACCTGGTCCGTTCATTCCCTCTGAAGCACCTGGCATCAGCCACTGTCGGAGGACAGGCTACTGGACTAGACAGACCTTTGGTCTGACCAGTATGGCTGTTATGTTCTATTATTGTGTTGCCATGGTAAGCAAGTTCCAGCATCTCTTGTAACCTAGATGGAGTTCCCCGGATACCCAGGCTCCAACCGACTTGTGTCCTGGATACCGTTGCCCCGACAACGAAGCTCCGGCATCCCCTGTCTCCTAGATACCGTTGCCCTGGTAGCCGAGGCCTGAGCAGCATCCTTCCCTCCCCTCCTCTTCAACCCCCCCCCGCCTCCCGTGCTGGGACCCGTCCAGACCGGGAGTGCGCAATCTCCGGCGCCGGCAGCCAGCAGGGGCTCTGCACATCCCATCATGGCGCTCAGGCGGCGGACGCTGCTGCTACTGCTGCTGCCGATGCTCGGTGAGTCCCGGCCGGGGAGAGGCAGCGAGACGCCGAGTCTGGGAGATGATAATGCCCCGGGGCGGGGGAGCGGCCGTGTCCTGCTGCACGGGGGAGCGTGGGGGGGACCTGCCGTGCCCCGGTGCATGAGGAGGGCAGGGAAGGGGGGGACTGGCTGCCCCCCCGCTGCACGG
>NW_020664725.1:8918448-9005549 GCF_002925995.2 Terrapene triunguis
GGGGACTCACTGCGCCCAGGTGCATGGGGTCTCAGGGGAGAGGGGACCAGCTGCCCCCCAGTGCATGGGGTAGCAGGGGAGGGGGTCCTCAGGCAGCGGGCCCAGCTCAGAAAGCGGGAGGAACATCCCGGCTGCTCTGGGCTCGGGTCCCTGGCTGGGCTGGGAGCCAATTGAGCAGCCCCCTGGGGCAGAGCGCTCTCTCCAGAGGCTGCCTGTGTTTAGCGCTCCCTATACACCCCCATTTCTAGGTTCAGAGGGGCCAGGGACTCCGCACCGCAGTATATGCCACTCTGCCTTGGGGGCCAGGGAGGGGCTTGCAGGCACCCTCAGGGGTTGCTGTTCAGGAGGGCTGGGCTGAGAGATGCCCCGGCCTGCAGGGACCGGGGCAGGGCGATGGGGAGTGTCGGTGTCTGTGGCCTTGGAATCAAGATGGTTTTAAGAATATATCTATATCTCAGTCAGCCCTAGTCCCAGAGGGTGTCAGGAATGTGCAGCCTCCGCAGGCAGGCAGGCAGGCGGGACAGTAGAGCCTATTCAATCCAGGGCACAGGCCCCTATTGTTTAGGGGGCCCCACATGAATGTTGACAGCTTTAATTGCAGAAACATTTGCTAATGCAGTTCAGGAATGAGTTTGGACTCACTTGTCTGGCTATGAATAAAGGCAGGACAGGGTCAGGTGGCAGCCAGTGTGCCTGAGTGCCTTGCCCTCCCCCCCCCTGCCCCGCTGCTCTCTGCAGACAGCACACTGAAGGAGAAATCAGTATTTGTGGACGTGGGTGGGTGCGGAATGCTTACTACTTTACTATCGCATAGGCCCTGAGCCTGAACAGACTTACGCATACTTACGCTTAACTTTATGTGCTGCCTGCAGCCCTGTCAAAGTCAATAGAATGCCTCATGAGGCATAAAGTTAAGGAAGTGCATAAGTCTTGGCACGGCTGTGGCCTTGATGCCCCAGAGAAAGGGGGCAGCTGATTCTGAGACTTTCAGGACATGTTTGATGCCAGTTGAGTATTTGAAAGCCAAATAGAAGAGGAGATTTGGATGGAAAATTCTACTCTTAAAACTTGTCAACATGTTACCCGAGGTTCCCCTGAGCCCAAAGCTCTTGGTAACTTTAATCTATGCAAGGTGGTATCAGGATAAACCAAGGGAGATGCAGCACTTCCGTCTGCTGTATGGCTGACACAAACAAACCTAAACCATGTGCTTTCACTTTAAAGCCAGACACTTTATTAGTGTCCAGCACATACAAACACCATAGGTTATAGAACACCCTAAGCAGATAATTACCCCTCAGGAGTTTGGAGCGGTATTCAGGGGACTCAATTGCAGGTTTCCGGTAACCAACCTTTCGACTGTGGCTGGAGGTCTTGATGAGTCCACGAGGCGATCCGCTTGACCCAAACCCACAGTTCCCCTCTTATACCTGAAAAGTTACGAGACATGTCAAACAAGAAAATGTTACGTGGCTGACCAAACAGAATCAGTCAGTAGGCAAAAAGCAGATGTTACACAAATATATTATTTTAAAAAAATAATTGTTAAGCAAGCAGTCAGTCTGGGCATCCTATTTCCCTAGAACAGCAGTTCAGAAATATATCCAGACTTCCTGTTTTTCACAGATGCTTACCCCAGCATATCAGGGAGGTTGTAGCGTCAAGCCCATTTCTTGTGATAGCTAAAGCGCCCTCCCCCCTCGCCTTAGTTATGCTAAGTTTCTGCAAAGGCCTACTAAATGGCTAAATGCAACAACCAGAATAATTGATAGTCCACCCCAGTAATTGGCAGTGGCTTGGACACCTGGCTGGTTGCTAAAATGCCCTTCTACAAACACGCCGAGGCCCCAGGCTGCAAAACTCAGGCTTGGAGCATTTGGGTTCTCGCAGCCAGGTTTAGATGATGTCTACACCACAGTGGCACAGCTACGGTGCTGCAGCTGTGCCCTGGAGCACCGTAGTGTAGCCGTTTTGTACATCAACGGAAAGGGTTTTTCCTTGGATGTAGTTAATCCACCTTTCCGAGAGGCGGTAGCTAGGTTGTCGGAAGAATCCTTTCGACGACCTAGACACATCTACACTGGAGGTTAGGTCGACTTAACTTTGGTGCTTAGGGTATGACATTTGTCACAGCTCTGAGCAACGTAGCTTGGTCGATCTAATTTTTAAGTGTACACCAGGCCTTAGTCTGTGAGCTTTTTGGGGCAGGGACTGTCTCTTACTCTGTGTATGTACAGCACCTAGCACAGAGGGGCCTTGATCTCCATTGTGGCCTTGAAGTGCTACCATAATCTGAATAAATAATAATAATACAGTTATGGGCACTGTAGAAAATCTGAAGAGCCTGTCTACATTAGGGAAATGTGCACTAATGCAACTACACCAGTGGAGTAAGTTGTGTCAATGCAAGCCCTGTTTTACATCAATGTGATACAGCTACATCAGATTTGCTACACTAGAATAAACTTCTCTAATATAGAGACAAGGCGGGTAAGGTAATATCTTAATGGACCAACTTCTGTTGGTGGAAGAGACAAGCTTTCGAGCTGCACAGTGGTCTTCGTCAGATTTGCTCGCTCCTATCCTGAGACTACAACGCTGCAAACAGCTAATATAGACAGGCCTCTAGCTGGAGTTTGAACATTCCATGGTTTATAACAACCCTTTCTGGAATTCAGAGCCAAGTTTGGATTTTGAATGACCCCCCCTCAACTCTCTGAAAATTCGGAGGCATTTGGACCCACAGGTTGGATTTGTACCCGTCTCGCATGAAAATATATGTATGGATGCTTCATTGTAATCGATTGGTATTTGACTCGACTTAGTTTGACTTGGGTTAAGTTTGTTCACTAATATGTTTGATTCTACAATCATTTATATTTGTAAACTATACGGTAAAAGTCTCCTGATTTTTGTTTAATATACAGTCCACCTGTTCCAGAAGCAAACAAGTGCTCAGAGTCAGCTGTTGGTGCCAAAAATGGCTTCTTCAAGGCAGTGTTTTTAGCTCTGGTGCTAAACGGGTGTGTGAGTTGCGTGTAAGGATTTTCTGACTGCAAGTAGTCGCAGTGTTGCTCTATTTTCAACAGGTAATTAAAAAACAGGAGAAACAGCTCAGTGAGTTGGACCAAAAGTGGATGCTTAATGACAGGTTAAAAAAAAAAGATCTTAGGCAGGGTTTGGTGCTGCCAGTCGAGCGAGGAATATGTTGGCATCACCACCAAAGTGTAACAGAAGGGGCTGCAAGTTTCATGCACATCCACTTTACAGCTGTTGACCGAGAAAGTGATACCAGCAAATTCCCTCTTGCTCTAAATGCTTCTGATGATTATTGTGTTCCTTAAGCACAAGTGGGCCGAAGGAGGAAAATGTGTTTATTGTGCGAAGAGAGAAAGCTGCTGAGCGGTAATGACCTAGCTGTGAACTTGGGCTGTCTTAACAGACCAGTTTACTTCCCTTGTGGAGGTTGGATTTTGTGTCTCTTGGACTGAACATACTTTTTTTAGTTATCCCTTGGTGTGCTTGGGATTTGAACCATGTATATGACTGGAATGGCCAGCCATCACCTAAGCAAGTTTACAAAGCAGAATGTTCTTTTGCAGCCCCAGTTTAGCAAAGAAGGACAGGAGCTGCTTTGCATGATGTCTGTGGGTAGCTAGGATTCCTTCATTTCCTGCCAATGTGCCCTTTATCTTTGCTCACACCAAAAGATAGAATGTTGGTGAGCCCTGATAGCTAGCTCTTGTTTTTCCTGAAGCTCATTTGGATTGGTGGAGAGGTGGTTTATTTTTGGGTGGTGGTGGTGGGGGAGAGTTTTACTCTTGCAAGTTGTGTTCTCTGCTTTGGCATTCTTGACAGTTAGAATGGGGGTGGCGGGATTGGTGTGTGCACTGAGACAGAACTGGCCTCCCCGTCGTATATTTAGAGCTAATGCTTCACAGCGGATTGCATCAAACCCTGATGATTCAAGGAAAGTGTGTGAACTTTTTATAAAGCAGAGTCCAGGCAGGGGGAGAATTTCCAGAGAGCACTATGTGCTGTGTTCAGGATCCCAGGAGGCCTAACTCCCTGTATGCAAAACACGAGTATTTAGTGCAAACCCTCCTCTCGACAGGATAAAATAACTGCTTTCTTTGCATCATCGTTTTACTAGTGCCTGGAGGCTTGTTTTGAAATTGCAGCATATAAAAACAGATGAATTAAAGATGTAAAATTAATGAGTGTAATTACATTTCCAATCTGTTTCCTCTGTCAACAGGCAGATAAACCCTGCCATCTACTTCCCTGTTGATAAAGGCCGTGCACTTTGTTGGGGGCATTGTGTTTTGCTCAAAGACCAAAGCAAACCAATAAACATCAGTAACGTGTGTCATGTAGCCATATGGGCACACATCATCAGGTGACGGGCACTCCTTTGCAGAGTCTGCCCAGGACCTAAGCACCATTTGATGGTCTAAATTGTATTTGAGCAGTATGCGTGGCTGAATTTCACCTGCTGTTTCGCCTACCCTTTAGTTGTAGTTCTAACTATAGTTCTGCTCATGACAAGAAGTGCCTGTTGGACTACACTGGAAATTGGGCGTCTGGCTTTGCAAACCTCCAAGGTCTTTGTTTCCTTCACACCCTTTGACCTAGTTAAACCCCCATATGCACATGATGCTCCCCCCTCTCCAGTTAGTTGGAGTGAGAAGGGCTGTCTTGGAGTTCAATTATTTAACAGTGCATTCTTTTCCAGTGATTTAACAATGAGAGATTATTGTTTGTCTGTGTCCATTTGGCAAGGGGCGGCTAGTAGCTCTCTGAGCTGTTGCTGTGTTGGCCTTTAGGATAGTCGGATCCTGGCAAAGTTCTCTTTCTCATTTTAGATAAATGGAGGTCAAGCAGGCGTCCTCCAGGGATAAACTATGGGGGAGGTAGTATTAAAGATGTTTTCTGCAAGAGAATTGTCTGCGGAAGTTCTGTTATCACCTCTTCTTTTGCAGTCTCTTCCTTTTGATTTTCATGCTGTAAGGAAGCTTTGTGTAGCTCCACTGATAAAGTACAGCTGTCTAGCACATAGCTTGGTAGTGCTAAAACATTAAGACAGCTGCATAATAGAGCCTGAAATCTTTAGAAACAGCCCGGCCGGGTGATGAGTGCGAGCTCTGGAGAGGTTGCTCTACCAGCTTCTAAAGCATCTGGTCTAAGTTGCTTTCCCAGGTTGGGCCTTCAAGGTAAATTTCATTAGGGTTGAAACAGGAGTAGTCCAGGTCCAAACTTGACAACTGACTGGAACAAAATCTCCTGAGTTTTGCTGGCAACAGATGTAGGCGCAGGTTTTATAAGAGCAAACCAGGGTCTACACAGTTCCCTACAACTGAAATCTAACTGTCAGAGCTGACCCACAGGTCCTCAGCGTAAATTGGAAAGTTTAATCTGAGTTACCTTGTGCTGCGTACGTTGCTTCATAGGTGACGATAATAGAATTGATTGGGTTGTGTAGTGTCCTTCATGCAGGATATTGCAAAGTGCTATAGAGAGCAGGTTACAAGTTGAAGAGGAAATAAAAGTTTTGAAGCAATAATGGATGTGGTAGATAAAATTAAATTGCATTCAGATAATGTTCAGGGTCGCCCTGTGGGTTGTGGTTTTTTTTTTAAACTCATCAATCCCAGGGATTGCAGCGTGAAGGGAATTCTCTTTCTCTAGCCTTATCCTATCAGTGTGCCTGATTATTAGAACACAAATGTAAGATCACCAGGAGCATAGAGACCTCATAAATTATTTAGGTACAGCTGGCCCATTTAAAGATTCTTCCAGCTTTAATACTGAGTTGTGTGCTCCTTCAGGGATTTGTCATACCTCTGCTGTGTATGTGTGAAAGGGTAACTGTTCAGAACAGTTGATTCAGCCTTATTTCAAGTAGATCTGCAATGACACATTTTAAAATGTCTATTAGTCGCGTAGGGTGAGATTTTGAAAGGAGCCTGAGAAAGTTGGGACATTTAATTCCCATTGAGATCCAATGGGACTTTTGTTCCTAACTCCCATAGCCTCCTTGGAAAATCCCAGCCCTAATAAATGTTTGGAACAATTCAGATCCATTGCATAAACAGCCAGTATTTAAAAGCGGCCAGTGATTTTGTGGGCTTCAGTTCTTAGATGCCCACTTTTATACACTGTGAAAGAGACCTGGTTTTCAGAGGGCTGCATTTCAGCACTCTGTGAAAATCAGCTCCCTTAAAAATGTCTTAGTTTGGGCCTTCAAAAATGGAGGCACTCAAAATCACCAGTGTTGGCCAGTGTCTCTACAGGGGTCTAATGAAATAAACTAGAGGAGTTTGATCTGAAAATACTCAGAGGTTGCTAAATAGATAGCACACCGTATGCTAGATCTCCAAAATATGACACGATTATTGTTTCATTAGTAATAAGTGATGGGGCAGACAGACAGGCAGAGTTGTAGGAAAGAGATTTTTAGAGAGGCCAGGGTTACATGCCAAGAAGCCTTTGCATGTCTGGTAGCGGCGTGGGCACCAGCTTGCGTTGCTGAGCTCCAGGGATCAGACTGAATTAGGTCCCTCCTGAAACCTAACCCTCTTTCCCCTGTTCCAGTCGGCCTGTTCCAATTGTGACATTACTACAGACACACATCTTTAAACATGGTTTATAAAAGTGGCTACAATTTCATATTTAGGCCCCGATCCTGCTACCTGCTCCACGTGATCAGATCCCTGCGGCCACACGGATTTGACTTCAATGAGACTCTGTACTGTCTGTGGGGTGCACTCAAGCATAGCCAGTTGCAGGATCGGAGCCTTAATCATTTGTGTGTGTGTGCATTTAAAAACAAAGAAACAAACCCCTCCACTTTCCAGTGCAAAAGTAGTCTAGGCTGTATTTTGGAATAACATAATGCTAACCTTTAAAACTATATAATGCCGAACTAAAATGTAATTAGTCCCAAAATGCAGCCAATTCCAAGTGACGTTGGCATACATGTATACACACACCACGTACTGCTCCTCCAAACTATGTATAGACATAAATGTGTGTGTATAATATAGTGCATTCTTTGCGCTTTCCCCCCCCTGCAAACCTGTAATTTAGAATTGGCTGAGCAGGTTTTGTTTAAAATACTAGACCAGTTTTGCAAAGGCATGGTTAAAACCGAGGCACACAGTTTGCTCATCCATCTTGAGCACAGTGATGATAAATCTTTACTTGTCTACAACAGAAATGCAAACAGATCCCTTGGGCAAACAGACAGCTAAGCTGTACAAGGGTCTGTTCTTTTAGACCAAGATTAGCATTGGTGGGTGGGGTGGAGTGGAGAATATTATAGCCAGGTTATCAATCCCTGGAAAATAAAGGCCCTAACCCTGTTGTTGTACTACAGTAGTATATAGGGGCCTTAGTCGTGGAGCAGGACCTCAGGACGCTAGGGGCTGTACAAACACAGAACAGAGAGACAGTCCCTGTCCTGAGGATCTTACAGTCCAAACCCCATTGGAACACATCATGTAATGAAAGCTACACCTGCGCCTAAGTATTTGCAGGATTGGGCCTAATGGGCTGCCACAGAGACTTGGAGGGATCCTTAAGGTAGGTAGATATGGTGGCCTTTGCAGCAGCCAAGTAACAGTAGTGGAAGGGGAGGTCTCCATGAGCCAACTGCCAAGTCTTTGCCCTCATGTCCCTAGCATTCGTTAATGGCACTGCACCCTGCTCGTGCGGCACGCAGCAAATGGACTTTTCCAGAGGGGCTTTGGCTGCTAACGCTCTTCTTGAATCATTTCCGGCAGAGGAACCTTTTCAGAATTTACACAGTTAACGACTCGAGTGAGGCTGCGAAGCCCAATAGCATATGCCGCTCCTCTGAGATTTATTTTATCCCTTCGAAGGATCTTGTCAGTTGCTCTTTTTTATATACTTTCCAATTGTTGTGTTAACCTCCATTTCTTTTTTCATACTAAGCCCTGCAAAAGCTCTAAGATAAACATTTCTTCCTCCCAATGGTGTTTGTTTAGTTATTTATTTTTTCAGCGGGTCTCTGTTTGCAGCAGCCCTGTGATATTGTTTATTTTGTGCCACACACAATTCTTGGGTTTACTTCCTTTTTGTTGCAACAATAGCGGCACTTTGCCTCGATAGCATCCTGTAGGTGAGAAAATCACAACACTGCAAACGTAAATAAATTACCGCATCCCAGGGGGGTCGGTAGTATTCCCACTTGCACAAAGGGAGCGAGGTTAAGGTCAGAATATTCAAACTTGGCTGCCTAAAGTTGGGCTCCTACATCTGCGTTTGGGCACCTAAATGAGTGGGCTGATATTCAGAGGTGCTGAGTGATGGCGGAGCCACCAGGAACTGACCTCCAGAGCAAAAACCATAAGTTGCAAGTGCTTGAGCTAAGGAGCCAATGCTATGTAGCTGGGAGCTGTAAGTCGTATCGTCTGCAGATTGGCACAGAGCGGGACCTGTGACACACACACACACACACACCAGTGCATTACCTCAAGCACCTGCAGCTCTCATTGATTTCACTGGGTCTTTTGGGTACCCAGCACTTTTCAAAATCAGGTCATGTTTATTGAGGTGCCTAACATTAATCACTCACAACCACATGAAGGAAGGGTGTAATACACAGCTCTAGGAAAACATAAGTGACTTAGCCAAAGCAAGAGAGGAAGGGAGCTATGGATCCTGATTCTCCAGTGCCATTTGCTAACCACTAAACAACCCTGCCTGTTCCTAATGCACCATCAATATCAATCAGGAGTTCTCAATTTTTCCCATATTAGGACCCTTGCCTTCCTCCCCACCCCATCTAACTTGGATCTAGATGGGACAACTTCACTGCTGAGAAGTAGAACAGGAGGGTTTCTGTGACCCTCTGACACCTGTTGGCGACCCTGGGCTTGAGACCTCTTGATATGCATCACAGCCTGTGCCTAGGAATAGTAGGCTAGGCTCTGTTCCCAGGTGACACTGGCCTAAATCTGGAGTAACTCCACTGAAGCTAGTGGATTTAGACTGGTGTAAACAGAGAGCAGGGTTCGTCCCATTGTCTGTGGTTGCTGCAGAGCAAACATTGCAACCTCACGCTCTTCTATGGGCCAGCCAATAAAGGATGACAGCTGGGACGGTGTCGTTGTCAAAGGACATTGCACCCATATTGTTTAATGAAATCAGTTCAACTTTCTCCGAACCCAATTGACCAAAAAAAAAAAAAAAAAAAAATCGAGAGAGAGGCCAGAGTTTGAATCGAGACCCTAAGCCTGACAGTTCTTCACAAGCACAGTTCAAAAAGGTAGACCCACACAGACCTAGAGAAGGCTGCTCCAAGTAGACATGCTGTCCTGGGGAAGCCACAATGAACCCGCAGCTTTCTAAAAGTGAAGCCACATGCGTGCCCAGGAGACCCACAGGTCACACGGCCATGGGCGAGCATGTCATCTGAACCAGCAATCAGATTATTTTAGAGGGGAGACTTCCCAAGCCATAGGCGGTAGTGAGCCCCCTAGCTGGATGGGGGCTGGGTGCGTAACTGTCCTCTGAGCCTTTGCAAGCCTGCCCCTTGTTGCTGGTGAAAGGTCTTGTCTTGACAGCCCTGAATGCTGGTTGCTCTGTTTAACCACAGAACAAGGACAGCACAGGCCGAGTGCCAGAAAAGACTTCTCCCACATGCTGCCACAATGTGCCCGGTTCAGCAGGGTGCGAGGGCACATGCCTCCCTCTAAGCATACGATGGTCCCGCTGAAATCAGTGGGGCTAAATGTGCTTAAAGTAAAGCATGTGCTTAAGTGTCTTGCTGAATTGGGACCTGCTAAAAGGGAGGAGGTTATGGTCTCTGCCTCCTTGGCTCCTTTGCTTTTCTGTTGCAAAGGAAGGCCCTAAAGGGTTATGTGACCTGGGTGTCCACAAGGAACCAGGATGGGACCCACTGGCTTACTTCACACACGCCAGCAAACGGCCACTAGATGGCTACAAAGTAGTCACTGCTGGCCTGAGTTGCCTGTGAACTCCTGGTCTGGAGGTGAGGGCCAGCATGTCTCCTTACCACGCCAGCCCCCTCCATGGCAATCAGAGCTCAGCACTGTCTGTTGCTTGTGTCCATGAAGGAGCTTCCACTTTCCATTGATTGACTGCGAGGAGCCCAGGAATAAGGGAGCGTTGTAGCTCTGCCCGCTGAGTTAGCGTTGTGTGGGCCAGCGTCGGAGCCGGGGTGTGAAATCAGCTACTGACTTTCTCCATAGCGAATCTCTGATCAGCCTGGCCAGAGGACAGTTGTCCTCGCCCCGCTGCACTGCATGATTTAATAAACTTCCCTCCCACTCAGGAGGAGAAGTCCTTTGAAGTCTTGTTTCTTTTCACTGGGAACCGCTTCTAAACCACTCCACTGCCCCCCTCTTTCAGTACAGAACTGACTGTGCTTCGTGACCCAGCCTTGACAGCAGTTCTGGGATTTGAGCTGGCATCTCCGGGGCGTGGGAGTACATGGGCATTTTACTGGGCACAGGGAGTTCCATTCATGTTCCAGTGTGCATTTATGGGGTTGCGTACATGGCACAACCCTGGGGCCCGCTCCTGGAAATAACTGTTACTGGCTGTTAGCCAGCAGTGAACGGGAGGGCCTGCCCACTCATCAGCGGGAGTTATTGTTCACATGAATTACAGGGGTTCCCAGCAATCCAACTGCTGGCCCAGACACCCTTTTAAACACTCCTTTTTCCTCTCAGGCCTTGTTTGTGCTCGGGAATAGCCTCATTTTTGTAGCTGGTGGCCAGGATAGTGGGCTGGGGCTGATGGCTAAGTTCAGACAAGGGCGTTTGCACCAATTCAGTTAATTAGGGTTTACCTTGATGACAAATAACTCTACCAGGTACAGAAGACATAGAGCCAAAGCCAGAAGTGATATGGATGGTGCTGAGAGTTGCACATTACTAACTGGACATAACATACGTACCGGGAGCAGGTATAGATTGAAGTGCGTGGGTTGAGGGTTGACTGGAATGAATGGGGGCAGTATTTGTCCCAGAGGTAGCATGGCTGTTCCATTGCCGATTGCACCAGCTTGGTGAGTTACCAGTGGTTCAGATCTCTAGTGCAGATGCGGCCAAAGACTTAGTCTCCTTCACGTCCACTTACTGACCTGTAGCTCACACAGCCTTGCACCTCCCCTCTGAAACTAGCCTGTTGCTGGGGAATCCTGGTGAGGTGAATTGATCCACATGGATGGCTCTTTGGAGCATGTATGCAGTGCGCTGTACCAAAATGTTACAAACTGGATTGAGTCCCAGCATAATGGCTTCACCTGCATCACACAGCTCTGTAAAGGGCTATGCTAATGCAATCTAACGCCTCTCTGGCTGTAATGCTGTGAAATTACTTGGAGCAAGCATTGTCGGAAACTTCTTGCAACTGAGTGACAAAAATGTAATGGCTGCAGCTGCTTGAATGTCTACTAAGAGCTTTTCAATTCCTGGCTCATCCTCACTCACTTCGGAGAGAGAGGTGTCCTGCTTCTCACATCTGTCAATCAGCCTCATGCTCCTGAGGTGGTGCAATATCTTGTATTACTTAATCCTACTATTGCAATATCTCTTCTCCTTACCCCCTTCCCTCCCCCGTTTTCTTCCCCTCAGTCCTGAGTTCAATTCCCCTGTATATCCTTCAATTTGCAGCAGTAGCACTGGGGCAGGGACCATCTATTTGTTCTGTTTGTACAGCACCTCACATGGTGGGGATCTGGTCTATGACACTCTGGAGCTACCAGAATACACATAACCAATCATAATAATTTTCAGTTAAAAGCCAAAGTGCCTGTGGCAGAATTCACAGCTGCTGCTCTGCGCTTGAATCTCCTTTAACAGCTAGCTGTTCAGCATGCTCTTAAGTGGGATGCTAAGAGATGCTATGGTCCCTTCATCTCTTGGCGTGGTACTGGCTAGAAGGAGATAAAGGACGGAGGATGGCGACAGCAGGGGGGCAGAGGTACATCAAGATTTCATTCCCACTTAGTATGTAAGCCAATCTTTAAAATGCAGCTGTGGTGTGAAATTAAACTTGTTCAGAAAAGGCCCTTTCTGACTCAAAACGTCTGTTTCCTTTGTCTGTCTGCGTCAGATCTACTGTCTTTCCCAGCACAGAGCCAATGCGGTGATGGAAGAGCAAGCTGAGTGCTTGTTTTCCTTATGGCTCAGCAGCAACTCTGAGGTTGCAGAGATTTTATTGCAGGTGCGGATGCCGGAGGTGGAAAGGACCCCCTCTGGGTTATCAGGTCCTGGGCTGCAGTCTGGCGTCGGCAGTTGGAAAATAATCTTTTCAACTGTAAACAGAGCAAATTGATCTGGAATCTGCAGAGAGAAACTGGGGCCATGGTTTTCAGAAGTGAGTCGTAATGTCGGATGCCCACTTTGAGGCACTTCAAAGGGCCTTTCCAGAGGGTGGGGCTCATCACTTTCTGACAGGAACCTTTCAGGTGACTCTAGATGGGGGCCCCCCCGAGAACAGAGGCTCCCAAAATCACCAGTCACTTTAACCAATCTTGTCTGAGGCTCTCTTTCCATTAGTGACTGTGGTATATGTGCTGCCATGCCATTTGGGTGTGTGTCGTGAACGAAAAATTTAGCGTTTAGGTTGCCCAGAGCTGATGGAGAGCACCACAAGGTCCTTGGTCTGGCAGTGTTTTTGGTTTTGAGGTGGAGCTTAAACAGCGCTGCGGCTGGAGAATCAGTGTATCTGGCCAGTGTGTTACGTAGCGCTGTCTGTGCCTGATCCATGGGGGACAGGAGTCTGGTACAGCCCCAGCTAGAGACCTTTAGCTCAAGCTGTAGCAGCTCTGGAAGTCCCTGAGTCAGTCCCTGGAGCGTTGGACAAGAAGGTGGCCATCACACAAAGCTGTGCGTTCATGGGGCTACCTGCTGGGAACAGGCCCTGAGTGCCTAACAGCCTCGAAGACTCAGTTTGTGAGCGGCGGGGATCCCAAGCAGGCAATCCCACCTTAACGTGGAGAGCCATGTCCAGATGCCACATTGATGGGTGCATGAGAAAGGGATACCTACTGGGTTGCTCTCTAAGGGCCTGAGCCTGCTAATAGTTTCATACTGAGCATAGTGAATAATGCAGGCTCTGTATGGAGTAGTAAGTCATGGAAAAAGTAGGCCATCGATATTCCAATATAAATTCCCCCTTTACCTGCCCAGCAGGTTCCACATTTGCGTTATCTAGGGAGCTGTTCTGTGGCTGAGCAGAGCCGGCTCCATTAGCCAGGGCTCCCCCGTCACTGCCTGAAGCATAAACTGCAGCAGGAGCCTCCATGTCGAATGGGACCCTGGTGCCTCATTGCCTTACTGTTGTTCAGCACTTTTCATTGTCAGGGACTTAACTAGGATTACTAGATTATTGTGGGCCTGTCATGAGGAATCTTCTCCTTTAGACCTTATTATCCCAGCTTGTTCTGCAATGCCAGACTTCCAAACAATTGCAGCCTTGCTCCCTCAGTACTGGCTGATGAGACAGAGCTATTAGCAGCGGTTCGCTAAATAAAGGGAGCTTCTGCCCTAGAGAGAATAAAGCAGAATTGGGTTTCATTTGCTGCCTCTCATGCTTAAGGAATTTAAAGAGGCTTTATTAAAAGTAAGGAGTTAGATGGTGCTGCTGCAGTGACTGCATAGGGCAAATGCTAGATTCCGGGCTCAGCATCGGACTGACTCAACTGAGAGGGCGCATGAGTGCCACTGACTCCGCTTGAGTTGTACCAGCAAGATGGAAAAATGGCTTCTTTTTATTCTACATTTCTGCTCTCCCTGTTTCTACGTGGCTTAATGTTGTGTTGCAGCTGGGAGCTAGGAACTTCTGAGACCTGCCCTCCTGCTCAGCCACTGACTTGCTGTGTGATCTTGGGCAAGTCCCTTTAGCTCGTTGTTGCCTCAGTTTCCCATCAATCATGGGAGAACATTACCTTTTAACCATGGTATTGTGTATGTTGCTTTGAAAAGGAAAAGTAGTTCAAGCAACTTTATAATTGCTGACTTACGTACCCAGGGTCTGATCCAGAACCTCACTGAAGTCAACAGGCTTTGGGTCAGGCTAAACAAGCTATGGGATTGCAAGTGGAATTCTCCTGTGCCTTGCATGTTGCTGACAATGTCAGCTGCGTTTCAGATTGCAGAATCTGTCTTCTTGCTGTCGCTGCCTGAAGTAGAAAGGACCCAGCTTGATGTTCAGACCCCAGGTGGCGTGTGCGGAGCTGGCAGGTAGAACAGTCATCTCACACCTTGTGAACTGAGCTGGCTGGAGCTGGCAACACTATCCGTGTAGCCAAGTTTTGGGGCAGGGACTTCTCAGTAAGGGCACGAAACAGCACCGAACCCAGTGGGGGCCCTGTGTCCTGATTGTGGCTTCTAGGTGCTACCACAATGCAAACGGTAAATAATAAATCCTGCTGCGTCGTTTTGCAGTCCCTTTTCACCATAGAACTGCATCGGAACCATGCCCTGGTCATTCTGTGACTGTAATTGGATTGTCCTTTAGTGGGATTTCTGCGTGGGGCACTCTGCACTGACAGATTTCAGGTGGATTCTGGATGCTGGCAAGGCATGTGCCATGTGACTTGCAGGATTGAGAAAAGAGGGTTTGTGCTGCCCAAGAAGAGATGCTCATGCCCAAGTAGGGGAGCTGAGAAGTTTACATCTCTGATGAGAGCAGGACCAAATCTCATTGCTGAAACTAATTTTTGCAGAGTGGGGGCTACCCTATTCGGTTGCATTTCAGAAACTCTCAATTGCACCCTGGTCACGAACATCCTGCAATTGAAAATCTGGTGCCTTGGCTGTATCTCGGCACTCGTGGATGCTTCGCGGGCGGTGAACTCAGCACACCGTGCCGTGTATTTTGAAGCCGGGTTGTTTCACTTGCTGTCCCTGTAATGAGATTTCTCATCTCAAATCCCCTCCTCTTCTCGAGGGAGCTCTGATTTGAGGAGAGCTTGGAAGCGAGGCAGGGTGGGCCCGACTGCCACTGACCAGTGGGGACAGATGGGGTCATGAATTATTCCTCGGCTAGTCTGCAGTGTTGGTTGAAGCGACGCTTTAATGTGGACGTGGGATTCTGCCCGAGGTAGACTGAGTCCAGACGTGGTTCTCTCTGCCGTCTTGGTGGCAGAAGCCCTGCCATGTGGGACGGGCGGTTCTGAGACGAGGGGTTGAGTTATTTTTAGAAAGAAGGGCCATGGATTCTCACAGGGAGTGAGGACTGTCCCAGGAAGCTCTCTCTGCGCCCTGGGGTTCCTGAAGCTGCTTGCCAGTGTAACAGTGCCTCTCTGGGCCCTGCCTGCGGGATGGAACAGCTTTGCTTTAAGTGGAGTTTTGCTATAAATTGGAATTGCAGCACCTGCCATGCTCTGGGCTCTGCTCTGTTACAGTTCACTAAGGGACAAGCTCTGCCCCCCAGGTCACAGCCTGAGTGGTTCGGCTAAACGTTCTAGGGTGATGCAGCCGTGCAATGGCTGGTCTCCCTGGCCAGTGAGGTACAGGAAGTCCCTGTGGAGTTGCGCTGCATGTCATAGGGGTGGGGAAGAGCGGCGCAGGCCCTCTCGACCTGCAAGGTTTCAGTGGAAAACCATCAGAGACAACTGCCGTCAGGATGGGGAGCAGGCACCTTGGTGAAGATGCACGAAACAGATGAGACTACAGCTCGCTCTCCCTGGCTCTGTGGGCTCCTGTAGTGCTAGGAGTAGTAGAAACGTGTTTCGAATCTGCTTGCTTTACCGACAGACTCCAAGCCACTCAGGGAAGAGACACACAGAGTATGGCAGGGCCATTTGTACACTGATACTCTCCTGACTACAGCGCCACTCTCATACCGAACAGCGAATGTTCCTGTCAAAGCACGTGGAGTGTAGCCCCGAAGGCTCCATCGAGTGGACGCAGAGAGCACCCCAGCCTCATGTCTCGTCAGATTTTTACTGCGTTAACATGAACAATTCAGGGGTATCTTGTTTGTGTGCCGACTGACCTAACCCTTGAATTTACAAGCCTGTCTCTGGAGCACCCAAGTGCCTGACTTGGATTAAATGCAACCAGGGGTTAAATCAAGCTGTACGCGACTAGATGTTACAAACAGTGCCTCTCTCTGTCCTGCGCCAGGAATCCCCCAATGCATTGCTAATTGCCCATAGTCAGGCAAAGGCCTGATCAGATGGATGGCTTGCTCTGTGTTGTGAAGCTGGAGAGCGAAGGGGAGGGAGTTAGGAGCTGCCCTCATTGAACATGGGCAGTGTTTTGGCTAAGGGATGAGAGGCACAAAAGGGAAGGATGTAGCAACCCTATAAGGTCACGTAGTCCACTTCCACCATCCAGTGCAGGATTGTTCCTTTCAGTGTATTTTCCTAGTACTTTATCCAGTCTAGTTTTAAACGCCCCAAGCAATGCGACTTTCTCTGCAGTGCTTCCCCAGGGAAGCTATTCAGAGTCTGGTGGCTCTTGTTGGAAGCTGATTCCATTGTTCAACCTACATGGTCCCTTTCATCACCTTCTCCCCTCCTTTGGCGTTCACACCTTTTAAACGCTTGTAGATGGTTATTGAGTCCCCTCCTCCCCACTCCGCCATGCACGCTTAGGGTATGTCTACACTACGGGATTAATCCGAATTTAGATAATTCGAATTTGGGAAACAGGTTGTATAAATTCGATTGTGCGCGGCCACACTAAGCACATTAATTCGGTTTTTAACCACATTAATTCGGTGGTATGCGGCCACACTACCCCATTACTTTTAACCACTTTAATTCGGTGGTGGCGGCCACACTAACCCTAATTCGAATTAACAAAGTCGATTTTGGCTCTACTCCGCTCGTCGAGGTGGAGTACAGAAATCGATTTAAAGTGCCCTTTAATTCGAATTAACTGGCTCTGTAGTGTGGACGGGTGAAGGGTTAATTCGGATTAACGCTGCTAAATCCGAATTAAAGTCGTAGTGTAGACCAGGCCTTGAAATTGCAGACTTCCTTGTTTTGGTTTTATTTTCTCCCTTGGCTTCCGGGGGCCTATCAACACCATTTAAACTAGAGGGCCTAGGTGTAACTGCTGAGCGCTGGCGCGGATGATCCCAAATACCCTCCCTGCAGAGACGTGCTGGTGTCTTGATATTTAGACCCATGAACCTGGCAGGGCAATCGAGATACACAAGAGCTGCACGTCCGATAAAATTCCTCCACACACACAGCAAGCCTCCTGCTGCTGCAGCTGGAGTCTCCATGGGAAAAGTGCCTCTGACCAGGACACACAGCATTTGGCTAAGAAAATATTTGGCTAAAAATAGCAATAAGAGAAATTAAAAAAACAAAACAAAACAAAACCAGGCACTTAGGAGAAGTTAGTTTCCAGCCAAGTGGCAAGTTTGACTCCTCCGTGGCATAGAATCTTGTAACTTTTTCATGCCAAGAGTCACATGCGGTGTATATATTCTGTTTGATGACAGTGTGCAGAAATCCAGGCTGGGAAGGGCCAGAATTATTATTAGTCTTACCAGAGCGCTATGGGGCTCTAGGCACAGGTCGGAAGCCCATAGGGCTAGGCACTGTCTCAGGTATAAATGCAGGGAAGTTCAAAATACTTTCCCTCCCCGAGGATAATTAAACCAGCCTCGCCCCAGTGTTGTTCTTTGCATCCTTCGTGCCTTACTCACAAGCTCCTTCTACCGCCCTCGTTCCTGATTCTGTTCCTGAGTCAAGAGGCCAGGTTCAGCCCTGGTGTAGAGGGAGGAGCTCCTGAAGGTCCGAGGCTTGCGCCAGGGCTGGTTTTAGTCTGGTAAATGGGGTCAGATTGTTACGGTGAATTATGACTCCCTCCAGGAGAATTTCTGCTAACTTGCATTTTTCCATGCAGCTTCCTACCCTTCTCTTGGATCTGTCCCCTTTGCTCTGGCAGACACACAGCACGGCCTCGAAGCTGCAGTAGGGAAGGCGGCCGGAGCTCGCCAGTGTGAAACGATCCCAGTAACACTTGGCAGGCTCTTAGCGGTGAGCTTGTAGGCGGATGTTAACGCTCCCTCGGTACCTGCAATCTGTCACTTGCAAAGTTCATTCGTAAATGTTCTTGTGCACTTGGTAGCTGGACAGTTGCCTCTGATACCTGCAGCTAAAAGTACACAGAAAGATAAAGAAATGATCCTGTAAAGTCTGGAGAGGTGGTCCTAAAAGGGAAGCCGTTTCCAGCCCTCTCCCCCCACCCCCTTTGGGCTGTTGGCTTTGCTGATTGTTGGTCTTTTCCCAACTCCTATTTTTCCCACAGGAAGATGATGTACTGACTCACTCATAGGCCCATTCTGAAGTGCTGCTTACGTTGTGTTGGTCAAGCTACATGACGGAGAAGAACTAAGCACTCAAGAGATTAGAGTCGGAGAAAGGAGTAGGGGATTATAGGTTAAAGGTCCCAGAGTCGCTGTATTGCAGCTTGGCACTCAGCCCGACATCCCTGAATACTGCAAAGGCCAGCGCTGGGAGCGTATCCGCTTCTTTCTATTCTTGGAACTACAGGCAGCTGGTGATATTCTTCCTCGTCCAGGGCCTGATTCAGGGAGACACTGAGCATCCTGACTCCGGTGGGAGATGAGCACCTTGCAAGATCGAGTTTGGGGGTTTGAGTGTTTTTTCGCCACACCTTGTGCAGATAAACGCCTAACTCGCAGGATGCTGCTGGGGGTGCAAAGTGTGGCCCAGAGCGACATGGCTCTCCTTGGACAATATCTTTGCCTTGATTTAGGATCTGATCCTAACCTGAAACTTGACCCATATTGGGCGACGGGGTGGTGGGGACTTAGTTTGCTCTGGCGTGTTGGGTTCTCCCCAAACTCAAAGCAAAACTCTCACCAATAAAAACGAAAATAAGGTTCGTTGTCCCCTTCCCCTCCTCGCCCTGAATCCCTGCCAGATGTCACTGAACTGCGGGGCTGTCCCCTGGCTCTCATCTGCAGCTTTCTCTGCCATGCGTGCAGCCGCTTGCCATGTCCAGAGAGAGAATGCAACAGGGCGGTCTGGGAGGAAGGGCTTGGACTGGGGAAAGGCCATTGTCAGGGATGATATCAGCGCGTCCTGCCGGCCTCTTATCACTGCCATCTGTCTGCTCCATCGCTGTTGGGAGGAGAAGAGCAGCCGCTCTATTTATGCAAGTTACAGACAGTGCCCAATGTGATGATGGCAGCTTCCCCAGGGCTGGATAGTGGAACGCCAGCGGAAGCAGAAACGTGTATTGACTCCTCATTCCGAGGCACTAGCTTCAAATCCTCACTTTTCAATATTCCCATTTCTGTCCCCTTTCGCCCTTCCTCTTCCTGGCCTCCGTCCGTGCTGCTCGAGGCAGCTTGCCAAGTAATTAGAGCACAGGACTCTCAAACGTAGATTTCCGGCTCTGCCACTGAATTGCTGTCTCACCTTCATTGAGTCCCTGTAGCTCTCTGTGCCTCGGTTTCCTCATTGATAAAATGGGTGTAGTACCTACATACTGCATCATGTGTGTTTGAGGCTTAACTAATGATTGCAAAGTGCTGTGACTGTCTAGGGAAAGTTACTGTAGAAGACCACGGTGCTTGAGAGTCGCAGAGTGGTCTAGGGGACTTGGACACCTCCCGCTACTAATTTTAATAACGGAAGATAGCTGTTGAAATCCTTTAGATAGCTTTGAAAAGCTCAAGCAGTATTGGTTGGGAGCCGGAGCATTTCTAAGATCTGATAGCTCTGTGTCTGTTTGCTAATTAGAGCATTAAGAACAGTGGTCAATAGAATAGGACTGTCTTATCAAATTCCCAGACAAGTGACCTGTTTTCGTTTCCTTCTTTCCTTTCTGGTCATTGCCAAAGATTCAGTGTGCACATAAATGGACGCTTGCTCATCTGTCTGCCTCTCTTCTGAGTCATGCAGTGGTGCAACAGGCCCAGTGTCTGATTTCCCAGGAGCTGCTGTGATGTTGCGAACCTAGAACTGTTGCAGAGGGGGATCGGTTGATCCTCGAGGTTAATGATGATAGAGACCCCCTAACTCATCCAGACAGTCACCCATGAGACATATCCACCATTCAACGTATTCTGTGCTCCCTCCTCCCCGCCAGTCGTGTGGGAAGTAAACACCTCCCGGGCGATGTGCCCTTTGCAGGAAGGGAATAGGAATTTTGGAACCCAAAATTTCCCTGGATGCTGGTGCCTCCTGTACAGCTTGAACGTTCTCCCCAGGCAAACGTCATCCCTCATTTCCTTGGGCAACTGACACTCACAGTCTTCCCTTGGAGATGGTGGTGGTTTATCGTAGGTACTGCAGCAGCACCTAACAGTCCCACTCCGAGCCCTATGGTGCCGAGGGCTGTGCGCACGCACAACGAGAAGACAGCGCCTACCCCGCAGAGCTTGCAATCCATTGAGGAAAGGCCTGACCCCTCTGCGGTGCTTGTCCTGCCTGTGGTGGGACTCAGAAGGTCCACGTTCAATTCCCTGCTCTCCCACAGATTCCCGGTGTGACCTTGGGCAAGTCTGTGTCTCAAATCCCCATCTGTAAAATGGGGATAACAGCAGTGCTCTGTTGTGTGTATAAACATGTTAAAAGCTGACGAGGTGCTCAGACAGGAGCCTGCGGTAGATGGGTATGTGACCCACTGCACCTCTCCAGTGGGCTGTTCCTCTGTTGTGCGGGCGTGTAGGCTGCCTGTATACGAACAGCTTTGCTGTCTGATTGAGGTAGAACAGTAAATCTCCCCGTCAGAGCAGGCTGGGTGCGTGGGTTGTTTGTTAATGGGCTTTCTCTGCACAAAATACACGAAAGGTCTTCAAGGTGCAGATTTAAACCAGGAAACTTACAGGTTTAAGGTGTTTGTAGCACCGTTCGGTTTCACATACTTTATATATTAACATTCATTTCTGGGGCCTGCTTAGCAACGAGCACTTGTTGCATTATTGATGAATGAGAACCGGAACTCTTGCATTTATTGATGTGTTTGGGTTTTTCTTTTTTTTAATTGCAAACGTAGGCCCCGATCCTGCAATGAGCGCCGCATGGGGCCATGGGGGCCATTGCATGGAGTTGGTTGCATGATCAAGGTCCTTATTCGTTTAGCTCTGAGAACAAGCCTGTTCCTGTACATGTAATAAAGATGAAGTGGGTCCCTGCTCTGAACAACCTATCAATCGAATGTTCCATTAACACAGGGATGTTTGCATTGTTTTGGCTGGAGGGCTGGTGTGTGTGTGTGTGTGTGGGGGGGGGGGGGGGGGCGCCTTTTAAAAAAAAAAAAAAAAAATCAAGGAATTTCCCCTTCTTTGATGTCTGTCTATTCCTGGTCTCGTAAAGCTCTCTCAGGCCCTGCTGTGCACTGTGCAGAGCTGAGAACACAGACCGTTTTCAGTCACGCTGCATTTGGACAAGCCCAAGCACCAGCCTGGC
The DNA here is from genome assembly GCF_002925995.2 of Terrapene triunguis. Lineage (NCBI taxonomy): Eukaryota > Metazoa > Chordata > Testudines > Emydidae > Terrapene > Terrapene triunguis. Next base: position 8,939,858 of record NW_020664725.1, read on the forward strand.
TTAGGGCGTAAGGGAGACCACTTCCTAATACCAGAAAAAGACAGGCGGGGAGACGCCCCGATGCTATTAAGCACTGAAACAGACAAGTATATGGGACCTACAGGGAAACGTATTTGTGACTGGGGGTTGAGGGTATCAACTTAACCCCTGCTCCCAAACACTTCCTTTCTTTCGGAGACAGGCTGCCCTGATTGTTGTCTCCGGAACGCCTCTTAGAATAATGTCGTGACATGGCTAGTGTATATGTGCACCACTGCTCTCTACTAGATGGAGTAATTGCTGTGCCCCTTGGTGTCATAGGCCCCAAACAGCTAGTTCAGCAGCAGGGGCCTTCACTTCTGAAGGAGGCGGATCTGCGTTCTCTCCCTGCTGTCTGCGTGAAATTCTTCCTGGCTGTGGCGTATAGATTAGAGGCATCCAGGAAGTCAGAGGATGTTATGGACTTGTCACAGTAAGGAGGTTCTGTGCCCATGGAACAGAGGTGCTTTTGGTGACCTCTGCTGTGGTTAGCTTCATTGCTTTATATGTATACCAAATAGGTTGTGCTGACCAACTGGATTTCTGGCTAGCTTATCTAGTGATCTGAATTTAAATAAATAAAGTAGCTTGCCAGAAATTGACTGGTGAATGCATTTGTTCTGCTCTTCAAGGCAGTCAGACTGCAGCAGACGATTCTCATGCTACAGGAAACTCCAGGTAATGTATTGAAATTTGTACTATTTCGGAGATCATGAAATGCAGGTAATTGGAGTAGAACACAGTCACAGGAGTGCTGGCTCCTCGCTTTGATCATTTGCGGGTTACCACTAATTATCTTTAGTGCTCGTATAGCACTTGTCATTTAAGGATCCCAAAGGTGGGCCAGTATCCTCACCATTTTACAGATGGGTAAGTGGAGGCACAAAGAGGTGAAATGACTTGCCCCAAGCCCTGCAGCAGAGCTCGGGGTAGAGCCCTCTTGAACCAGGCTGTCTTTCCTTGCTGTTAGTAGGCAATCCTGTGACAATTCTAGAGTGTAAACTCTTCGGGATGGGTACCACCACTTACATTATGTTTGTACAGCGTCACACAATGGGCCCTGTGTCTATGCGCTACTGTAATACAAATGTTCAGTAATAATAAACTGATGACACCTGATCATCACTGGATACAGAAGGAAAGCACGAATCATAAGCCATTAAAGAGACCATGCTTGTAGAATAGCACAAATCACAGGGAGAATGAGAGGAAAGGCAGCAGAAGGGTAGGGAGAAGGGGAAAAAAGCATCACAGCATGTGGGGAAAGCCCGTTAGACCTCTCTGCACCATTCCATTTGCCATCCCTCTTGTTAATTACTCTTCATGTTTCCTGCCTGTGCCAACATGTCTCTCTTGTTCGTAGGAGTCTGTCGGGGACTTGGCTTCCTTTTTAAACAAGCAGCACAAATGTGCATCTAAAATAAGTGGCGGTGTTTTATGTAGCTGGTAAAAATAAAAGCCTCCCAGCGTAGGCATCTATGACAGCACAGAGGAGTTATGGCTGGTTGGAGTGTTTTCCAGTGCCACTTGGCTGCCCGTGGGAGGAGAGCCTTTTATAACTGTTATCGGCTCCCACACAGACCAGGCCCAGACTGTTGCTTAATTTGGACATAAACGCTGAGAGGCTTTTGTTTGTTAATCTTTGGCTACACATCTTCATTGTTCCCCAGCCTGCCCCAGAGCCAGCCTTGACTGTGTCCTCGGCCAAGAGCCAACAGAGCCCTGGACCTGGCGATACACGTGTGGCTCTGCTGGGCCCTTTGACAGCCTCCTTTTCCAGCTAACCCTCAGAGCAGCTGTGCGCCTGGCACATGGATGCCACAGTGAATGTATCACTGACCCCACTTGGGCCAGCAGCAGGATTTGAACCTTAGACCTTCAATGCTAAAAGCGCAAAGGAGCTAATGGATTGAGGATGGGATTTTCAGATGAGCCTACAGGAGTTAGGCACCAAAGGCCTAATTGATGAAGGCCTGTAAGCACCTAAAGATGCTGATAGGTTTTAAAAATCCCACTAGGTGCCTAAGTAAGTTAGGCACCAAAATCCAATTGAATACATTAGGCGCTAGGTGCCTAAGTCAATTGTAAACCCAATAGGCACAAGTCTGCACCTTTGTAAATCTGGCCCCTGTCTCTCTCTAACTCTGAATGGGAGCTAGCACCTAACTCCCTTGAGCTCATTCAGAATTCCAACCTAAGGCTATTAGTTGGAAGCAGTAGCAGGCTCACAAACCTCTGATGTGGACCAGCCGGGAGAGGGAGACAGAACACCCCACGTTCCTAGTGCATTGATGATGATGCAGGTGTAACTGAAAGCCACAATCAGGTTGTGAAAAGCAGGGCTCTTGAGAACTGCACAATCGACACCATGTGGGAGAAATGGCTAATAGCTATTCCGGATGTAGCGCAAGGATAAAATTTCAGTGGGATGCTTTGACTTCCTTTAATAAACCCAGCTCTGTCCATGCTTGTGTTCCTTAGAACTTCTGGGAAAGGCAAAAGTATCAAAGATCTTTGGATCCATCTAATTATGTCCCTGCCTTTTGATTACTTTGCACTGATTTAGCACTTCCTATCTATGGATCGCAAAGCCTTTTACAAAGGTGACTGAGTATCATTATCCCTGTGTTTCCGATGGAAAAACTGAAGCACAGAGAAGGTAAGGGCCTGATTTTTAGAGGTGCAGAAAGTCAAATTCCTTTGAAAATTAGGCCCTAAATGATTCACTCAAGATATCTCAGTGGTTTGAGCATTGGCCTGCTAAACCCAGGGTTGTGAGTTCAATCCTTGAGGGGGCCACTTAGGGATCTGGGGCAAAATCAGTACTTGGTCCTGCTAGTGAAGGCAGGGGGCTGGACTGGATGACCTTTCAGGGTCCCTTCCAGTTCTAGGAGATGGGATAATAGGATTCTCACGTGCCTTAGATGCATTCTGAATTGCACAACAACCAAAGACTTTGTGATGATGGAGAGAGCCCAGTATAATGGACAATGGACCTCCCTCTTGCTTTTTGGGGGGCAGGGGCGTATGTATAAGAAAGAGTTAACTCACCGCTGGTGCATCCCCGCATAACTGGGCATGGTGTAACAGCTCTTTCCCTGACTAATGCCCCTCCTGACAGCTGTGTTGGCCTTCGATGGTCTCTCTTCTCATGACTCAGCCCACCAGCCAGGTCTCTCTAAAGTTTCTCCCCTTCCAGGATGTCCGTGTACCAAACGGACTGTGTCGCACGCAACACTGGTCATCAGTCTGCCATCTTTCACCCCTCCGGGACTCTTCCCCCCGTCCCGCTCTTCTGTCAGAACAGTGGACTCAGGGCTTCTCCCTGCAGTCTTTCAGCCAGACTCCAAAGTGAAACACAAACCACAACAAAAGCAGCTTCTGCCCCCTTCTTTGGGCTTAAACTTTTAATCCATGCTGAGGCCTCCCCCAGGTCTCTGCTGCTGCAGGACGCGGACTCTCAGGGGCTATCACCGCGGAGTTGGGTCCCTAGTCTGGACCCTCATCTCCTGTCTGCTCCCATGGCTGTCAGCCTGTGGGTTGCCTTCTCTTAGCCCGACTGCAAGAGTCTCCTTCACCCCTGCTACCTTCTCCCATTAGGGCCAAAGGTGTCAACTCCCTCCTGAGGGTCCTCTACTCCCTGCTACTCAGAGGGAGACTACAGAACTCTCGTCCCTGCTCCGACCTGCTGCTCTGGGCTTTCTCTCTTTATAGAACCCAGCCAGCTCCTTCCCCAGCTGGGACTCGTCTTTAATCAGGCCTGGCCTGGCCCTCCCCTCCAGGTGCAACCAGGTGTGTTAATTAGCTCTCAGGCCCTCATTAACCCTTTGTTGCGAGCATGGGGTACATATCCCATCGCAGTGTATTTTATAAAAAAAACACAAATGTATCAAGTAATTATAAAGTTGGTAACAATCACTCTGTGTGACTCCCCCCTTCAGCCACTTCACATCAAAACTCAGTTTGAGGCAACAACTTGACTGGAATCTTTACCAGCCATGTTGTTTAATTCTGAGGGTAGTTAGCCTACAATGCCTGTGACCCAAGAACTTCTTAATGCTAGCTGAGAAGGGAGTCCAGGTATCTCTTGCGTCTGGTGGGTACATTCTGATTCATCAAAAAATGTCACGTGAGATCTCAAATGAAAGCTCGCGGATCGGTTGTGGATACAAATTTTGTATTTGCGCAGGGCTGTATTTATATGGACTGGATCTCCTTAGCCAAAATAAGAGCAGAAATACACCACAGACGCTGTTGCATTGTCCTCCATAGAGTTCTGGTGGCATTTGGGTTTCAACCTTGGGTCTCTCCGGGCCCTCCTGGTCCATTATGTACCCAGCCAGCGCTGCACTTGTTGGCATTATTGCAGGTTGTCAGCATGAGGAATGCAGAGGGCTTTAGGGGCGGGGAATGCATGCCAATGCAGAGAAGAGTTCCGGCACAAGCCTTGTTACACCACTGACCTCTTGGTTTGAAGGCTCGGGTGAGATTTCAAGAACACACAGTCTTTGTGCTGTCACTGTGCTGGGGGGAATTTCTCCCCAGATGAGTATACATAGGCTCCTCTAAAGAGGGGGTTGTAACTCAGGATCATGTAATACACCAAACAACGCAAATTCCATGGTTGCCATTAAAATAGTCAGCATTTTCCAGCTGCAGTGGTCTCTGCCGTACCCCGGCGTTCCCCTCTACTTCAACAGCAGAGTGTGAGAACAGCTAGGATCTTTGATTTTTTAATGGCTTCTGCTGTCCCAGTAAGACTGATGCTGGTGAGGCTCGTGGCCGTCGTATTGACAAGCAGCGAGAAGCTCATTTGCTGCTGCTTTGCAGCCTCTCTGCTCAGTTTGTTGCTCCCTGCGTGGCTTTCCCTTCCACGCCGTGGGTTAGAGCTCCCTGGCTGCAGCCCTCTTCTGCTGCACTGTGAACAATAAATCTGCCCTCGTGTTGATTTAAGGCGCCACAGCTACACTGTGCCCACAATCAATAAACATCATAATCTGGGAACTGCTCCGGAGGGCTCCAAACACCCAGCTTCTATATTTTAAACCAGTTGTTGGCCTGCTTTGTGCCTGATGGGGCAACATAAATCTCTTGTTTTTAATGGGTAGGAAAGGGTGAGTAATGTTTCCAAGAGCTGAGAAGGGGTCAGAGTTATGAAGTAATGCCTGTAGGATCTCCGCTCACTTTGAATAGCATATCACCACTAGTTAGTGTGGTATTACATCCACCTTCCTATGAAACGATACACAGTATATTTTGTCCCAAACCCTATGATCTGAACCTCTGCATTACCTGAATCCCTTCCTTGGCCCCTGTGTATCTCACGCTGGGCCACAAGGAAGGAATTCAGGTAATGCAGAGGTTTGAATAATAGAGCAGAGACCCCAGGCCAGGACTGTGATGAGGAGGAGAAAGAGGACAAGCCAAAGGCAGCGGGGGAGGCTACCCTGGTGCTGAATGGCTCCTGCCCTCTCGATTGTCTGAATAACATCTATGTCCCCCATGCTATTGGGATAATCAGGAGTGTACGGTAACAGGTATGATACTAGATGTATTTCTATAGCAGCTGCCACCGTATCTGTTTGATGCGACGTTGTGGCCCTGGAAAAGCTTCCTTCTTGTGAAAAAGGGCACATAGTACAAAGCAGACCTGGATGAAAGGTTCATTTTTTCTGCAGCCGAGTATGTTTTCCTCTAAGTAACGAAGGCAATGTTTGCACCCCTCCTTGCTATCATTTGGGTGCATCTGTGCAGTCAGGAAAGCAAAGCTGATGAGATAGACTAGGACAGACTGGAGCACAGTTGCTGTGCAAACTGTCTTCTCTAGCTCTCCAACACATCCTAGCTCTCGCCCAGAGCCCTCCTGCTATTCCTGGCCTCAGGAGATGCTGCTACTTGTGGTTGTTGTTTTTGCATTACTCCCTTAGGGAGCAGGGGCCCGTGTCAGATGTGATGAGCACCCGCAGATCCCATTCACTTCATCCCACCCCTTCTGCAAATCAGGCTCGGGGCTTTGTTCACCAAACCCTCCCTACTACGCAAGATCAATCCAAGTCTCCAAAGATAAGACAAATGAAGTCCTGGTACACAACAGAGCCTTGGAGGAGGGTGTTCTTCGCAGGGGAAGAGATCAGGAGCTGGGACAAATATTACTCTTCCTCTCAAAGCTTTGGATCCTGTCTCTCAGAATGTTATCGCCCCATTGTGTAGGCTCAGGAGTGGAAAAAGCGTCTTCACCAGTTGCATCCTCATCAGTGTGTTCTCTTCCTTGGGTGTTTTGGCTAATTAGTGCTGTCCAGAAAAGACTTTTCTCTTGTAGGAGAACATGAGTCATTAGTCAGTGGGGGTTTTTTTAAAGGCAAATGCCTTTCTGCAGCAGAAGCATCAGCAAGATGGTGATCGTGAGGAAAGGGCATGTACATCCACGTGAGGAAAGGGCATGTACATCCACGCTCCTGGGCAGTGGGGGATGGAGCTGAGGGAATGTGTGCTTTGCAGCCTGTGGGTGGGAAACCTCAATTCAGAATCAAAATGGCCTCCCGGTCAGCAGGGAGCCTGTTTAAAAGTGTGTCAGGGGACTTCAGAGGGATTTTTCCTGAGCTTGTTGCTTGTCTTCATATGGCTGGTTACTTTAATGCTCTGGGCTTTTGTTGAGATTACTGAGATCTGCTTATGCTCACCAGGGAGGAAAGTAAGGATCAAAACCAGATTCGCCATGTGGGATCTTAGATGGAACAAGAAAGATCAAAGCAAGAGCGAAGGGAAAGGAACATGTTACAGCTTGTGTGTGGCTGATTACCATTCAGCAGAGCTAAGCCTGGAAATCACAGGACTGGTATAAATATGCTCCGCTCTCTCTCACTGCTGGCCTGCACCTGTGCTTTGCACAACTACTCTATTGCCTTCCGCTGATAGTAAACCAAGACTGGAGCATCTTCTTCCACCTACCGAGATCTGGCATGGAAGGTGGCATTCTTCTGTGCTGCCAAAAGGGGAAGTATTTTCAGACTCAAATCCAGGCCCCAGAGGGCCCACCATATTGCACTGTGATTCATTCTAACCCTGACTGACCACCTTACAGGACAGAACTGTCACGTTCTTGAGTCAATGTTAGGCTTCTCCAAATGCTGAGACGGAGAGGAGTGCAGAGGCAAAGAGTAATTTGCCTTCATAGGACAGTAGTTTGGCTGGGGCCTTTGCTAGTTTGCAATGTCTTGTGACCCTCATCTGTGCAGTGATTCTCCTGGAGTGACGGTCTTTAAACTTCACCAGCCTCCCAGAGCATCTTGGTCTTTTTTGAGAAAGCTGCTTGGGGCAGGAACTATGCCCAACATGGCATTGAGCAAACTGTCAACACTTAACAAATAACGAGTGATGATAATTAGCGGGGAGAATTCCAAAAGTGGCTAAAGGGTGTAGGAGCATCAGGCCCATCAGCTTTCAGTTGGTCTCATCTCTTAGGTGGTTTTAAAAAAAAAACCCAGTCCTGCAGCAAAGGGCAGAGTTTCTTCATTGTATCCTCCTGATCCACCCAACTGTAGGAATTTTAAACTTCCTTTCATCACTGGTTGTTGGTTTGAAATGTTTCCACACGAAATATCAAGCATGTGGGAATTTCCAGTGGTTTGTCTTAATGATGTAGGCCCTTTTCCTCCTCTCCATGTCTCATTTCGAGTCCCTTCCCTGGTTTGTCTTGTCTGTTTCATCCTGGATAAAGCAGGGTCCTGATTTCTGTGTGTATCGGGTCACTGATGCTTTAGTTTTCATCTTCCTGACTTTGGGCCTGATCCAAAGCCCACTGATGTCCATGGGGGAGGTCTTTCTATTGACTTCAGTGGACTTTGGATCAGGTCTTTAATGAGTCTCCATGCTGAGCCCTGGTGCACTATTGCTGTAGACTGTTTTGTGTGCCCTACCCCATCACTGAGAGACAGGACTGTGGAATATGCTCTGTGGGATGGTATGTTTGAATAGGAGGTGATGGACCCTGCCGATACTAGAATACTCAGCTGTAAAAGTTTCTTCATGTGAGAGAGAAGGTTTGCTCAGGTGATCCAGTTTTCCTGATGGGCAGTGCTGGATGCCTCCCTGTGCCCCAGGAGAGCTCTATGTAGAGTTGAGTGGTGGTGCATGTACGTGGTTTGTGCAAGCCTTTGAGCGCTGCCAGGATGAAAGGTGGTGTTATGCTTGGAAAGCCATAAAAGGCTGCGTCTCAAGCAGGAAAACGCTGTAAAAAGGTAAAGCTTGCAGCACCAAAGGCTGGAATAGCAGCAGCAATAAGGCGGAAACAGGGACGACTGAGAATGAAAACAGCCTATGGCAGACGGAGGGCTTGCTGCATATGGTGGGTGGTATTTTCTAGAGCACTCTACATTGGGGTATCTCAGCTCCCCTAGAAGCCAGGGGAAAAGCTGGCTTTTGATGATGGGAGCAGAATCAAGCTGAAGCTGAGTACTTTTGAACATTCCACTCAAAGGGGGAAATCCTGGCCAAATTGAAGCCAATAGGAAATTTGTCATTGACCTCAGTCAGGCCAGGAAGTCACCGAACCTGCTTAATTCCAACCCCCTACCTGTGCCCAGCTTGAGCCCTAAATCTGCCCTTCCCCTTTTTGTCCAGCTTTCTCTTGAAACAGCCTTCTGTGGCTTATTAACCACACATAGTACATTTCTATAGCGCTTCTTAAACTGAGGGATCCCCAAAGTATACAAATAAGTATATAATGTGTGTACTGACTATGGACAGAGCTAACAAATTCCAGAGTTTAGAAAGTGAATTAAATTCTTGAGCCTTCCTTCCCTTTATCTCCTCTGTCAAATTAATTTGAACGCCAGTGTCCTTATTTGGCAAGCCACTTTTGGCCATTTTTTGAGTGAATGTTTGTCCACCCTATAACCAGGAGCGCATGGTTTTGCGGGTATTGTGCCAGTTTGTCAATGCTCTTTAATTGTTGCTTTTAACCTTTGGTATTTGCACGGAGATTGATTTCTAAATAAACACGAGGCTAGTGGCTGGCTGGCCCAGCATTTGAGGCCAGGGAGAGCTTTTGTTGTAGGGAAGCTGGTCCTTATTGAAGCTGGCTTGGAGGATTTCTCACCAGGGAGTAAGCGTGTAACTGTAGGATTGATGAGCTGGGCTGTTCTTATTCCCTTTTGTTTGTTTTTATAGGCTATCGAATCTTGGCCGTGGAGCTGACGTCCAGCAACACGAAGCCCGTGGTGCAGGAATTTCAGCGTAAGTGCTTGTCAGCTCTGTAATATGATCATGACACTTTCTTGTAGCTGTAGAATTTGCATCAGTCGGGAAGACTTGGCACATGTCTCAGGATATGTGCTGTATAGGGCAAGGCAGAACTAAGGCCCTGAGTTTCAGCAAAGTGCTTACGCCTGTTCTTACATCTCTCCCTGTTTAGCAAAGTACTTAAACTTAAGGGCTCTGCTGAAGTGCCATTGGCACTTAAGCACATACTTAAAATGTTTTACTTGAAGTCTCATTGAGCTCATTGGCACTTCAGCATGTGCCTAAGGATAAGTCTACACTACAAGCCCTACAGCGACAGTGCTGTAGCGCTGACACTTGCTACAGCTGCAGAAGGGGTTTGTCCATCCCTGTAGTGAATCCACCCCCTGGACAGGCAGCAGCGAGGTTGCTGGAAGAATTCTTCCGGAAATCTAGCGGTATCTACACTGGGGCTTAGATTGGCTTAATTACATCTCTCTGGGGTGTGACTTTTTCACACCCTTGAGCACCATAACTAGGTGGACCGAAGTTTTAGGTGTGGATCAGACCTAAGTGCTTAACTGAAGTGGGGCCTAAACAGCAGGTGAGTGCTGCATTTGAGATGTGCCAGAATGCAAGTACTGGTAATGCCGTAAGAGGTTGTTCTGGTTCCCTAAAGAGTGCTGGGATGGTGTCTAGGAGCACACCGGCAGGATCGAAGCACTGGACATAAGCATGCAGGAGAGAGTAGTGTTGTGATTAAGGCAGAGGACTGGGATTTGGGAGATGTAAATCTTCTTTCTGGCCCTACTGCAGACGTCCAGTGTAACACTGGGGATTTCCCCCCCTCTCTGAGGTCAGGTTCCTCTTCTGTAAAATGGAGATGAAAATGCCTCCTGCAGAGGGGACTGAGCTACTGAATTCACTGATGTGGGAGATGGGGGATGAGATTGAAGCATTCTCTCATAAATGCCAGCGTGTCAGCTATAATTCAGTCATTGCTCCAGGAGATAATAATGACTCTCGCTCCATCTTGCATGCTTGTTAGCAACGAAGCCAATGCCGGGTGCCTGCACTGTGAGGGATTGTTTGCTATAAATCAGACACCGTCATGCCGAATGTGTTCCTTTCTCTCAGAGGTCGCTATCTGCATTGCTATTATTTTCGCTGGCCGAGGTCCATCTTCCCCAAGGTTCCTGGAACCCAGCGGCATTCCTGTTTGTGAGGCAGATGAAAGACGGGGGCCTTGGCTTTATGGGCGACATCTCCCAGTAAAACAGTGTGCGAGGCAGCTCGGAGCAGCGTGAAAACACAGCTGCTCCCTGTTAATCTGTATTTGTTTTATTTCTGCTGCTAGGTGTGGAGCTGTCCTGCATCATTAAATCCACCACAACACCCAATCCCAGGATCGAGTGGAAGAAAATCAAAGGCGGTGAAACCTCCTATGTGTTTTTTGACAGTAAAATGCAGGGTATGAAGATTTGTTGCCCTTTTGCCCCTCTCCCCTTTATAACCACAGAAACAATAAAGGCAGGGAACAAATGCGTCTGTGAAATGCAGGAATTCTGGTTCTCCTACTAGTTACTTCCGAAACCTATGTTGGTCAGCCAAGGTTCAGAATTGAGTGAGGCCTGGATCCTCTTTCCCTGCTGGCAGACCTCAACTGAATGGTCAGCAATGAGGTGTCACAAAAAGCTGTAGTGAGACCAGAAGGGGAACTTTGCATCCTTTGTGTGGGACCATTTATTGGGTGAAGCGAAGATGCAATTGGTGCAGCCCCCAAAATCCTGGACCCATGGTCCTTGCCTGCAGTCTCTGACTGTCCCATATGAACCTTTGAAGATCTACCATCATTCCAGATAAGAGCTGCTCTCCAGGGTAGTCACTGCAGTGCCACTTCCCACTCACTTGGAGGGGGTTACTTTTAAGGTGGAGCAGGCTGCCTACCCCAGCACTGCCAGCCCTGGGATTTTGGAGAGTGATTGGGATTGGAAATTCATTCTCTGGCTTTATGATTTGCAGCAGGTATTACACTTTCCAATTCAGATTCTTCCCCTCCTTCAGAACTATAGAGCTGTAGCCTTTAAAATGCATTGATGGAGGACACAGCTGGAAATACGGTCTCTCCTGTTTGTCATGAGTTCCTTCTCTCTCCGCCCTTCTCCAGGAGACTTTGTAACTCGTGCAGAAATTCTCAGCCGGACATCGCTGGTGATCAAAAACACCACCCGCATGGATACTGCCACCTACCGTTGCGAAGTGGCAGCGCCTGACGATGCAAACATAGTAGATGAGATAAACATCCAGCTTACAGTGCAAGGTATTGCTTCAGCTCGGGGCCCCACAGTGCACCTTGTTGGTTTCCCAAGACAATCTGATTTCTGTGGTGGGCATCATCTCTGGAGGGGGAAGCAGCCCTGGTTATGCTGGGCTGGGGTCCAGCTGAATCGCTGCTCTGTGATCCAAGGGGGAACTGGAATAGCTGGAGTGCAGCAGGGTGCTGGGCCATGCGATTCACATGTTTTGTGTCTCTTCTCTCAGTAAAGCCAGTCACTCCCAGGTGCAGAGTCCCTAAAGCTGTGCCAGTGGGCAAGACAGCGACCCTTCACTGCCACGAGAACGAAGGCTACCCAGAGTCCACCTACAGCTGGTACCGCAACAGTGAACCCTTACCGACCGACTCCAAATCTAACCCCAAATTCCATAATTCCTCCTTCATCTTGAACCCTGGAACAGGCACTTTGGTAATGCTCTTATGGAAATGACCGAGAATGCCGTTGCTGGGCTATGTTAGGGTTGCTCTTTGCGTATACCCAGATTATGAGTGGACTGAAGAGGAGGGAACAATTGGAACAGGTTGGGGTTCTAGCCCCCTGAGGGGCTGGCAGAGTCCAGCAGCGGGATGTGGGGGAAGAACTACTCCATGGGACCAGAAGAGATGACCCCCATGTTGTAGTCTTTGCCTTTGGCTCTAGAGTGGGCAGCGCACGCTGTTGTGAGGGGGGAGGAATGGCATAACCACCCCGACGCTTTTCTCTCTGTGTTTCTAATCAACGTATCCCCATAAACTCAGTGCTGTAGAAAAGGAAGAGAAGCATCATTTCTGGCCCTGAAAGGTCTCTCTCTTGATCGTCGTCTTCCCCAGGGAGAAATGTCCCGGGTCCAGTTTGCAGCCTGTGCTACTGAGGGAAGTCTTTTACAGTGAGCTCTCGCACTATGCTCTAAAAGCAGTGAACCTCTAGTTAATTTCTGGGCCTCTCTGGAGTACGTGCAATTAGAATATCTCTAGGCTGCAGGCTTGGGGACACATTCTACTCCCTGCAGGTCTTTGGTGTGATCAAAAGGCAAACAAAGAAATGCCTGTGTATTTTTATTTTGTCCTCCTGCAGGTCCATAAGGCCTAGACCTCTGGGTGTAGTGTCTAACATGTTTGTTTGCTGTTTGTGGAAAGGCTGTGATTCCGACTCCTGTCTCTGACACGCTATGCTTCCTCCGAAACAGGTCTTCGCAGCCGTGCACAAGGGTGACACTGGCCGTTACTACTGCATAGCAACAAACGATGCCGGCTCCGCCAAGTGTGAGGAGCAGGAGATGGAAATCTGTGAGTGGCTCTGCCTACCGGTAGAAAGCGGTGGTTTATAGATTAGAAGCTCTGCAGTGTTGGGGGCTGATTTTTCTTGGTGTCGCATGCAGCGTCAAGTATGTTCTTGGCTCTTCCAAAATCCCTAATAATTTCTGGAGCCCCACAGACATAGCACGGTGCTGTGCAGGCGGACGAGACAGAGCCTTGGCTCCTGGCATGTGAAAGTCTAAATGACAACGTAGAAAAACACAATGACAAAATGTGGGCAAGGAAAAAAGAATCGCTAAATGAAAACAGGGGAGAACTGATTGGGTCGATTAGTTTCATGATTCCTGAGGTTACTTAGCTGATTTATATATTTGATTCTATTAATTATAATTAATTCTGTTTCTTACAGTAGTGCCTAAGGCCCACCTGGTGCTAGGCACTGCCCAGACCCAGAATAGCAGGCAGTCCCTGCTACTAAGAGCATGCAGTGTAAATAGACACGTCAGACACAGGGTGCGGGGGGAAGAGAGATAACAAGCAGCGTGAACAATGTGATGGCAGCAAAAGGCATGTTAGTGCCATGGTTTTATTGAGGGGGTGGGTTTAGTTAGGACGGGACAAGCTAAATGGAAAGAAGAGGGAAGAGAACAGAGGGGTGAGAGGAACAGGGCAGGGCAAAAGAGGGGCCAGGGTGGAGTGAAGTTGAGACGAAGAGTCTTTGGATATGTTGATGTGGGAGCTGGAAGGTGTCGTTTCCAGCTTGAGGAGACATACCCATATTAACTCTGGCCGAGCTAGTGTGCTAAAAATAGAAGGGCAGCTGCGGTGGCATGAGGGTGAGTTGCTCGATTAGGTGGAATTTCAGGGGTGAAGGTTTCATGCCAGCTAGTCTGCGTGTAGGTGGAAGGCTGGGAGACCTGTGGGGATCCATGACTGATGCCGTCTCTCCTCTCCAGATGATCTTAATATTGGTGGGATTGTCGGTGGAGTCCTAGTGGTCGTGGTGGTTCTGGTGTTGATAACGCTTGGTATCTGTTGTGCCTACAGAAGGGGTTACTTTGTGAACAGCAAACAGACTGGTAAAAGGTAAGGGTAGGTTTGCAACCTTCTTTCCTATAGTCCTCTGCCTTTCCTGGCACACAGCTCTCATAACAGGGCATGGCACCTGCTGGCTAGAGTATGGGTCACTGCCTGACTTTTAAATACTACTTCCTATTTCCCCGATTAACTCTCTAGACCGGCCCAATTCCACCTAGCTCCACAGGTTCACTTTGAACACCGATTTGCACAAAGAAGTTGGTGTGCACACAGGCTAACCTTGGCAAGTCTCCACTCATATTTGCAACACAGGGGTCTCCTGTGACAAGAACGGCAAGAGGAAGAAGCCTTGCCCTAACATTCTGGTACTTTGCACAGAGACAGGGGCTTAGCCCTGCTAATTCCCAACCATCCCACAGTTGTATTTATGCAGTAGCTTGGCAGATGCTTCCTGTGGTCACATGCTGCTGGCATTTAGAAGTCAGGGATTTACTGAGCAGAGCTCATTGTGTAATCAGTACAAGCATCAGGACATATTCAGAAAATGTGTGAGGGAGAGCAGTCCCAGGCCGGAAAGCATGTCTTACTGGGTACATCCCAGCACTTACATTTGGGATTAAAACGGCCATTTCTGAGTTGATCCCATCAATGAGGACTTGTGTTCTTGAACAGTGCGGCGCATTTAAGACTGCAGTATTATGGGAGCCAAAGGGTCAGACTATAAATAGCTTCCAAGATCAGAAACAGAATGACATTTTAGTCAAATATTGAGCTTCTTTCAGGGCTTGTGTAACCTCGGATGGAAGCTGGATTGGCCTAGTTCAGTGTCACATTTCAACAAGAGCCTCCTCCCCGTCTGCTAGAGGCCCCAACCCCTCCATTTAAATACGATTCTAAGTGGACGCATGCTGGGGAAGCAGGACTTTAAATATGAATGTTTAGATTCCTCTGCTGGACAAAACAAGTGGAGCTCTTGTAACCCTGCGCAATCAAAGGATTATCAGTAAACCTGCCAGCAGGCCATCAAGGGTTTAAAATTAACTGCATAGTAATTATCAGAGGAAATGATGTTACAGTGACCAGGAGAGAGGCTGGAAAACTATTTAACTCTTTTCACAGTTACTGCGGTCAGAAGCGTAGCCTGGGTGGATACATTTGGCACCTTCCCCTCCCTGAAGAAATGCTCCTGTAGGGGTTTGTAGTTGGTGGGGAAAGCCCAGCTGCTCTGAGTGGGGGAAACGTCAAGGCCTGGCTTTAAGCAGAGCTAGCTGCGTCCAGGTCAGCTCTCATTTTGACGAAAATACCTTCAGTTGTCCCCCTCCTCAAATATTAATAAATTAATAATAAAATAAAAAAATAAAAATAATACTAATAATAAACAGTTCTGCTTTGCCACCTGAAATCCCATCATCACAGGAATCAGATCTGTTTCCCCTTATTTCAGCTACAAGACTCCAGCAAAACCAGAGGGTGTTAATTATATCCAGACAGACGACGAGGTAAGCTAAGGGAAGGGAAACAATGAGCACAGGACATCTTTCCTTTTAGATCTCTGAAGGGGCTGGTGAAGGGCCGCCCAGCTCAGGCATCACACACCACCTAGGGCCCATAGTCACTCTCCAGAGCAGAATTTCTTCAAGCGTGGGTTGGACACAACTTGTGAAGTGAGGACCTAGGACTAAGAGGAAGGACAACAGCGGAGTCATTTCCTTGGGAAAGGCTTAGTCCTTTTACACTCTCTAGGGAGTTAGGCCCGCTCCTGTGAATGATGCTGTTTAATCCTGAGAATGGGGTATGGCTTTATCAATCACTTACATTATATTAGTCAAGTCTGTCCAAGAGGACACCCTGACTAGGCAACTGACTGTCTTCGGGGACTGACCCCCAATGTATCAAATACTGCTCTGCTCTACCGTAAGCAGCTGATTGACTGCTCCCTTGGGATGGGCTTTCCTGGATTAAGTAGACAGTCCATACTGATGATGTAAGAGACTAGCATATTTACATCTCAGGATTTGAACTGCTCACCAGTCAGGGAGAGGCGTCTCCTAAACTTATCAGCAGAGAGACCGTGAAGAAGCAGTGGGGGGAAATCTTCCTCATTCCATTGGATGGGATCATCTGTGAGATGTTAGGAGCTGGGTATTACTGGTGGATGCTTGTCCTTACCAGCTTCTATGGGATAGAATCAGATAGTGGGGCCCAGACAGGACTCCGGAAAAAAAAAGATTACACAAATGGCACCTGTTTTGCAAGGGTATATTTGGGTTGGGGAGAGTGGGCAAGAAGAGGTGCCTGGACACCACTGGGGAATGTTGCTACCCACATCACTTTTTAATTGCAGGGTGACTTCAGACACAAATCGTCATTTGTTATCTGAGATGCCAAAAGGATATTGCAAAGCAGCCAGAACAAGTATGGAAATACATCCTCCAGGACCTCAAAGCAAGAGCAAAAAGATGAACAAAGTGCGCTTGGAAGAGTTTAGAAACACACAAACTTGACTTTCTTTTGCCAAAGTTAACAACACTCACTCCGAACCAGTCTTCTTCCTCCCCCAGAGATATCACCTGGACCACTTACATCTCTCCTCGCACTATGGGGGAGCTGTTACCCTTTCCAAGACTGAGCATTCCCCTCCACAGCCATAGCCTTCTGAGCTACAGATGCTCATGGAATTGCCTTCTCCCGGTGGTGCAGATACACAGCCAGAATGTCCAAGCCAAACAGGGGAGAAGCTTTAGGTAAATGGGCATCTTGACCTGATAGACAAAAGGTGCTGATGTGGCAATAGATTCTAAATAAGATTTATCCACAAAAGGGGAGAACCTTCCGCTTAGCTGCGCAGTGCCTGAGCCTGGCTGGCAACCTTTACAGTTGTAACTGTACTCTCTTGCCAACTACGCAAGTGAGGGTTTCCTGCCCTTCGTATCATTTTATCTTTAAAGGTCTGCTAGGCTGAGCTGATAGAACTGCTATCACATCAATCCTGCAGAGCCCCTCCTGAGCATGAGCCATGCAGGCTACTGATCTCACTAGCTGGCCCCTGTTGAGCATGTAGCATTGGCCTCGAATGTTTGATTTTGATGGACTTTAGGAACCCCAATCAGGATTTGGTTCTGCAGGTGCAGAACCAGAATCTGAGTCAAACCCACAGTGATGGGTGGAGATATAGTACAAGCAACTAACTAGTTTAAATTTCACAGCCCTTTTGCCAGCAGCGGTGAATTCTGTTTTTTTCCACCTGTACAGCATCAATCCAAAAGGATGGCTTTTGTTCAGTTTTACATAAAATACTCACTGTATGCAGGTAACTTTTAACTCTAATTTGCACAAAGCAGGCTTGCCTGCTGTGTAGCTATTTAAATATTTGTAAGATTCTGGATACTGGAGGCAGAGAATCTTAGCATTAAGATATCCCTTTTATAAAATGTAAAGCCAAAACCACGCTCATGGGCTGATTCCCACAATGGTACTGAGATGATTTCAAGCTTTTCTACAGACCCGGTTGATTTTGTAGAATTCTGCATTCTAAATTTTTGCAAAGATGTATTTTGATTACTTCAGCGAAGGTAACATTTCTATTTAAAATGTAAATATGTTGTTATGCCAACAGTGTTAAATAATGTAGCTATTTTTTTAAAAACAAGTCTTTTTTAAACTGCAGCCAGGAGCTCAGATGCTGCTACAGCATGGCACTGTCAGAGCATATCAGTATTATTGCAGAGTGTAGCACAAGCAACTTTACAAACTGTGTACAGAGAAGCAGCCTCTTTCTCCCAAGCTAGTTCAACATTTTCCTTCCCAAGAGAGGTCTTATAGGACATAGAACAGAGAGTCACTCAGGGATCCTTTTTGTAAGTTTAAGGCGGGAGCTACTCAATTTTATATTTCAAATTACTATTTTCTTGCAAAAGACCAATGCTTATTTGCAAGAAATATCCTGTGAAGGTTTTTGAATTAAGTTCTGACCAGGTGACAGAGTGACTAATGGTTGCTGAAGACGATAAATCTCTCTGCAAGTTCTCTCAATTCATTCTAACTCTGCGGCAGCTACACCATCTCTTCAGAATTTTGAGATTACATAGCAAGCGGGGAAAACATCTCTGGAGTTGTGAAAGCTTGACACAAAAGCGCTCTCAAGATGGTAGCTGCAACTTTTCTTCAGCTGGTAGACGCTACCACTTTCTTGGCTTTAAGGGATCATTTAGAATTCCTTGTTCTTCAGAAATGTACACTTACGGCATTGGGCAAATGTTAAATAAGAAATACTTAGATGCAACACTAGAGCAGTTCCGTGCTGTGGTTGAAGAATGGTTTTTAATGTAGCATAATTTAGTGTTCTTGTATTTCAAACATAAATGGAGTTGTCTTAACTTTTGATGCATACAGTATTTTGAATACTTGACAATTTGGACTGTCAGTGTTATTTTTTTCGTGTTCTGTATTAATCTGCCTTGGACTTTTCACCACCTATTGAGTGATTTTGCGGCCTTGCTGGACATGCCATTGCTGCATTTATTTAAACATAGTCCCACCACTTTCTCCTTTTGCTATCATAGATGGAGGTAAAGATGGGGTAGCAATACCTGTGTGCGCTCCAGAGGGTAGTGACACCTTGCAATTGATTTATGGTTACCTTTAAGATGTGCTCTTCACCCAAAACTAGGTATTCCTGTCCACTGGCTGCATGTTGTCCTGTAGTCAACATGACAATAGGGTACTTAAAGACACTCCTTTACCCTTCAGTTTTATCCACTACTCCTTTTCTGTGCTGTTTATAGAACATTAAGATGGGGAGAGAGGAAAAAGCTTAGAGTCAAGCTAGCTTCTGGCACTATGGGGAGCACTGTCTGACACTTGGCCTTCTGCCGAAGGCAGGATTTTTCAGCTTGCAGACTCTTTGCATGCTGAAGAATAGATATTTATTTTTCAGATCTAAAAATGTGACAGTGGCATCTCTACTGGGATGAAGGGACCCTTCCCCCCCCCCCCCCCCCTCCAAGACCTAGCTCGTCAGATTTGATTTACAGAACTCGCTGTAAATAGTTTAATCTATAGGTTTGTACTAATGTATTACATTTAACTTTGCCAAGAATGTTTTACATACATATCAAGGTATTAAAGCATCCTTGTGTTGTTGTTTTTTTACATTCATATTTATCCTAACCTGTGTTTGCTTTGAATTCAATGTAACGGGTGAAAGATTCCTTCTGTTTTCTGACACATTGCTTGTTTATTTCAGTTGGTGACTTACAAAGAACTAAACTGGTGTTACAAAACACATGTAAATACTTACCGGCTCTGTTCAATATGGGACCGGCTCTGTTCAATATCGTCATTAACGACTTAGATATTGGCATAGAAAGTACACTTAAGTTTGCAGATGATACCAAACTGGGAGGGATTGCAACTGCTTTGGAGGACAGGGTCATAATTCAAAATGATCTGGACAAATTGGAGAAATGGTCTGAGGTAAACAGGATGAAGTTTAACAAAGACAAATGCAAAGTGCTCCACTTAGGAAGGAAAAATCAGTTTCACACATACAGAATGGGAAGAAACTGTCTAAGAAGGAGTACAGCAGAAAGGGATCTAGGGGTTATAGTGGACCACAAGCTAAATATGAGTCAACAGTGTGATGCTGTTGCAAAAAAAGCAAATGTGATTCTGGGATGTATTAACAGGTGTGTTGTGAGCAAGACCCGAGAAGTCATTCTTCCACTCTACTCTGCGCTGGTTAGGCCTCAACTGAAGTATTGTGTCCAGTTCTGGGCACCGCATTTCAAGAAAGATGTGGAGAAATTGGAGAGGGTCCAGAGAAGAGCAACAAGAATGATTAAAGGTCTTGAGAACATGACCGATGAAGGAAGGCTGAAAGAATTGGGTTTGTTTAGTTTGGAAAAGAGAAGACAGAGGGGACATGATAGCAGTTTTCAGGTATCTAAAAGGGTGTCATAAGGAGGAGGGAGAAAACTTGTTCACCTTAGCCTCTAAGGATAGAACAAGAAGCAGTGGGCTTAAATTGCAGCAAGGGAAGTTTACGTTGGACATTAGGAAAAAGTTCCTAACTGTCAGGGTGGTTAAACACTGGAATAAATTGCCTAGGGAGGTTGTGGAATCTCCATCTCTGGAGATATTTAAGAGTAGGTTAGATAAATGTCTATCAGGGATGGTCTAGACAGTATTTGGTCCTGCCATGAGGGCAGGGGACTGGACTCGACCTCTCGAGGTCCCTTCCAGTCCTTGAATCTATGAATCAGTTGGTTTATTGTGGGAAGTTCTTCCACCCCCATTTCTTCTCGAGAAGAGATGGAGCCTTGCCTGATGGGCTATACCTGTTTCTGTTCAAGGACAAGACAATTCAAGAAAACCTCTGAAGAGCTTTATATTTGAACTAGACTTAGTATAATTACCAACTCACTGCTGTCTTACTGTTTAATATGCCTAGTTAATTGGGGTGGAGGGATGTAAGTAGGATAGAATGAAAAAGGAGGTGGTCATAGTTAGCCATTCCTTCATTCAAAACCACTTGAACTAACCCTATACATCTTGCTACATTAATTCTGAGATTAAGATTTTACCCCACTTGAAGTTCTTTAAGAAGAATCCTGGGAGTGACCACAGTATTGGTAAGGTTAAAATGGAAGTTGAATTTTGCCCCTCTCCCTTTTCAGTCGTTCAATTTCCTTTTGTGCTGGAGCAACCCTTACCTTATTAGCACAGAAATAAATGCTTATGGAGGGTTGTCGCGAAATGCATAGTCACTTAAGTTTTAGAGTTTGAGAGCTACAGAACAAGTTATGTAATGCCAGGGAAGTGCAGTAGTTTTGAAGCTGAGCATTGGAAGATCTCAGTCACTTATGCCTGGGCACCAAGAAGGCTGGGCTTTCAACCTTAACTGCAGTTCCAGCATTAACACTAGTGTTTTGCATAGAACAAAGTGGCTTTTTTGTACTGAGCATTACAATTCAACACGATTTACCATCCTCAGTAAAATACTCAGAACCTGCTATCAGTAAAATGAATAAGATCACGTTCAAAATCTGCTGTTCCAACAGCTGCACTGAATGCATGCGTAAGTCACACCAGCCGGCTGGTGGTAGAGGCTTTATTTGGCTGTCATATACGCCAGCCCCGAGAATGGGTGATGGTAAGGATTTGGACACTGCAAGCAGCTGCTCTGATGGGTGGGGATCCCACAGGAATTCAAGTATTTATATGGATGAGCCCACCGGCTGTTGGGGTGACAGAACAGTAGAGCTTCAACATAGGCATGGAAGAGATGAAAGCAGTGGGCAAGAAATAAGGTGAATGCGGTAAGGCTAGAGATTTACAGAAGAAAATAATTTGGTTCTTTCAAAGCAAGAAAAGCTGAGAGGTGGGTGGAATTTGTTCTTTAAACATTTATTTTTCATAAAATTGTAACAGCTGGAAATAAGAACTTGGTCCAAGAGTGGAAATATTCCATTTAGGAAAGAAAAGGAAGGCTATATATACACACATAGAATGGACCTTTCATTACACATAAATCCTTAATAACTTGCAATTGTATCAGATTTGCAGGTATGGCAGTGTCAAGCTATTCTAGAGTTGTAGAAAATATGGAAACTAGTATATTATGAACAGGGGACAGCATGACACCAAGGGAATGATTTAAGCCAATAGCCATTCCAGTCATGTAAGGTAACAAGCTGTGACAAACATACCAGGTTCAACCAAGCCAGTATTCCTAATGGCTGCACTTACATACAATGGGCTAGAGCTTATGGCCAAGACAGACTTACGTTTCAAAATGGACAAGCCATAAGTCCTGTGCAGTGAATAGTCAGCCATCACTAGATACTGCAGCTTCTTGGCACTCGCAGTTGTCCTACAGCAAAGAATGTCATTAACTGCTCCAGTTTATAAATCAAAGCAAACGTGTGTATGTGTATATATATATATATAAAAATATATATAAAAACAAATAAAATGGAGGGGGGTAAGGAGGGACACTTGTACACACAATGATCCATAATTATAACTTTAGAGGGAAGAGGAACAGTTCATGGTCAACGTGATGAAGGGTCTATACAAGAGCGTTTTGGAACTACACAGTGCATGGATGGGGAAGTATCAGTTGGCTGGTTTCAGGGGAGCTTTCCGCAGGGATCTCCTTAGACTTGCAGTTGGGCTGCTTTTTCTCCTGGATGGAGATTCTACCTTCCACGGACGAGGCAGGGGCCCTCTACAGAAAGGAAACAGAATGATTGTTGGTTTATTTTTAAAAATACACTAGTATTACCTATAGCCACTGGTAGCTAAGGCCTGGGTTGAACTTACGGCTTATCAGGTGACGTCAGACAGAGAACATCTTTTTGTTGATCTTGGGATCTGTTTTTTTCTGCAAGCGACATTTACAAGTTAAACACGCACATTTGAGCCTCTTTTTTTTTTTGGTTTGGTTTTATTTTAAAAGTTAGGAGCATGAAAATAACTTGCCTTGAGCTGAAGCAGGTGTGCGCGTCAGGCTGATGAAACTGACCCCAGCCCCAAAGGTCAAGTTATCAACGGTCTCTGAAAGAAACACACAGATCAGCAGTCAGCTTGTACTACAGCCATAGGGCAAGACAATCCCTTCATACCCAACTCCAAACAAGCATGCATGCTTCTTTCTGGCCCACTGAACCAGGTATCAGCTCATCTTTTACATAGAATAAAGGCAATGCAATGAGATTGGGCATCCTCACTGCCCACAGTCAAGTTTATACCTAATACTGATAGCACTTCTGCAAAAATTTCCTTCACACTGTGTGCCTGGGAGTAGGAACGGCATCAGTGACCTTAAACAAGGCAAATCCCGATCCCTTCCAGGTAGCGAAGTCATAGTCTGTGTTAGTATTTTTAGGTTTGCATGTGCTTCAAGAGGAGGGTAGAGGCACTTATTGCCAAGTGAATTAATACAACTCTGTAGATGTTTAGCTAAAAGCCTAACTACCCCATACAACTTGTTCTTTAATATTTAGGGAAAAAAACCCTTAAGTTCAAGTCGGTGTGAATAGTTGTTAATAGGAAGCTAGCAGCATTAGCAGAACCCCTCCATTTCCTACAGTAGATCTCTACACTAAGCCCTGGAAGTCTATCTAGCAGGAAGCCATTGGTCATTCAAGGCCATTCTAAAAGCACCAGCTGCCCTCTTGTCTTGGAAGTATAGAACGCAAATCTGTGCCTCAATCTTCAAGGTAACACACATGCACTTGTTCATGATAATCTGTTTTTCACTATTAGACTTGAAGGAACCTCCATTCTTTGGGGGCTACTAGAGAGTTCTCATTTCCTTAAATCTACAACTGCTTATCCACACCATCTCATTCACACCTGGTCGAGCTCCCCCTGCTGGACACTCACCAGACTGCTGCGTTTGAATCCAAACACAGGATCCTTCCTAAGCGCACTGCATCGAGCATACAGACGCTGTCTCTGACCTCTCAGGGTACCGACTCGCTGTCTGGTACCCTTAGGACCCCACAATCCAGCTGCCTTTGGCCATAATCGGGGAATCACCAAGGCATGCCATTGCTGTCCAGCTTTATTATTTATCTTGCCTGGATTGGCTTTTGACTCTTGTGAGACTGGCCTCTGAATTTCCTGACTTTATGCAGCGAAAGCCTTATCTTAAGGTAATGTGGTTTTCACATATGGTAAACGACTACACCTGCCTCATTTTACTGCATGCAACAGCTTTTTAGTATAAGAGGGAGAGAAAGAAATGGCAAACAGAATCACCACCAACTATTCTTTCCACACTCCGTTTTTATTGAAGCCCTCCATATATCATGTAGCATTACCGCTGGTGTTTGCATTTACATTCCATAGTGAAGTAGTCTATTCTCTCCCAGGCCCTCTTACCCATTTTCACTGTTGAGAGCAAACAATAGAGGAGAGAAAGACCCAAGGGTGACAGAGACTGATCTGCTGGCCAGACGAGAGTCTCACAAGATACAGGGATGAGATCCAGCCTCTCAACATCTAGAGTCAGAAGTGATTTACAAAGAACTGCCTCTGCAGGAGTTTTACAAATGATAGACCGGGGAAAGAAAAACGTTCTCCTCTGATCCTCTAACCACCACCAAGGCCCAGTGCCATCATGCAGACACCTCAGTACAGCTTAACTGAAGCAGCGATAACGCACTGTACAGCTTGTGTCACTGCTGAGAGCACAGGCTGCCAGGAAACAAAGCAGGATTTTAGGCCTGGTGCCACTGGGGATTAACATTCTCCCCATTTCACAGCATATGGCTCTTAAGTGGAGCAGCAGCGCAAGCCCCCGAGACAGACATGCAGTTGATGAAGAAAAGATTTCGGCTCTGTATAGCATCCCAGTAGTCATCATCTTATCTGCAAAAAGCATTAAGTGCTCAGATAGCACAGTGGACTGGTGTGATGTAGATAACTAGACAGACGGAACTAGCGTAAGAGAGTGGAGAATACACAAAGATAAGGGTCAGATTGTCCATTAAATTCGACCAGTTGTCTGTGCTTGGCTTCTGTTTGCACATGGAGATCAGATATTTGTACATGTAAGCAACCAGTCTGCTGCCTAAATGGCCATGCACATTTGTGAATACCCACTTTGTGTGCACCCGAGGTATTCCTACAGGCAATCATTCACACCTAACTTTAAATATCAGGCCAAAACTGTTTAATGATAGCCGACCTGTCATTGCTACAGTTAAGGTGGAGTTTCCTTTATTTTTGTGGGGGAGGGGGAGGAAGTTAATTCCACACACAGAGCGACTGGTACAGTATGTGCCCTAAAGAAATTCAGAAGCGGGAAAGGGAAAGGGGAGCAGAGGAAATGCATTGATAAGGCAGCTCAGCACAGTAACATTTCATAGTCCCTTCTGCATCCATGCTCCAGTACATATGAACAGTACGAAAGTGGGGCTCTGGAACTGTACTGCCCGCCCAGGAACTACCCCAGCGGTTTCCTCCAAAAGGATAACAGGAAGTGGGCTGCTACATTTCCCACTATCTCTGCACATGCGTGCCTCATTTAGATGATCAGAGGGATTTGGATTATTGCCATAAGTCATTCGGATACTTCTAAAGTCCTAAAAAATGAATAGTCAACTGTCTTTTATTATCACAAAAGGGATATTGCGTAACACGCAGGAACACGATCAGAGATGGCTCCAATAAATGGAAATTTTTCAAGGTCAGGTTTTGTGAGGCTGCAGTTTAGCTGCCACAGACATAATGGGCAGAGACACTTACTAGTGACCTGTGTATCAGAGTTCTCCCAATTCATTACTGCTTCAGTTTACATCACTTGTATCCACAGCTGAGAACAAAACAATTATTGCTTCCCCAACACTCACTTCAGCTCTTATTTAGAGAAGAGCTCGCTCTCGGAGAACACTTCATAGGTTATTAATACCATTTTATCAGATCCAAGCCAATTGTACAAAGATCCTTCTGCTATCGCAGCTCGTCAACTCCTTCAATGATAGAATAGGTCTCGAATGGGCCCTGAGCTGGACCCTTCATCAAACAGAAGGCAAATGCCTAGCAGGGATCTCTTCTAGTGTGGCGGTACTCTGTTCATGCTTCAGAGTCTACAGTTCTGAGCAGAGCAAGATGATCACAGGAAGCAGCGCTGAGCAACAGCACAGGCATTCTGGGAGATGCAGGTCAGTCTAGGGAGCCCTCCAATCAGATGATGAGCCAGGAACAAGTAGGGGAAACTCCCCTCCTCAGCAGCCCAGAAGTTGGGAGAAAAAAGGACCAACCATTCCCCACATTCAGCAGCCAGGAGTACAGGTCCTATCATACACTGACTCTACTCTAGAATGTCATGCTGTGGCTTTCAAAGACTCTATCGTTTGGCCACCATTGCAATATAGATATATAATAATCCAAAGATAAGTGGCTCTCCAATAATGAAAGGTTGACTACCGCTGCACTACAGTGTGGGCTACGTTGATGCATCTGTACAAAGAAGGGAGTTCTTGGGCAGCTTGGAACGTATGCAATTGGGTTACTTACGGTCAGGAGTACTGATTGCTCGGCCCACCAGTGAAATGTTCGCTCCAGTAGACTGTTGGTTTAGGCTACACAAAGATACTAAAAGTAACAAGAAAAGAAAAAGTTAAGGACAGAAAGCTGCTCCCCCAAGACAGTTCTACAACCACACCTCCTGCTCAGAAGTCTAAACAACCACCCGGCTTCCACATTAAACCTGTTCTATAACGTGCAGAAGCCAGCTGTTGGCTGCTTACCTTGCTTACTGTCACTTGTGCTTGCTGGAGAAGAAGGCAGCCTTCCTCCTACACTCTTGCTGCGCTGCTTGTTACTGGCCTCCATGGCTTTCTTGGCAGAGTTCAGGATGGCAAGCGTGCTCAGGGACATCAGCCTATTGGGCAAAAGAAGCCACAAATGCTCTAAGGGGTTTCCTTCTACAAGTCACTCCAGATGAGAAGATGTAGGGAAGATCTTGCTCACTCCCAACTCACTTTCAAACCCCCAGCAACCTCTCTCACACACTCACACACACACACACACACACACACACACAGAACACAA
Source organism: Terrapene triunguis (assembly GCF_002925995.2). Lineage (NCBI taxonomy): Eukaryota > Metazoa > Chordata > Testudines > Emydidae > Terrapene > Terrapene triunguis. The sequence continues at coordinate 8,966,271 of NW_020664725.1, forward strand.
AAGATAAGGCTATGGTGAAATAGCAGGGTCTAACTACTGCTGGTATTCACATTGTTGAGCTGAGCAATGAGAAGAAGACAGGCAATGCAATGGCTCTGGAGCCTTGACACACTACTTAATGCCCGTCGGCAGAGCACCATTCTAACCCATTGTAAAATTTGAAATCCGTACCTGGGTCTAAATGGCTGCTGTTTCAAAACGCCAGCTCTGGGTGTAGTAAACGCAAACGGAGCAGGGGAAGCAGGAGACCCAGACGACGAAGACCGTCTCCCAGCAACAGGTGATTGGGCTTTGCTGTTCTGGCCACTAGGCGGTACCACTGAACTTGGGGACTGCTAGGGAAGAGAAGGAGAAATGGGTTTGCCATAATTCCATTGTTTTATGCATGTAATTTATAGGACTGTCACACACACACCATATCATGTTATGTATACAACGTGTCTGGTTAAGATGTGCCAAAGAGCGGTATCTACAGGCCAAGATTTTCAAAAATCACTTGTGAATCTGGGTGTTCAACCTGACGCATCTTAAAAGAGGTCTCAATTTCAATGGCAGTAGTTGAAAGTCAAGCACCTTTAAAATGTCATGTTATGTAGCCAAAAATTGACACGCTAAGGATCACTCATCACAAGTCTTGACCTACAACATCTGAAGATATATATAATTTAGCTATTTCTAGTCAAGGGTGTGACGAAGTGGGACTGTTCTTAATGTTTCCTCTGAATACTGTGTGGGTGCCTCAGTTTCTGGCCGACCCTCTGTCGCCTAGCAACTAATGGCCAGGCCCTTGCCCCCTGCAAGGGGATGCTAAAGGTGTGGGAGAACAAAGAGGTCAGGTAACCTCCTGGCCCGGGAAAGAACAAAGCCCAGAGAAGGAGGGGCTGGAGGGGGTTTCAGTTTGGAGCTGGCTGGGAACTAGGAGTGAGGGCAGACGGGGGTGTCTGGCTCACTGGGCCCCAGAATGGACCCGGAGGAGGGGTCCCGTTCGCTGGACCTAAAAACTCTGTTTTAGACCGGGTTCCTGTCATCTAATAAACCTCTGTTTTACTGGCTGGCTAAGAGTCACGTCTGACTGCGAAGTGGGGGTGCGTGCAGGACCCTCTGGCTTCCCCAGGACCCCGCCTGGGCGGACTCGCTGTGGGAAGCGCACGGAGGGGCATATGCTGAATGCTTCCAGGAGAGATCCAGGAGGTGAGGCCGTGTGAGCTTCTTGCCCTGAAGACAGTCTGCTCCATGGGAGAGGAGGCTCCCCAAAGTCCTGACTGGCTTTGTGGGGAGCAGTTCCAGAGCATTGCCTGGGGACTCTGTGACAAAGGGTGAGTTACTTTAGTAGAGAGACAGTTCTGTTCACAAGGTGTCATGTAGGGAGAAAGGTCCCTATCACAGAAGGAGCTGTAAGAAATACAGCTGCCAGTTCCTCACCCATTGAGAGAAAGAACTTTTCCAGTTAGTGAAGGACTGGCCACTGCCAGCAAGTTCAAATGGATGTTCTCAAGTTAGACCTGCAGTTTTTGGTTTTTGTACAGAAACGTTCTCCCTAACTTTTCAGGCCGTGTGGACAAAGGTTTTCGTGAGTTTTCTGATTTTATGAACGCTTTGCATGGTTTGGATTTACATACCTGAGACTAGCTTGCAAACAAACATTGCAGGATTGCTCTAGTACAAGAGAACCAGGAATTGAAATGGCCTAGAAAGTGAAGTTGAAACGGACAGGTGATATTTTCACTGTGGAAGCACAGAGCCATGCAGATAGCATATTAGATTGTAAGATCTGTTTGAATTGATGGGTGTGAGAGGGGTAAGGGGTTTTGTCTGGATGGGGTTTTTAAAAAACTCTTCACGCCTCTAAATAAATAAAGCCCTGGTCAGCAGGAACTATAGTGGTAAGAAAGATACAGGAAAAACAGTCAGGTATTATCCAGTGGTCCTGTAGCACGATTTATAGCTATAAGCTGTATGACCACTGGGTACTATTACAACATACACCTTACTCTGGTGGAAGCCAGTACCTGTATTGTGTTCATGACATTGATGACCTCTGTCTGACCTTCTCCCATCTCTCTCTCCCTGGCCAGTTGCTCTTCATATTTCTTCATGTCATACTCCAGCTCAGCTGCCAGCTGCTTGTCTACCGCAAAGAAGTCTTTGATTTCATTCCGATAATCTTGCATCACTTCCTGGAAGGCACAACAGTCCATTTATTTTACTTCCCCCTCTTAAAATCTCTTCTGACCAGCACTGACTGCCCAGGTTCACATCATAGCTCTGAAAGTCCCAAAGAAAACGCTAGCTGGGACAGTTTCTGTTTAAATGAAAGAGAGAGTCTATCAAAGAGGTCTGCTGCCGATTCACGACTTTATAATGCTACTCATTGTTATGAACATTGAAGGTTTATGCCCACTCCACAGAGCGAAGCCTTTTACTTAATGTACGCGGCCCTCATCTGTATTCCCATCACCATCAGAGCAACCTGACAACCTGGCTATAGGAAAGGAATGGTTTACCCTACGAAGCTGTACAATACGTTTCACTGGGTTTCAAAACCTCCTCATATGGTGTTAGAGCCCTGCATCAGGACTGGAAAGAATAGCAGGCGCAGGAAAAATATACTTTGCTGTGGGCAGGATTGGGTGGGTGGCAATTTGCATTAAATCGCTCACCAGTTTGTCATACATAGAATTTCAGCAATGTGAAGTAAGTTTGGGTTTTTTTAAAATAAAGGTTTTAATACTTAAATTTAAGCAAGGGATAAAAAGAGAGACTTGATGTCTATTATAACAGAAGTTAAAGTATTTTTACATGGTTTAAGCAAGATTTGTGTTATTCTTTTAGTGGTAAAAATTGTGTCTGAATTCCCTGTGTGTATATTTAAAAAATAGACTATTTTTTGTTTATTTTTAGTTGCATGTGGGAATCGGCCTTGTGAGATTTGTGAGTTCTAAGGTTTTTGCAGTGGGAGCGGGATAAAAATGCAACAATGCAGGAGCGGGTGGGAGAGGATACTGCGGGGCAGTTTGGGAGCAGGATTAAAAAATAGTCCGCGCAGGGCTCTACCTTGGGTTCTACTTCTGGCCACGCTTCCAAATTCGCAGCCTGAGAGAAAAATCACAAGTCTTTCCTTACCCGAAGATAGTTCATGAGGTCTCTCAGAGCTGGAATCCTAGTCTGTTCCAACAAAGACTTCAAGGAAATGATTATTGGGATGATGTTTTCTATGAAGTTCTTCTTCTGAACCTGTAGTTTAAATAATACACAAACACCTAACATGACAGAACAAGGGATGGTTCATTTCATTCTTATGTAGATAAATGGCCCCTAAACAATAAACGAGTAACAGCTTAGCGTGCATACATCCCACGTGTGTATGAGCATACACGTAGCATAGTGATGGTTTCACTTTATCCCAATACGTGATCTGCCTTTTATGCTGGTCCACGTCAGTCATTCTAATGGCAAGTTGCTGACAGCTGCATCAAATCCTATCATTAACTTCAAACGCTTCACCCGTCAGCGTCTCTTAGAGCCAAACTGAGCCATAGTGTAATCCCATTGACTATAGTGGAGTCCTGTCTGTTTACACCAAGTCTGAATTGGGCTCTTCAACTAGGGAGAAATCATTTTAAACATGTTAGTTAGTCGCCAAACTGCTGGCACATTCTAATTCAAATTGACTGTTCAAGTGTAGGTAACCTCCAGAAATCAGCACTCATTTATAGGACATTTTCTTTTTGCAACACATGCTGCTTGCACAGATTCACTAGCTGTCCCCAAATCACAAGGACTGTATGGGCATATAATCTGGGGAGATGGGTGGCAGTCCCTACTATAGATCACTCACTTTACTCAAGACTGTCCCAAGCTGCAGGTTTAGATTTCATTCAGTGCTGTGCCCACTCTTCCCACTGCATGCCAAGTGGTACTCACTTGTGAGATGAGTTTCTTTTGTGCTGCCTGCATGACAGCATTGGCCATGTCCATTTCATCCTCAACTGGCTGGATATCTTCATCTTGTTTAGATCTCATAGCAGACAGTTTGATCTCTTTGCAGCTAAGGACTTCAAATGTATCTGAGAGCAACTCATTGGCTTCCATGTCCAGTGGGAGGATGCCATCCACAAAGCATGCTGTAAGAGATCAGGAGGAGGAAGATTTTTATTCCCAGAACCATGCTGCTAAATATAAGCCAGGGCAGAAGGGTCCCTGTGCTGCACCCAGAGGCTGAACAGATGCAATTGGCTCATCACAGGATTTATTTTTACAATACTCATTCTGTGCCAAAAATGATGCCCCTACCCAGAATGTTCAGGCTGATTTTAGAAGTGATGTTGAACCTTTGCTCATCTGTAAAATGCTCTAGCAGGAACCTGTAGATCTGCATTCTTTTTCCTTTGTTATCTTTCCCCTTCAGAGAAAAGAGATTCTTCTCCCTGTGTAGATAATGACATTTTACCTCAGGCAAACACATGTACATGGAATTACAGAAGTAAAAAGACTTTAAATCTGGCAAGAAACATTTGAATGCCACCTTAAAGGTCCAGAAACCTACTGCATAACACATACACACACATTCTATTCAGAAGTCTCTCATGGAAGGTGCCGGGGGGAAGGCAGAGTATTGTTACCTTAATATGAATTATTCTTAGGATTTTATCTTTCATTGCCATGCACTATAAAAAGTGACCATGAAAGCTTTGCTCCAGGCCCAAAGACTGCATGCCCAGCACCACACGGATATTCACATGCAACTCCCATTAACATTCAAAGAGAGGTGGCCAAATATTCACTGACCGCTCACTCTGGGGGAACTTGTTGTACTTCTCGTGTTTCTCATAGCTGTTGAAGTGGAAAATGCACTCGATGAAGTGTTGGGAGAACATGACTGGATTCCTCTTCAGTAACAAGTGCACCAGGCAGAACTCCCCAAACCTGGATACAGGGTTGAAAAATTAGAACCACCAGAAAACCTCTTTCATTCTGGAGGCCACCTCCTGAATTATAGCGAGGTGTCCAGCTAATTCAGCAACCCAACGCGTTGTACCCAAAGGGCATGGCAGAGACAGACTCCGGGGAATTAAACCTTCCTCAATACGACATTTAACCCTTCCCCCTCCAAATCAGGGCCTTGAGAAAGATGCTGAACTATTTACTTTAAGCCCCGTTTTCCCCCCATCCAGAATTGTGCTGAAAAGCTTTCAGCATCTATGGTGCAGGTTTATTTCTATTTATAATTCAACACCGTTAAGAGAGAAAGAGAAGTAACTTTGGCGAACAGTAAACCAGGCATAACATTTTCAATAACTTGTCTACACTACAGGGGGAGAGCGATCTAAGTTACGCAACTTCAGCTACGTGAATAACGTAGCTGAAGTCGACGTACTTAGATTTACTTACCGCAGGGTCCGCACTACGCTATGTCAACGGGAGACGCTCTCCTGTCGACTCCCCTTGCGCTTCTCGTTCAGGTGGAGTACAGGAGTCGACGGGAGATTGATCTGCGGTTGACATCGATCGCCGCGCATTGATCTCCGGTAAGTGTAGAGAAGCCCTATAGTGACTTCCAAGCCTAAGTCCTGTTTTAAAAAGGGACTTAGACACTTAGGAGACTAAGGCCCAGATTTTTAAAGGTATTGAGGCACTGCTGCACCCAGCATCACAACACCTAGCAGATTTAGGAGCCTACATCACATTTTGAAAAGGGGTTTAGGCACTTAGAGTAATTACAGCTTTAGCCTGGACAATGGTTAGTTGAGTTGATAATACAAAATTCTGTTACAAACAAAAGGCTTCTTCATTCCTCTCAGCCTGGAACACACTGTTGTGGATCAAGACAGTAGTTTAAACAAACAATGACAAAGGTTTTGCAAGCTGAGTGACCTTGGATTATGTTGACTGTTGAGATTCAGGTTTGACTGGGAGTTTGGCCACACACAAAAGAAGGAAGAGGAAAATGGCCTTGTGGTTAAGGCACTAGATTTAATACTTGGTTTTGCCATAAACTTTCTGTGTGACCTTGTGCAAATCACTTAGTTGCTCTGAGCTTAGGTTTCCCTATAACATGGAAAGAAGAGTTTCTCCTACTTCACAAGGGGATTGTGAGGATAGACACAGTCATGTTTGTTTCGTGCTCAGATATGACAGTGAGGAGCACTATGAGAATGTGTAAATACAATCTCATTTCAAAGCTACCACCCAAATGGCGGCTGCTGCTAGGAACAGGATGCTAAATTGGAACAACAGGACTCAAATGCTGGAAAATATATGAAAGCCTGCTCAGATAAAGGTATTTTGGCAGAGTAGTGTGGGGAGACAGGACCAGGAATGCTAAAGTACTGAACTGGAGGGTCTCGGCTAGAGTGAAGTGCACAGGCACAGCTGTACATGAAAGCTTGCACAGTGTTTACTCGCATTAGATCTGGCTCTTGCCAATGCTGCTGGCTGTCCACAGCAAGCCAAGTTGAGGGGCAAAACAGTACATTCCATGAGACATTAGTTTGCAACAAGCAGTCCCATGTCCTTGAAATGGGCTTTAACTTATGAATTCAATTAACTTTGCAGGTCCACTTTTTGGTTTTTACACTAGAGGTCTGGGCAGAATTTTCAGGAGCAGCTGAATAGGTTGCGTATGGAAAAGTCATAAGCAACACTTAACTGATTTTATTCCTATCGAGAAATACAAAGGATGATGCTCACTCAGGAAACACGTGTGTACTGGGAAAATATTCAGGGAGTTTCCTGGACTCAGTTATCATCAGTGATCTGAACACTGGACAGCAGCTGAGGCCTGGCCTGAGGCACAAGAGATACCAACAGGTGGAGGCTAGGCATGTTTGCACAGTGTTAAAGCATTCATTCACAAGGGGAATGGATTGGAAAAAAACTCTGTCCTGGAAAAGGTTTTGGTGCAGGGAGCTCTTGTGAATCACTTACTCTCCTATGCCATTCCTTCACCATCTGATCTGACATTTTATATTAGTTTACATTCTTCCCTTTGCTATTCTGGGACATCAGAAACACGTTCCCCGCAGAAAAGTTCAAAGTCATTTACCCATATGTACCTGGCTTTAGGTATCACCTGAGTTCTCTGAATTCTACAGAAAGGAAGATGGTATTTGCTCTATATGTGTAGTATGAAATGCAAAGGGTTTGAGATCTACCCCTGCACCAATCCAGGAGTCAGAACTACAGGATACTTTAGTGAGAAATGCTTGCATGAAGTTAAGCCCAGGGAGGATAGGGGGGGGACAGAAATAAAGCAAAAAAGCATCTAGTTGGAACATGATTTTTAAACACGGTTCATCAGAGTTTGTGGGGGAGAGGAGGGATCCTAACAACAAACATTGTTAGACACTCATTTTGTCTAGATCTATGTTTAAAGAGGATCTACAAAGGATTTTTTAAAAGGGCCATGGGGCCACTTTGGCTTTATTTATGATATATCCATAAGGTCTGTCTTTTTGGGAAGGGGAAAACGGAGGGGGTTTCTCATTGCTTTTTTACATATGAATTTCAGGTCTTGTCTGCCTTAGAACAGTGTTGACTTGAGAACTAGCGAAATGCCAGCACTGGAAGAAAAGATATTACCAATAAAAAATGCAATAATATATATTACCTCACCTACCTTGTCTCTAGCATTGCAAGAGTTAGAGAGTGAAACCTGAGCTATTTAAGGGGAGGGATTTTTATCATCAGCTCTTTAACTCCAGTTATTAACATTTTAGACATTTGTTAAAGATTCAGATACTCCCATTCCACATACGAAAGAGCGACAACTCACAAACATGCTCTCCGACATCCAGGAGATAAACCTGCAAAACCAGGGAAGACCAGACTTGCTGTTTCTAAGTTAGAAAGCAAGCAAAAACTTCTCAACTCTCCCAACCACATTTTTCCATGCCTTATTAAATCATAAAAGGAAAAAAGGGCAGAAGCCATTTAAAAAAAAAAAAATTCCCTTGCAGCTCACCTTTAAATACATTCCCTAAGCAAGTCTTAAGGGCCTCATAAAGTTCATCCTCATTTGAGCCGGCTGCCCAAATTAATCAGCTCTCCATGCAATTGTTACAGATGTGATTTAAGGCAAGAATTTGAGAGCTAAAATGAAGGCCAAATCATTCAGTCAGCAGCTCAGCAGGCTGTGCCTAGCAATTGCAGCTTATGTAGTCAGTGAGAACATTCACTGACCACATGCAGGCGGAACCCAAGCACGTTATGGTGGGGTAAGAAGAAAGCTTGGACCTTTGCTATGAATCACTGTGCTTTGGGAGCCTACTGGCGGTCAGACCATTAACCCTATTTGACCGCAGGTTTGTGGGGTTAAGTTTACTATTTCAAATGTAAATAGCTGTGTTGGCATTGAAACAACGCAGATCACTGCCCAAGGAAACCTTTTCATTCTGGTACTTTAAATTGGTCATTGGAAAAGAAAACGTTAACGGTTTTAAAAAGGAGCAATTATCAGGTCAGTAGGGTTGTTTTCCCTCCCAACAAGGTAAAAAATTAGTATTGATCTGAGAGAATCAGTAACTGTGCTGATTCAAGTGTATTTTGTTTCAAGGATTCAAACCGAATTCAATCTACTGTACAATAAAACAGGAGAAGCTGTTAATGTAGAGGAGCAATAGTTACCTTCTGGCGTGCCTATGACTGGGGTGTATGTACGGTCATCCCCCTCTCCTTTCCCCATATCAAAAGTCACCAATTATGTGCAAGAGCATAAGCACCTGACAAATTAGTTTAATTGGCAAGAGAGTACAAAGCAGCAGCTGAAAATCAAAGTGTGTATGTTCTACTTCCCAGAACTCAGAGGGAAGAAAACTAAACAAAAATCCAATTTTATATATTTTGCAAAGTTAGTCATTGCAAGGCCAAGAGCTGTATGTCAATCCCAGCCTGGAATAAAGAGTTTTTGTCTGTGTGCACCTGCTGAATATGAATGCCCAGATACAGGCTCCCAACAGAAACTGTTATTGTTCCGTAACGCCTTGTGAATACGATGCTGCAATGCCGCCACCTACTGGAAAGAGCCAGGACTGAACATTATAAAAGTGCTCATGAACAGCCCCAGACTGATGGCTCTGGCTGTAATCCTCAATTTATTTGGAGTAGGCAGGGACACTGGCAGCGGTTGGGCAAGCTTCCGCTGCACGCATCATCTACCCATCCATTCCCTAGAGGAGCAACCTGCAAGGGAGTTCATCTCTCCACATCCCACTCAGTCACTGCCCTTCCTACTGAGACTGACAACAAGGGTACGTCAGTATCAAATACGGTGAAGCTCGATATATTAACACCCATCCGTTAAGAACGAGACCAGAACCACCAAGTTACTGCACCAAGGCCAAACGGGTGTCAAACAGTAATAACTTATGGTATCTTCTGAACTAAGTTTGGGTAAAATCAAGACCTCTAAGCCCACACAAGCCAAACAATTCAGATTTCAGGCTAATTCTGCAGGATCCCTGGTGTATCTCAGTATGGCAGGAGATCTTCAAGCCGTGGTATGATGTTTAAAAGGAAAATGAATAACAACATGCAAAAATAAGTATTGAACTGTAACCTATGTCTACTATGTAAAGTGGGAGGGCAGTTTTTAGAACACCTGTTTCAAAGTTGCAAATTTCCTCATGTATGTAAATCATGACAAGATAAAAAGGGCAGAGCTGCCCTGTAGACAGTGCCACCCTAGGGCACTCTCTTGTGGCCTGACGTGGCCCTTCTGGCACCGTACCTCAGTTTCCTTCCAGTTTACACCCAGAACCTTTAATAAATTAAACTCCAGGAGAGAGGGAATATTAAATATCATCTGGTTCCCTAAAGAGCCCCTTTGGCCTCCCCTTAGGTTCCAGGTTTCACAGCTCTACATCTAGGGGGACTGTGTTTTAAATCCTGGCCTCTATGGCCTGCGAACTCTCCTCCCCTCCAGTTCAGGGGTTGCACAGCCCTCCTTCTTGGGGCCTGTGTGCTGACTGAATTCATCCTCTCAGCAGCTCTTTCCAGCAGCTCCTCCTTGACTGGGCCTGGAACCTACTTTTGAGTCACCCACTCAGTCAATTCAGTCTCTTGATCCACCTGAAGTGGGCCTAATAACCCCGAACACCTGTCAACACTGGCTTGGGAAAGAGGGGAGTCTTGCCCTGCCTGCTCTATAAAGCAGACTTGGGGCTTTAAATGAACAATGGTCTGGAATGGCCCTACATGTTCCCTCTCCTAGACATTAACTGCTTCCCTGGACCCTCTTCCTCGCTCCCAATGACTACTTCCATTATTTCCCTGGCCTGCGTCTGCTTTCCCTGGACACATGGAACGAGTAACTGGCCTCCCCAGCCATGTCCTCTGACCTAGAGGCCAGTACCCAGTTCCATGCACACATGAAAGAGGGAACAAATTGTATCGCTCACTGTTCTCCCTCCTGCCATGTGTGTACTTTCAGATGAGTTCAGGCTCGGAGTGAAGTTTCCCACTCCTCCATTCCCACTTTCAAAATTTTATTAGGGCATAACTAGGGAGAAAGGGGGCAGAGATTAAAGAGCACATGAGCTTTCTCATGGAGATTTCTCTCTTACATTCAGAATTAACAGCTGGGATGTGAGATTCAGTTTGCTTTGCTCTCTGGATAGTTTACAGAACTGGTATCCTACCTGGCAATATCTGGGTTGGGATCCACCAGAGAACTGACAAACCTGAAGAACAGGGACTCCTTCCACTTCACAAACTCCTCCTACAGGAAAGAAGTAGACAGTGAAACGTCAGCATGAACCAGGAATGAATGACCCTACTTGGTTCTTCAGATTGCACCCAGATACACCCTCTGGGTCATAACAGGAGGCACACAAAATAAAGCTCAAGATTCCTTAATTCTGAAAATAGTACATTTATTTAAATGCCATAGCAGCAGGTGTCCTGATTTACCATTAAATGTTAGCAGAACAAGGGAAGACAGAGAAAATCTCAACTCCAATGCTGAGGTGCCAATAAGGCATTGCTCTACACTGTTCTCATGAATTAACACATTGGTAGTCTGCCTCCTAGTATACATTATTAAACAGGGGGTAGACTATCTTCTGCCTCTCACATACTGATGTCCACACCACAACTGATAGGTCGCCAGAGAAGATTAGTGCCCTGCTTCTGCTTGGTGGACACCTGTTACACCCATCTACTGGGGGTGAAATTGCAGATTCAAGAAAACAAGAAAAGACAACAAGATAGACAAACCTTGAACTAAAATCATTTGGATAGTCTGCTGAACTACCATGCTGGAAGTCTATTTATTCATCCTAGTTAACAAACTATAGCAGTAACAGTTTACTGTTAAGTGCATCTTAAAGTTTGGGTAGATTGCAAAGATATTTTAGAGTCAATCTGAAAGCTGCATATCCATTTTACAGGTTGCTAGGATTCTGTATGATGGAGGCTGTTGGAATGTAGTGAGAACTAGCCAAAGCCCGCTAGTCACCTGCAGAAGGTTGGTAAGCAGGATCAGTGTCTGCTTGCGGATGAAGGGGTTCGGGTCCTTCAGGCACATGGAGATGTTGGGAATGTACCTGTCCACCATGGTGGTGTAGCGGATACACAGGTCACACATAACTATGACGACGTTATTGCGAATGGCCACATCCTCAGACACCTCTAGCTCACGAGCTAGGGCTGCGACACATTTCTTTGCTAGATCCTCATGCTGCAGACACAGCTTACCTGTCACATAGAGAGGAGAGAATCGGGGCTCTGAATGTTACAGTTCCTCACCTCCTCAGGGCTATCTTTCCACCTCCTCTTGGTGGCATTCGAGTCAAAACACATGGACAGAGAAATAAGGCCAAGGAGAAATGAAAGCAGAAAATAGCGAGAGCAAGAAGTAAACAAGGGAATGAAAGCAAGAAAGTCTTAGTGGAGACCGTATGAGAAACCCGCAACCCACCTCAAGGGAAAGGTAATCAAGGAGGAGGATTGTCCCATCCCTCTTCTGAGAAAACATGAGACCTATATCATGGATCTAGTAACCCCGTTTCCTCTTTCCCAAAGGGCCATAGGGAGCTAAGAGTGCAGCCTAATGTCCTATGCATAACAAGAAAAGAGCCACCCCAGTAACATTACTAGAAGCCTTTTAAAATAACACTAATACTTTGCACCTCTAAAGGTTTCTAAGCTCTTTAAGAACAAAGGATTGAGTCTCATGAGGTACATAAGTGAGGAAGTAATATTATTCCCACACTAGAGAAGTGCCATGTCCACGACCACACAGGAAGTATAAGCACAGCCTGCTCTGGAAAGCATTGAATTCCCTCCATCCCTCTAGTGAGCCTCTTGTGCATCATGTAGTTCCATAGTCAGATGCCACCAAGCTCACAAGAGTACAAGGTTGGTACAAGTCTGCAGGGCTTTTCAGGTCCGGCTAACTGTGCTACTCACTGGTTAGGTATGGTAAAGCTATATAAAGCCAGTGCATTAATAGATTCAGTATGTACTCTCACCCACTCCAATATTTTTATTGGTGTATGCATATTGTTACTACAGGGAATTACCTGAATGCTTGGAGCTACAGCACTATAAACACTGAATACAATTCATGTCTGTGTCTAAGCTCATACAGAAGAGCTGTAGCAATTGTAACGTGAGAAGAGAGAAAAGGGCAGGAATCAGTGGTACATAGCATCTATTCCCACGACAGGACAGCTCTTACCCAGTGTAATGAACGCATGGGCTCTGACCACTGAGGGCATAGCAGATCCTCTGATTTGGGACAGTGGCTGAGAAACTGGGAGTTCCTCACCATCTGGAGGACTAGACACTGGGAAACAACAGACCAAGAATTAAAATACCCTCAAAACCAGAGAGTTTTAGTTCATAAATGCAAATTTAAGAGTAAAGGGAGGACCTCACATTGATCTATATTGACAGGACAAGCCAGAATAGACTGAATCAAAAGAAAGATGCGTTTCTCCACTTTGGCTGGACATAGCTGTGCAGTTTCACCCAAGGTGAATAGATGTCTCACCTAAAGAGAAAAGCAACACTGTCAAAAGATAACAGCAAGGATGACAATTAAATCAACAAGCTTCCACACACGTTACCCAAGTCAGCCAACGTTTCAGTAGTTTCCAAAATAGCTTAAAATTCCCTCTGTCCTTTAAAAGAGAAGGCATCACCTGTGATGTAGGCCTGTATGAGGCTCAGTTAGATCTAATTCATTACTATCTAGCTGCAGAGAGCCAAGTTCCTTTAGACCTGTCCCTACTACACGGTGAATTTCAGTGGTGACATCTATTATTGACAAGTTGCGAACAGGCAATTAAATTCCTACTTTTCCCAAAAAACAAAAATGAAGGCAATGACATGATGCATTTTGCATTAGTATAATCATTGCAACTCCCCCAAAACTCTGGAAATCAAGTCTATTCTATAGCTTTCTGGCACATCACTCAACATTTCCATTAGGAACGATATCAAGTCACTGACACACAAGAGTCTATTGACATGTACTCACAGAAATACCACAGGGATTTAGTATTTTCCCCTATAACTGTAAACTAATGATACCCTCCCCTCTCTAGAAACCTCAAGATTGGAGAAAGTAAGAGTGGCAAGGGAATAGAGGAGCTATGTTTCTTCAGCCTCCAATGGATGCAAATGATGACTAGATCCCTTTAAGAATGGACTGCGCTGACAAGCGAATATGTGAAAATGAGAATTTCTTACTGAAAGCAGTTCCCTGTGTATTAAAGTCATATCTGCTGACTTGAGTTGACAGAGTTTTTACTACTTCTAACTACTGCCACTCCTGCCAAACCAGCACAACTCTGGGAGAATGAAGTGGATTCTGTTCTGGATTGTGCATCAACAGGATAAATCATATTCCAATTGAAAGGGTCGCCTGTGCAACACCCCTTTGCCTTCAAATTGAGAGCTCAGCTACATTTGTGCATCCCAGGTAAAAGCAATAAAGCTGCACAGATCTAACTGAGGTTCTAATTTTAAGTTAATGGGGCTGCACAGGTCTAAATGAGGGCAACCTTTTGTCTACAGAATGCTTTACGGTGGTGGCAATACATGAATCAGAAGGAGCCTATTTTGACTTTCAAATCCGTAGACTTGAATTTGCTGACAAATTCCCATAAAACAAGCACATCTGATGTAGAGCCACTGAGATTAAAGAAAAGGTCACCGCACTGATCACATTTGGAGTGTTGTCTTCATTACCAAAAGGGCTAGAAAGAGGTTTTTATTTATTTATGTATGTATGTAGTTTAAGGAAAGGCTAGATTCTGTAGAAATTGATGGCCTGGGCTGTCCCACTCACCAAGGAAAGTTTCCCACTTGCAGTCTACTTTCCAAGCCCTACTTCTTATTGTGTGTAATACCGTGTCAAATTTGTGGTGACTGGCCTGGGCCTGCTGTTCTCTAGGACTCACAGGAGAACAAAGTATTGCATCTCATGAACTATTCCAGTGAATATTTATAAAACAAATATATAATTCTAATTCATGTTTATTTCCATAATAAATATCAGAAAAGTAAGCTAAAGGCCAAAAAACAAACAAACAAAAAAACCCACAACAAAAAAATCCTGTATCAATGTACAAGGCAGAGTACTCCAGAGAACACAGCTCAGCTGGACAATCATGGAATCATCATTTTAAAGAGGGAACAAATGAATTCTTTGATCAATCAGTACAGAAAGGATACCAAGCTTACCAAGAGGTCTTCTTGCAGCTGCTCTGCTCCATCCTCTTTGAGGACTATACTGGAGATGTAGCTCTCACAGACAGATACTAAATCTCCACATACCTGGTTGAGCAGCTTCTGTTTCAAGATGAAGGCAAGTCAATGCAGTGCTCGTTAAAGAAATGCATCATGGGTAAAACATCCTCCATGCATTAGTCCTGAATTGGTAAACGAAACCCTTTTTCTAGACTCTGAAATGAATAATATCTCTCTCTCAGCTCCCTCACACTAAGCAGCTTCTCTATGGCTAAAAACTTGTCCCAGTCTTTATTTAACAATCTAGCTGCAGGAATCAGCTAGAAACAAAATCTAGGTAAAAGCTGCAAAAGAACATCTGATCTGAACAGTTATTTTCCTCTTTAGGTTTTAACTTTAAATGCAGGGATTGTTGGTATCTAGGCAGAAAGGGTCAATTGTCTTCTTTTGGCATTGCTTTATGAACCTTACAATCTCCCAATGATAGAAACAGAAGAACCCGCTTTAGCACATTGCTGTAGGCACTTACTAAACAGCATCTCAGCAAAGCACAGTGCCGCCTACAGCAGCTAGTGTGGTTACTGCATCTTCTCAAGCTATTTACTTGGCTACCCATGGTAGATGTCTAAGACACCATTATGAGGTAGATGTGATTAATATTGGGAAAGGAAATTAATCTATATGTAGGAAGAGTCTAATATTGAGGGAAAACTCATGCCAATTTAGCCCTTTTTTTTTAAAACAACACTGCTTAGGGTGAGCTCTAGAACTTAGCTACTAAAGATAGCCCACTTCCCAGCTACTGAGATGGAGCAGACAGATGGGCCATAAAAAGGAAGGGAAACCAGGTGGCAAAATTAAAAGGGAGGCAGAATTTTCCACCAGTAAATTAGAATCGCCCCAGCTTTCCCCATTCTGCAGACCTCATTATAAAAGAAAGATCTTTACACAAACCTGCTCCCCTTCCCAGCTTGCCTTAGCTTTGTCACAAGTTGTTCCATTAACAGAGTCTGCGGAACACTGTCACCTACTTTCACTTGTTTGAGTCCACAGCTGGTTGGTAGTGACCAACTTAATCTATGGTGGCATATATGGAACCTGTCTGTAGCCTCAACATAATCTACTGGAAAATCATCCAAATCACAAAACTCTGTATCAAAACAGGCACCACTGTAGGTAGTGAATTCAGCAGATTTCAATTGCAAAACATCCTCTTGGAAAAAAAAAGAAGCAGCTCTCTCAAACCCATCTTTCACATTAGGTGTATGCCAGTGCTGGTATGATATACCAATAAAGATGGTTAAACAGAACAGAGGTGCAATTTTCTAGAGTCAGAAGTCTCTTTCCTTTGTCCGCTGAAGCATTTTCAGGAGAAGAAAACGTCTCCGTCTTCTCGAGACGTGTGAAATACACTGTTAAGACAGTCTATTCGAAGCCCCACCTGTGCCTCCTCAGGGGCATCTGTGTACGCATGGCAGAGCTTCGGCAGAGCTTCAACAGCTGGGCTAATCACCTCCAGGGGACACTTAAACTCCTTCAGCCAGCACTTGATATCATCTGAAGAGAAGGTCAAACACCTAGCTGAGGCGAGTGCTCATGCTAACGGGCTATTAACAGAAAGACAAAGATACAGTGGAGCTGGGAGGCAAAGCTGAACACTGACCCACGCCAAGGCACTCACCAATCAGCCTGCCCTGAGTGTTTCTGGGGAGATGCTTCGCAACGTGGCCAATTACACACAGGATGTGACCTGCGGTATCAGTGCTGGTATTCTGCTGCCTGAAAGGCCGTAAAGGGGACAAATAGAAACATTAATCTAAGAAGAAAAACTGACTAGAGTCAGAAAATCCTTTCATTTGGATTACGCATGCTGAAGACAGAACTGTCAGGTTGAATGAAAACATGATAAAGCTCGAAGGCAACTTTAAGGTACTGGATTATCGGGCTCTACCTCAAGACCGCAGGCCACTGCTTCTCTCCTAGATGGAAGCACCGTTAGCTTAAATTAAGCACTTTGATCTAAGCAGTCACCAAACAGCCCTCTACCTGTGGAGAGGCAGGAAGAGGAGATCGTTCTCTTGGCCCGCCCTGTATGTCTCTTTATTGCCGAATGATTAAGATAGAGGCACACACCTGCTGACACTGTCCCAGGATTCAATTATCTTGGAGTAATCCAGCTTGGGTGAGGAACCTGCTACCTTTGCGAGCAGCATCCAGGCTGATGCAGCATGCTCTGTTTCCACATGTGACATTACATTATTTATGAAAGTGGAGGAGAATTTCTCCTTCTGGGACCATACGTAAAAAGCTTTGTTTAAATAACGGCTGCAAGGAAGACAGAAAAGAGAAAAGAGATAAGCACACAACAGACAAAACAGCTAGTCTCGGGAACTGTATTAGGGACCAGCAATTTTAGCCAGTCCACCCTTCACACAGCAGGCAACACAATGAAGCTGGTGACATTGCCGGCTGGTGGCTATTTATGCAAAAAAACTTTTACTTCTCATTGTTCTGAGCAAATCAGGATTTCCATTCTACATTTAACCTCAAATATTTACA
This sequence comes from Terrapene triunguis, assembly GCF_002925995.2. Taxonomy (NCBI): domain Eukaryota; kingdom Metazoa; phylum Chordata; order Testudines; family Emydidae; genus Terrapene; species Terrapene triunguis. The sequence continues at coordinate 8,983,527 of NW_020664725.1, forward strand.
TCCATATTCCAATTCATAATTCAAGTGCACACAAAGCTTCTGCCACATAGACATGGATGTAACACTATACATTTCAGGTCACTGCTAAATTGGGCCCAATGTCTGGTATGCTTATAGCCAAGAAAACTTAACTAGAAGAATCCAGCAAGGGAAGATTTTTTGTGGGCGGTTTCTAGCCAACATCCCCAAGCCAAGAAGAAGATAAATTTGTTATTAAGGGACAGGACTGGGATTTATTGGTCTGGGTTTACCCCCATCTCTGAGGAAGCTCACTCTGTGTCATTAGGCAATTCACTTTACCTCTCTGGGCCAAAGTTTCCTCTTTTGTCAAACAAGGACCACGATACTTGCCTTCCTTCTGCTGGGGGAATTCTGAAACTCAATGTTTATCAAGTGCTTTGAAATTCTCAGTTGGAAAGTGTTATGGATGTGCAAAGTATGATATACAAGGACCAAAATTAGACTGGTAAAATAATTTTGCAAGCCAGAAAGACAGCACGACCGACAGATCAGTTTTCTATTTAAGATCTATTACATGCTGTTGACTAATAAACATAAGGCTGCTTTTAATCAGTGTTCTGTCCCTGTCATTTTGTGTGTCACCTCATCTCTTTTGCTACTTCCCACAGCGTTCTGCAAAAGGCAGTAAGATACTATTAGTCATAAGACAAGTAACATATTGTACACCAGAATGAAGAGGGAAAAAAAAACCCCATGTACTCTGATCTCTATAAATATATAGATGGTTAATTTTCTCATCACCACACCCTCAATTAACTTTAACAGTCCAAGTTCCTAGCAATACACCAAAAAGACACACCACATGTGTCATTCTCCCATTCAAAGACTGGAGTTCAGGGAAAAGGCATCAATGACAACAAAGTTAAAACATCCAATACACAGGAGAATTGTGCTGTGCTCACCAATTGCCAACATAGAAATAATTGGTTGTTGATTTTCAGGCCTGCTATACCCTGCCCGTTAAACCGGTAGAGCAACACAAGAAGCTTAGAATATAACAATACCCACATTAGCACTGACAGTATCACTTAATAGTAACATGTACTTGTATTACATCTTTCACCTGGGGATCTCAAAGTGCTTTATCAAAAATTAATTAAGTCTCACAACATCCCTGTGCAGTAGGTATTAAATACATTTTAACTGTAAGTAAACACAGATGCACAAAGGTTGGAGTCATACAGAAAGTGAGAGACAGAGATGGGAACAGAACCCTGAACTTGTGTCCCAGTCCTCTACTCTAACCGATAAACAAGCTACTATTGTTCTACAGTGCAATCAATAATCTCCTGACACAGGGTTAGTTGGACACATTTCACGCGTTTTTATATGAGTACAAGCATCATAACAGCAATACATGACTAGAGAAATACGGAGTTGGAAGGGGCCGACATACGAGTCCAAACTCCTCTTTATTGACTGGAATTGGCAGTACAACTGACCTACCTCAACTCCTGGTTTTCTGCAGTGATGAGGGCAAGGAGATCCCAGGCCAGTGTCTGGTTTCGGTCTTCGTGCGTGAACTTACTATAATGTTTAATGTGCTGCAACAAAAGCTGATCAAGGCAATCCAAGGCCTTTTCCTGCACAGAGTTCTCACTGTCCATCACAACAGGGACGACACCTGTTAACCAGGCCTTCTGTATCATAACATTATTGTGTTGAGTCTAAAGAGAAGAAAATTCCATATTAGAAATACTTTGAAGCCAGTAATTCAGATTCTACGCATTCAGATGCTATGGTGGGATTAATGAGAGCCGAGACATGCTGACAGACTCAAGAAATTTTAGTTTCCAAGGTATTGATGGAACAGTATTGAAGTCTTACAGTGTATGGGACCAGTGGCCTTAAATCTCTTCATCACCATGGAATTGCTGAATATTATATTCATGATCAAGGTATCAGTTATTCCTACTGACCTGAGGTTTGTAATATTTACTAAAACTAAAATCAGTGTGACACAGTGTCCCAGTAAAGCACTACAACAGGCCACTTAAAATGAGCGGTAGTGAGCTGTGCCTAAAAAAACTTGTGCTCTTATCCTACTTTACTAACCTTTTGTAAATAAATATCAAAGCAGGAAAAATCTTTCAATGATACAATCTGCATACTGCAATCTCAGTACGATTCAGACTTTTTTTTTTTTTTAACCTGACAAGGTGAACAACAAACGTACCAATTTGCTACAGGAGAGCTGTATCAGAGCCAGAAAGATGTTTTTAACAATAGGAAATGTCTAATGTTATTCACAACTATGCGTAAGAGTAAGATATGTCTTTCATGTCACAGGCAACGAAGTTAAATCAATCTAAAGAAATTCAGTGGAGAAATAAGTGGCTAGTAATTTATGAGGTCTTTTCCCTCTTTTTTCCCCTTTAAATAAAATTATACTCTGCCAGTCTTGATAAATATTGTGCATTCTTTCCCCTCACCATAAGGAGCTCTGTAATCGACTGTAGTGCCTGCTTCCGTACAGAGACGGCAGGGTCCCGGCAGCGATCTTGAAGAGTGGACAAGTCTTCTGGGGTACATGGGATCACCTTGTGCTTCAAAATACTCATGAAGACCTAGAAATCAATCACCATGACAACACTGATAGGAATACAATGGGTGCACATTTGGCTGCCAACGAAAAATCCAATCCACTTCCTATTGATTTCAATGGGAGAAGAACTGGTCCCAATGACAGTAAATCCCAAGACTTAGAGGTACACTGGGGGACAAAAAAACTGAAAGTGAACAGGCTTTGTAACAGCACTTAGGTAAAGTTAGCTTCACCTTTCCCCCTGTACAGTCACCATCAGTTTCCCTTTGCATTTGTGTGGGTCATCACACAGTAACAAGGGAAAGGAAAACATTCTAAAGACCCAAAACAATACATTTGTAAAAGTATAAATCAACTATCAAGAGAACTGTGGGGCCAGGATTATATGCTTAACTATTTTCACTTTTTTTTTTTTTTTTTTTTAAACTGACTAGATTTCAAGAGGACAGTCTCTTTCAAGACCAACTGCCTGTTATTCTAAGATTATTATTTTTTTTTAAACTAAAGCAGCACACTCCAAAATCGAAGCTGGATAAAATCCAGTTCCTTTGTAAATGAGTTCATGAATTCTTGACTAACTACCCAACTAACATGCCTCAATTTATATAAGGAAGTTGCTTAAATTAAAAGCCTACTGACATTTGAAAAGAAGCCCTATTTCTAAATGATGGAATAAGTGATCTTCAACGAGAGTACTGGTAGAATTCTTCATCATCATTGTGCTTGCATTATTCACTCATCAATTATCAGGAACAAGTGGAGAAGGCATTTTGAAAGACCTGCCTGTATGCTGCAGGAGCAGCAAAATGAGGCCATGATCCATCAATGAGCTCCATGTGGGCAGATCACTGCATGAATTCATTGCAGGATGTTAGCCTACATGTTTATATTAATAGCACACAGTACTCAGTAGAGAATATACCTGGAGTGCAGACTTCCGGACATTTGTCTTCTCATCCCCTGCTCTCAGTCTCAGCATAACCATGATCTCCTTCCCTGTCCAGGGAAAGCATGGAAAGAGAGTCATGAAATCCAACACAGGTAGAGACTGCAGCACCACCAGGAGATACTGATAGGGCGAGCAGCACACTCTGACAAGGTAGAGCACAGCTCCGCACTCTGTTGAACATCAGTTGACAGGGAAAGAAAAACCACACATGATCTGGCAGGTAAACCAAAGAAAAACTGATTTTCAAATACTTTATTTGTAATTTTAAATATATTTGTATTGTTTTCATATTTTAGGTAAAATCCTGAAAGGAAAGTTAGGTACAGAAGAATGGCTATACTGGGTCAGACCAATGGTCCATCTAGCCCAATATTCTGTGTCTGACAGTGGTCAGTGCCAGTGAACAGAACAGGGCAATTTCAAGAGATCCATACCCTGCCACGTCCAGCCCCAGCTTCTGGCAGTTGGAAGTTTAGGGGCACCAGGCGCAGGGGGTTGCATCCCTGACCATCTTGGCTAATAGCCATTGATGGACCTATGCTCCATGAACTTATCTAATTCTTTTTTGACCAAGTTATACTGATCCATGTTTACTCCAAGGTCTCTTTCGTGTGTTTTAACGGCTAATTTAGAAACAATCATTTTGTGTATATAGTTGGGATTATTTTTTCCAATGTCCATTACTTTGCACTTACCAAACACTGAATTTCATCTGCCATTTTGTTACCCAGTCACTCAATTTTGTGAGATCCCTTTGTAACTCTTCGCAGCCAGCTTTGAACTTAACTATCGCATCATTTGCAAACTTTGCCATCTCACTCTTTACTACTTTTTCCAGATTATTTATGAACACTTTGAACAGCGCTGGTTCCAGGACAGATCCCTGGGGCACCCCGCTATTTACCGCTCTCCATTGTGAAAACTAACCATATATTCTTACCGTTGTTTCCGATCTTTCAACTAGTTACTGATCCATGAGAGGACCTTCCCTCATATCCCTTGACTGCTTACTTTACTTAAAAGCCTTCGGTGAGGGACATTGTCAAAGGCTTTCTGAAAATCCAAGTATACTATATCGACTGGATCACTCTTGCCCACATGCTTGTTGACTCCCTTAAAGAAGTCTAATAGATTGGTGAGGCATGATTTCCCTTTAAAAAAGCTGTCTTGACTCTTTCCCAACGTATCATGTTAATCTATGTGCCTGATAATTCTGTTCTTCATTATAGTTTCAACCAATTTTCCTGGTACTGAAGTTAGGCTTACTAATTGCCAGCATCACCTCTGGAACCTTTTTAAAAAATAGGTGTTACATTAGCTATCCTACAATCAGCCAGTACAAAGGCTGACTTAAGCAACAGGTTACATACCACAATTGGTAGTTCTGCAATTTCATATTTGAGTTCCTTCAGAATGTTTGGGGGATACCATCTGGTCCTGGGGACTTACTACTGTTTAATTTATCAATTTGTTCCAAAACCTCCTTTACTGACACCTCAGTCTGGGACAGTTTCTCAGATTTGTCACCAAAAAAGAATGGCTCAGATGTGGGGATCTCCTCTACATCCCCTCTAATATCCTGGGACCAACATGGCTACACCAACAATTTTTAAAGGACACCTTTTTCCCTCTAACCACCTCTTTCACTCTGCTATTTAGCCATGTTGGCATTTTTTTAGTTCTAGTATTCTTTTTCTTATTTGGGGTGTACATTTAGTTTGAGCCTCTATTATGATGTTTTTAAATAGCCTCCTTGCAGTTTGCAGGCATTTTACCCTTATGCCTGTTCCTTTTAATTTCCATTTAACTAGCTCTCTCATGTTTGTGTGGTTTCCCTTTTTGAAGCTAAATGCTACTGTGGTGGGTTTCTTTGGTATTTTCCCCCCTACAAGTATGCTAAATTACTATTACTGAGCGGTTCAGCTATATTCATCTCTTGGACCAGATCCTGCATTCCACTTAGGACTAAATCAAGAATTGCCTTTCCCTTGTGGGTTCCAGGACAAGTTGCTCCACGAAGCAGTCATTTAATATGTCTAGAAGTCTCTGCATCCTTCCCTGAGGCAACACGTATCCAGGCAAGATGAGCATAGTTGAAATCCCCCATTATTATTGCCCTTTCTGCTTCTGTAGCATCTCTAAACGTTTTGGAAAAATAAAATAAAAATAAAGGGAATATGTAATTTTTGACCAATTGTTTTTCTTTATAAAGGGGCCTCAGATCATTTTTAACCTTAAAAGCCTTATCAAATTAAAACCGTGCAAAACTCTCAAGAAAGTCTGTATGATGGTAACTCTGCTGTTTGTGGGACAGAGATTTGGGTAGCGGGACATGAGAAAACTGCTCGGAAATAATCTAAGATGGGTTACAAGCCTCACACACTAGAATCTCAGTATGCTTTACAAACATTAGTGAATTAAACCTCACAACCCCTTGTGATGAAGGAAGTATTAATAAATCTATTTTGTAGACGGGGAATTTATGGCATAGAAGGGTCAAGTGACTTGCATGAAGTCACAGAGTCAGTGGCCGAGCAAAAATAGAACCCAAGAGTCCTGGTGGAAGCAGAAGAACACTTCCGCTCCCTATACATGCAAATTAGGCCTAAAGCTTTATTTTCCTTGCCCATACTGAAACAAACTTTTACACATGATTAGGGGAAATTATATAGTCTACCAGCGAGTTTATTAATTGGTAGATGTAACTAGGCTCCTATATTGTCAGTTATCACCCTTGACACACAGAATTATCAGCATTCCAGCATTAAAACTGGTTGTTCTGGTGAATTAGTTTCAATCCTGCTGTTATCTTTCAGAGCTCCTATAGTGGAATTTCCTACATGTTCATCTTCTTCTATGTATACTTTGCAAAGTCTCCATGTAAAATGATTCCCCAATTAAACAGTGTTTCTATAATACATGTCCAGCTTGGAGCACTGTGCGCTTCTGTGTTCTAGTCAGTAAAAGCCTGATCCAAAGACCTCTGAAGTCAATGGGAATCATTCCACTGTCTTTAATGGACTTTGGATTGGGCCCTAAATGCCTTTTTTAATGGGCAGCTATTCTCTCCACTTGACTCCAGCTGCTAGATGGCTTGATAATATCAGATTCTTTTACTGGAACAGAGATATACTCCCTCAATTAGTAGCAACAAGTTTTCTGGGGAGGTCAGTCCATGACAAACTAAACTATTGCAGGGGGAACCAGCTGGCTAAGATAATCATGCTCTTGCCAACTGGCACTGACTGAGCATTTCAGCATAATGGACGGGAACAGTATCAAGGTGACCTTCAGCAGGCAGAGAAGGAGTAGAAAGGGAACGAACATGATGTAGTACACATAATGCACTGCATGCTGTGACATACATTAGCCCTATTGTACTCCTGGGGGAATTCTGCGCCAAAATATTCTGCACCAAATATGCACACAATATTTTAAAATTCTGCAAAATTCTTCATATTTTATTGGTCAAATGGTTTCAATTCTTTCGGTAAATTTAGTTAAACTACAATACAATGGATGAAGAATTGGAGTGGGGAGCATTGGAGGAAATCCCCAAACTCCCTTTCAGAATAGTAATGTAGCAAGGTTTGACCCTTTATTTCTAGTTTCATAGAATATCAGGGTTGGAAGGAACCTCAGGAGGTCATCTAGTCCAACCCCCTGCTAAAAGCAGGACTAATCCCCAGACAGATCAGATATGTGCCCCTGATCCCTAAATGGCCCCCTCAAGGATTGAACTCACAACCCTGGGTTTAGCAGGCCAATGCTCAAACCACTGAGCTATCCCTCTTAGCCAACAAATATATGCAGCCATATGCTCAGGGTTACATCATAGGCAACTGAAGAAAAAGTGAGGGCTGGGGAATCAAACTCACAGTTTGTATGGGCTACTGACCATCTCCAGAAAGGTCAGTAGCAAACAGTTCATGGAGCACATTTTGATAGGATGTTTTTTCAGTCCAAAAATTTAGACCAGTTTTAATCACTAAAGCACCTTAAGCATTTATAAGGCCATACTATCCTTTACACCATTCTGGCCATGTAAAGGAGCCTTAAAACTTTTACACCTGTTTTATACTCCTGGGGAAGTCCTCTAAGAACAATGGGAACAAATCCCTAAGCAGGCAGGCTGCTACACTCTGCTCTGCCTGAGGGGACAGAGCCTGCCCGACGCCTGGCTCCTCAGAAACACCCCGAAGCTCTGCCCCTCCATGCCAAGTGTGCTGCAATAGCGAGCGAGAGGGACAGTGTCTCTCTCTCTCTCTCTCTTGCATGACTGCCCAGGCCTTCCCCTCCCCCCCGGCGGTGATTTATGTCTCAACTGGCTGCTCCAGGCACCCAAACCAACCTGCCTGCGTTGCTGGAGAGGGGTGTGTGACCACTCTTGCGGCTTCCTTTGCTTCCCCTTCAGAAGTCATTTTTCTGCAGGGAAGCAAAGAAATTTGCTGGGGACACGAATTCTGCACACAGGCAGTGATGCAGAATTCCCCCAGGAGTAGCCCCATTGGGCCAACACCGGTATTCTTTTCGTCTCTTCTATACATGGGTTTGGTCACATTTTGAATACATTGTTTACCATTTCTTTTCTTTCTAAAATATTTGAACTGTGTGGTCCTCATGTAAGTAAGAAATTAGCACAGGCCTGAGTCAAGTATAATGCAGCCAGACAACTCTGGCTCACGTGTCCCCGGTGTTCCAGCTATCCTATCAAGCACAGCCAGTCCACTGCACTGAGTTATTGTTATTAATTGCCACACTCCTTACTCCCTGGAGCCTACAACCTAAATAGAGAACACATCATACACTGAGTGGCCTAGAGGCATTTCTATCTGAGAGAGTAGTACTTATAAGAATATCATATGTTTTACTGAGTGGATTCTTATTGGTTTTAAGGAAGGATTTTAATAGAGAAGATGGGGGCCTGTCACACTGAGATAGGGAGGGAGTTCCTGTGTAGGGAGCAGCATGGGACAAGTAACAAAGACATACATGAGGGACACAAGGGGAATAGTGAAGTGGGATTATTAGCTGTACAAAGGGAATGGTGGTGGGAGGAGTAATAAATATGAGAGCAAAGATGTAGGTACAGCTGTGCAGTTCCCAAAAGCTCAGGACAAGATGCCTGAACATGAGGTGGAAAAAGAAAAGGAGCCAGTGGAGGGATTCCAAGAGGTTAATAATGTGATACGTGCTGAGCTGCCAAGCTGCGTGCTAATTTCTGTTATGTGGACAAGTTAGGACTAGTGGCTAGCCATGTTGCATCAGTCCATTTAACCTCATAACCTGCTTTCAGCAGTAGCCAATACCTGATGCTGTAGAGAAGTGAATTCCACTCCCACATAATGCACCTAGTCAGAGGTGCAATATTTTATGTGGGGAAAACATATTTGTTCCTTGTGCACTGAAGCAAGAGATTTTATTAATATTATCATAAGCGATGGAGCTACAAGTGTTATAATCCACGTAATTTACTCCTTCCAAAAGAGATGGTAATTAATCTGTTTTTGACAAGTGCTTCTGCCACATCAGTAGAAATGAACATCAATATGTCAAGATTAAATATACTTTCAAGAGTGGTCCATCCAGACTTAAATGGAAATGGAATTTCTTTAAAACTGAAAATTCCACTTCTCCCCTCATTACACATAAGTGGAACCTAAAATCTCCATGGAAAGATCTGTCTACTTGTATAGAAAACTAGATGCTGAATACACATAAGAGGATCTGATTGCCATTAGACATTGCCAAAACCTAATATCAGCTGAAAAGACAAGTGTGATTTTAACGTACCATCAAACATAGTGGTATCACCATCCCTGGTCAATTCAATGGTCTTGAAAGTCGGAAGAGTCTTCAGTGGATGGTCGGAGTGAGCTAAGAGAAGAAAAGAAAAAAAAAAAGAGTAAATCAAAGGATTGAGCATACAAAAAGGACACGTTCTCTGCAGTGTGGTGCATCACTAAACGGAGAATGTTATGTACCCCCCCAAGCTTTTCATATATCAAAATTATTTCTCTGTAGAGAACATAAGGCATGTGGAGGAAAAAGAAACATTTATAAGAAAAGACTTTACCTTCTGTGTGGGTTACAAAACTCTCAGGGTAGTTGTTTGTGTCTAAAAGTGTATGACCAGAAGCTGCAGAAAGAAGAAAAAGATTCAAACAAGATAATTCCATTCAGGATTCTTCTTCTTTCCAAAAATAATCAGGCAGGTAATCTAAGAATAGGATAAAAGCCATCTGGCTTTTATCACACCATGGGAAGTTTAGAATGCTAAACAGGAGAGATTTTAACTTCCCAGACACTAAAGGTTTCTGAAGATATAACTGTGTGTCAGGAACGAGGAATTTATTTATTTTTTAAATGAGTCATTTAGTAGCTTGTAAATGTCTTTCAAAGTCATCACACAGAGGAGTCTATTTAAAACAATCATATTGTCAATAAAGCCTTTCTAAATATAAGTTGTAATGAGTAACAAGACACATCTACCTTTTCACTGTGTCATAACACCTGAGGGACCTTGGCCCAGATTTCTAATTCCTTGACAATTAGATCTTTGATCTCCCAATAATTATGCCCCCAAAAATTCAAGAGACATTTAGCAATACTGAATTCAGCTGCCATACTTACTGCCTTGTAATAGCTCCTGTATACTCTCCAACGTAGTGGCAGTTTTCATTTCCAGACAGTAAGCAAAACTGGATAGTGCTTTGCTGCGGACCGTAGGTGCCTTGTCTGAGCAGCGGCCAAACACCATATCCTGCACCAGAAACTTGTGCTTTAGAAGCTTCTGATGATCCACAGACAAGGAGCTGTCCGGTTTCCTCTCCGGCAGGTCCAACAGAGCTAAGGCTACATCAAGGGCAAACACTCTATAGGGAATCTATGGAAGTGAAGAACACAAGATTCTCTATTACGGAAGTGTTAAAGCACCGAGACATCTATCACAGCTGTAATCTAGTTGCTACGAGCCACCAGCAATAAGAAAAATACTATTTAGTACTTATACAGTGTTTTACATGCTCAAAATACAGCTTTGTCCAAAGGTCTGGTGCATTAAATAGGATATACACTTACCTTGGTATTATGTGAGTACCTATAAAGCCAAGCTATAAAGTCAGCATACTCTGCACAAGGGAGCTTATTCAGCAATTGCATCAGGGCTTGCGCGGCATAGGTACGATAGTCAGCTTTATCTGGGACCTGAAATACAAGGACAAGGGAATTTGCCAAGAGCAATATTCGGATGGTCTGTTACGATAGCTAAAACGCATTTCAGTCCTCAGAATAAATATCAGTTTATTCAAGAGGGTAATATGGCCTAGCAGTTCGAGCACAGGACTGTCAATCAGGAATTCCAGCATTCTAAGCTTGTCTTTGCCAATGGATCAACATATGGCCTCGGGCAACTCTCAAACCCTCAAAAGCAAAGATTCCCCCTTTATAAAACGGGGATAATACTAGCTTCCTGAGGCGACTGAAGACTGGAAAAACTTGATCTTGATTTAAAGGGTGATCCATGGACAGCTGGCTGGTCACAGGGCTCTTGTAAACCTTAGCCAGGATGGGTAAGGAGTGGTGTCCCTAGCCTCTGTTTGTCAGAGGATGGAGATGGATAGCAGGAGAGAGATCACTTGATCATTGCCTGCTAGGTCCACTCCCTCTGGGGCACCAGGCATTGGCCACTGTCGGTAGACAGGATACTGGGCTAGATGGACCTTTGGTCTGACCTGATACGGCCGTTCTTATGTTCTTGTTATGTTGTTTCCAGCTAATAAAGTCACACTGACAGTAACTACATATATGTTAAATGTTTCTCTATTTTTACTTGGCCACATAAGTAATTGCTTTGTCACAGGATTTTAATTTTTTTTGTTAAAGATGTCAATAGAAGGTACAAGCAATTGTGAACAGTGGAGAAGTGTCCATGAGACTCTCTCTGCTAAGATTCGTGCCATACTTTGACAGTTTGAAAACACTTACACGGATCTAAAGAGTCACTCTGTCCCAAGAATCTCAGACATACTAAAATACCCAACAGAAGACCCATGGTGATAAAGTTTTTTAAACAGTGAAAGTTAAGGAAATGGATTCTCCACGTTCATTCACAGGCATCAGTCTATCCAAGAATAGTGCCACTGTCTTTAGATCCGAGATATGAAAAGGAGCTAACATACCTTGGCACAGATATGCTGGAGTAAGATTCGGAGCACAGGAAAGGCGACTTCCTTTAGTTCGTCTACTATAGAGCTGCACAAAACAGAAACAAGCAACTTATAACAGGTTGCTATTGTAATAGGGAGCAAAAAATTAGCACAAGGCCATCTCCTACATTCAGACAGGCAGCTGTACACAGAGCTTCCTTATTCCTACTCTGACTGTTAAATATTGTTCACTGATCTCTGTATAAACTGTGCTTTTAAAATATTCTTGTTTCAAAGTGCAGGAAGAGGAAGTCAGAAATAGCAGCTGCTCCCAAAAGCAACACATTAGAAGTAGTGTACTAAAAACAAACTCCATGTAACAGTTAGCTAACCCTCACCCTCTTGTGACTGCTGCATAGGATAACATCGTAAAGCTCCATACCTGGGTCAGTTCTGGTACTAAGTCCACCAGTACCCAAGTGTTCGAAGTCCTCACCAGTTAGTTGCAATTAAACAATCATTTAGATAGAGCCAAAAACTCGAGCAGCACTTTGCAAAACAGAATTAGATATGTCCTGTCTGTCCCAAACACCTGCGTTCTACAGTAGACAAGATAAGGGACAGCAGTACAGGTAGGGGATGCACAGAAAGATGGAGAGCCTATACAAGAAAGATTCCTGTAAGGAACAGGTTTTAAGAATAGGGTTTGAGGAAAGAACGGGCCCTTGGCAGATGAAAAGTAGGATATTGTTCCAAGTATAAGGGACAGCATAAATGAAAGCAAAAAGCTAAGAAACAGAAAGATGACTGGAGAATTAAAGGATAAATTCCTAACTAAATGTCTCCTTCACCACACTTGATAATGAACTAAGATCCCCCCAATCTGCTGCAAGTCTAAAACAGGAGATTTTTGCCCTCCCATCCCACTTTTCAACATTCAGTGTCGTCCCCCCCCCCCGAAGACAAGTCCTATGTTAGCTCTTATGACAGAAATTGAAATTAATCCTCACCTACACACAACAGCTTCAGAATAAGCCTTAGTTATTCTAATCCCTCTATTAACTAGCAAAGAAGAGTAAGATAATGCCAGAGGGAAAACCCAACAACTTTGTACTTCACCTGATGAATTTTATTCCCTGATTCCTAGCACCAATAACCTGTGGTGTGACAGAAAGGGCTGTATGCCTGGATCCTTCTTCCCCTTCCAGCATGAGGATGACATTGAGGAGACGATGGAAGATACGGTGCAGAGTCTGAAAGAAAAAGACACCCAGAATCAGCTGATCGTCAGCAACAGGTACAGGAACTAGAACACCACTCTGCCTTGGTTAATAAAATAATCCAAGCAGGTTCATACTAAACAATTTTCCCTAACAAAATCTGAACAGAATACTTTAAAAGGGAAGCTATATACACAGAGAGCATCTTTTTTATACTGGGGTTATACTTACCCTAACTGATGTCATACAAGCCTGAAAAGACCTAAAACATTACTTTCCAGCAGGGCAATCAAGTTAAAAAGGTGCATAATTTCAAGTGGAACACAATATAGGAGTAACTGGTTGAAATTTAACAGCCTTTGGTGTATAGGCAGTCAGGCTTCTGGCCTTAAACTCTATGAATCATTTACAACAGAAATCCACAGAATTTGGGGAAATTCATTACTTTCTCACAGAAAACACCTTAAATTAAATGCCTTTGCTTCCTTATGCACTGATGGTGCAGAAGGTACATTTTTGGCATTCCATTGCTTGCCATAATTTAGCTGTCACACTGTCCCTATTATTCATATCATTTGACTGAGGGGCCAGAGCAGCGAAGAGATGGAAAGGAGGATTCAAACTCTGAAAAATGAGCACTAGTGGCCTCTTGACATTGTATTACAATCCAGAAAAACATGGATACTTGGTAAGTTCACATGCTCTATGGAAACAGGTACAATATACAAATAATTAAGCATTTATGTGGGGTGCTTGATTTAACAAAATAATAAAAAAGGCCAAGCTATAGACTTCAGGTATAATTAGAATTTTCTGCCAATTTGCATTAATCCTGTTTACCACAGTGTGTAATATTCCCACAATCCCCACTGTCCACTATCACCAAACAATGCCACAACAGAGACTACTAACAGATAGAATTAGAGCACCACCTAGCAGGAAGCAAAAGAATTGTCAGTTCAAGTCAGTAACTGTTCAGATTCTCTGCGCTAAGATATTAAAGAGATGCAACTTTACATAGCTATCCTGATTTTGAAACACAATTACCAAAATGTTTTCATTAAACTATGCTGTATAGATAGACAACAAATCATCATAGAAGTCACAGGACATAGGAATGAGGAAAAAGAGGTACCTAAGCCTATCTCCAGCTGGGAAACATACGTATATAATGAAAGCGACCTGCTAAAGGGGGAAATAATTGTTTCTTTTCGATTTATAAATAAAGACCTGAAAGATTCTGTCAAGACTTTTACCTTATTTTCTACACCATGAAGCGGGGAGCACAGCAACCGCAGCCCATGATAGGCCAACTCTGGGACGTATTTCGCTTGGTTAATATTCCTAAACAAAAGAACACATTGAGATGGCTTCATCTACTGTTGGGTATTTATTTACTTTAATAAAGTGACCAAACATACTCTGTATTAACTGGAAAGACATGTTTAAAATTCACTGAATATCATTTCTATGTAAATTAGGAAGAACACACATTCCAATATTATCTAGAGAAAAATCACTGTTTTCATTTTAACATCCACAGAGTAATAATACTTAATATATTCACCGCTTTACCTCTTCCAAACAATGTATAAACATTAAGAAGTAATAGCTCACATTGTTCCTGAAAACTCGAATTCATGCACTGCAGGCTCAAAACTTGTCAACTCAACAAAGGTCTGCAAGAAAGCAAAGGGGTGAGGTTATGTGAGGGGCAGTGGTGAGGATCTGTCTGTGTGCCTGAGTCCTTAGTAGTCTCAGTTACCTGCATGCAGTTCTGCACACAATGCGGTTTCTCTTTCAGAGAGAACTTGGGCAGAAGTCTTAAGAAGTTTTTCAGGAGGAAGAAGATGGCTTCCCGAATTTGAAGCAGGTCATGTGCTGAAAAATAAATCTCTTCTTCTTGATCCTCATCGTCTTCAAAAATCTCATCCATCTAGATTGGTAGAAGACAGAACCAGCATTTATCATAGCTACCATCGCTTTTTTTACTTAGAAAGCAGAAACTTTTATTTGTACTATGCAGAAACCCTGAGGCTAGAATTTACTTAATTAATAGTAAAGCAGGATTGGAATTTGTAGCCGACGTACCAAATATTTTATTTCAAAATATTTAAAAGGCATTTAGTATTAGTTGGGAAAAGAGAGAAGGGGGCTCACAGAAAAACCTCACACAGCTTTTTCCCCATCTGAGAGTTTACAAACAAAAACCCCTGCAGAACTAGGGTTGGGCATCTGAATTCTGATATTGATGTACACAAAGCCAAATTCCTAGCTCGGCCTACTCTTTTCCACCCTCCCTCATCACGACCCTGCCCTCATGTTCCCTCAGATTTCAGATGTCCAGTTCAGGACTCAACTAAATGTTAACAAATATAACAAAGAAGGTTTTAGAAAAGCTAGAACTTTTCAAGAGGTGCACTTCATAAGAGGCTGCAAGTATTTAGCCCTTAGTCTCCCATCATTAGATTAGTACAGAGATCTGAATACTCTTAGTCCTCTAGTTCTATTAACATGCAGGTCTCTTAAATGTACAAGACAGCTACAGCTGCACTCATGATTAACATCAACTTGTCTATATGCTGCTGAACGTGTTAACAATATACTGAAGAACAGTACGCCTTCTTATATCGCAACTCACTCAGCATCAAAGAAACTGCCAGCTAACTTTGCATGCCTGGCTTTTCAGAAGTTTGTAACAACGTTCAAAGTAAAAAGAACACAGCTTGATTTCAGAATGCAAGGTCGAGAGAGTAAAGTGCTGGAAGATAAGAGAAGTCTCATTTTGACTTGGAAACTAAATAAGTTTCCTACTGATTTATGAATTAATAGAGAGCATAAAGGTACTGTATCTGAAGATACTGTATGAACATCATCTTACATCAAAGTTCTCCTTCCTGGTTGGCCTTCCTTTCTTTTTATTTCTTCTTGCTTCAGCCTGAGAGCTTTTAGCATGATCCTTTTTCCTTTTCCTAGTCAATTCACATCCCTGAGGCCAGCTCTTTCTCAGGGTCTGAAGACATTTGTCAAACATCACTTGATGGAACACCTGATTAGCTACGCTGCCTGCCCAGAAACAAAACAGATCAGGATTTAAGCCATTTTCAGAACAAAAATACAAATACATGAAAAGCATAAAATTATTCAGCCATCTGCTCCACTTGTTAGCACAATCAGATCGCTAGAACACGAGCGCCATCCTGGTGACTTGAGGTTCAGAAAATGAAAATCAGTATTTAAATTAACAAAATTAAATTGCAGGAAGGAGTAAAATCAGCAAAAACATTCTCAGTTGGTGCTTACAGAACAGGACAACGAGCCAATCTGGAATTTGCTGTATTATTTAACACAAAACTTTTAACTAGAATGTACATCAGCCTTAAAACACAAAAGGATGCAGCCATAGTCAGTCTGCTAGAAAACTCTGATTACCTTTTATTTTAATCAGAGAATTTTGCTTTCATGATCAGCCTGAAAGCACTAGTGAGCTAAATCCTCTCTCTCTACAAAGCAGGTACAGCACAAGCACTGGCAGTACAATCTTCCCTTGGAGAAGTTCAATCTCCATGTCACATTCAGGCCTCTCTGCTAAAACTGCCAATAAGGGGGACAGACTGATGAAGATGTCTGGCAATTAGGACCTGGACTGAGATCATCAAATTGTTTCACATAGGACACCAAACCACTAAGACTATAGCAACTTTCCAGCACTGCACATCCACACAACTATAGAGGAGAATGGCTCAACAGCCATTTCCTATCCCACTTCATGTTCTTATGAACAAGAGACATGTCAAAGCACTGTCCAGACAGCTTGAGCCAAATTAGCCACACTTGCAAGAACAGAAAGGAAGGTCTATCTACTTACCTGGGATTTCAAGCAGTAAGAAGTACAGCCCAGCAGCATGGAGAGCATATATCCGCTGCTGTACATTAGCCTTTTTATTCTGGGCCACTTGGACAAAGTGATACAACACAGCCACAAGAGCATTTGGGGAGAGATTGTTCTCAGCAAAGAGGGTCCAGATACTCTGAGACAAAGCAGAAAACTGACAGTAAGAACTATGGTAAATCTCACATCAATTCCACCCTCTGAGGGCACTTGCTATCATGGCCACTCAGATCAAAAAGGACACAAAGGGCTGTGATGCTGGTTTGAAGGAGAAACAGGTCATTCACAAGCTAGATTTTTATTTATTTATTTTTTTAAATTCACTGAACCACATCACTTGGGATAACCAAACTTGTTTAAATTAGAGATTTTCTTTCATGATTTTAAGTAAATGGATGGAGAAGAGATGGTTAGAATAACACATACGTTCACAAGACGCCTAGCCACGACTTAACTGTAGAACTCTTTTGTGAACCACACCAGGGCAATACATTTCCCTGTCAGCTACCATTAAGATTTTGAAAAGTTGTCCTTCTGTCCACTCCCCACATATGTAGGTTTTTTATTTTAATATCCCTTCTCTGAAACAGCCTGCATCTCAGATATGTATTCTTTGAATACAACTGTATAAAATATCAGTTACTCATTCGGAGGTCAAAATATTTAATTACTACACTACTACAGAAAGATGGGGAGAGCATGGATAGTAGGAAGATTCAGTGGGTACATCTTTGCCACCAAGTAGAGACATGGATAATTTCCAACTTACTTCAGTGGTCCCATGGTCCTCGGCAACAAAAGAGTAGAGATTCTTGTAAAGTTCGCTGAAGGCATCAAGTCCATCCTCTGTGATCCCTTCTTCTATTCTGGAATCCAGAGGCTCTGTCTCAGTGAAATCTAGTTCCCAGACTGTGTCAACCCAGGCTGGGGGAAAAAAGATGCAAAACACACACACTTATTCAAAAAATAAAAAATATAATACATTTATGTAGAACTTTTCATTCCAAAGCACTTTATAAGTTTTATCTAAAAATATAAACAGGGATCACTTCACTTACAACTGAAGTGTGGCCACTTCTGAGAAGGAATGTGGAAGGTTTTTTATGAGTATAAAACAGTTTAGGACAGGAGTACTAATACCTGCACTTTGGGCTGGTATTAACAAAACCTTTAGAACAACAATCCTTTAAAGAAAAATCTCTCACTTTGACTTATTTAAATGCACCTATTTAAACTTCAAGCAAAAATACAACTTATAAAAAAAAAAACATTAAAAAAATGAGTCAGGTCAATATTCACAAGGTGACTCCCTCCAGCTAATCAAGAATAAAGTCTTCCCCATGCCCAATCCCTTCAGGAAAACCTCAGAAATTGTACAGTCCTTGCACTGTGCAATGAAGTTCAACAATTCAATATTTTGTTAGTGAACTGGCAAAGGACACTTTCAGAGCAAAGGACCCTTTCCCAAAAACATCCTGCCACAGGCCTCTCCTTGAGGGTCTGTTAACTCAGGAGCGTCAGATGATCGCAGATGTGTCAGTCTCTTTCAATATGTGATTCTGTATCTTAAACCATTTGGAGCGCTATAGGTCTAAAATTTAGAAGCTATTTTTTCTTGTCCCTATGCAGATTATAAAAATGTAAAATGCTGTGGTATTCTCCATTACTGAGGTGAAAGGAAACACAATTCACCATCAAAGATCATAAACTATCGGGAACTCAAAGTGGTGGAATTTGTCCCAGGCCGGTGCTTGTGAAGATTCTTTCTGCTATGAAATTCCATCCCCCTTTTTTCTTTTTAGAGCATCACAGTAATTACAAGAGGACATAAGGATGTACAAGTTATTCCTTTATAATAGCTTATTAAGGGTACCCATATCTCTGGCACCTGGACAAACATGAAAACAAATAATTTATAATTACCACAATAGGAAGAAACAGTAATCCTCCGTTAACCATTCATCAGGAAAGAAATCAGATAGTGGGGTGGGGGGGAAGGACAATGCCTTAGATCACAGAAATGTAGGGCTGGAAGGGACCCTGAGAAGTCATCAAGTCCATTCCCCAACACAGAGGAAGGACCAAGTATACACAGACCATCCCTGACAGGTGCTTGTCCAAATTGTCCTTTAAAACCTTCAATGATGGGGGTTCCACAACCTCCTTTGGAAGCCTATTCCAGAGCTTAACTACCCTTATAGTCAGTTTAGAATTAGAAAGTTTTTCCTAATATCTAATCTAAATCGTCCTTGCTGCGGATTAAACCCATTATTTCTTGTCCTATCTTCAGTGGACATGGAGAAAAACTGATCACAGTCCTCTTCATAACAGGTCTTAACATACTTGAAGACTGTTATCAAGTTCTCCTTGGTCTTCTTTACTCAAGCCTAAACATGCCCAATATTTTAACCTTTCCTCATATGCCGTGTTTCCTAAACTTTTTATCATTTTTGTTGCTCTCCTCTGGACTGTTCATCTTTCTCTTGCTCCTAATGTATTTAAAGAACCTCTTTTTATTGCCTTTTATCTCCCTTGCTAGATGTAACTCATTTTATGCTTTCTGATTTTGTCCCTATGTGCTTGTGCTCTTCTTTTGTACTCCTCCTTAGCAATTATGCCATGTTTCCACTTTTTGTAGGATTCCTTTTTGATTTCCAGGTCATTAAAGATTTCTTGAGAGAGCCATATTGGCCTCTTATTATTCCTCCTATCTTTGCTTCGCATCGAGATAGTTTGTAGTTGTGCTTCTCAGTTACTGGATAATTTCACGTAGGTATCATCTTCACACTCAAATTGCTCTCCATGTTCCTGACATTCTTGGGAGTGTGGCTTTTCCAACTACAAGTGACAGTCCAATTAGACTTTTAAAGACAGTAAAATAAAGATGATATAATTCAGAATGGCGGGATGAAAATCTGATCTCCCCTCCACCTTTACAATAGTTTGCAAAGACTAATTTATTTTTTTCCTCTTTAAAAAATAACAATGCCAGAGCACTCGCAATTAGGTGCAGTATTATGCATTTCCTGCACTAAATTATTGTGCAGCGTCGCTGATCACTGTTAAACAGCTGCCATACTACAGGCTGTAGCTGGCTGTGTTTCAATGCTGGGAAAAGTAATACCTGTGTATATGTCAAAATACAAACTTAGATGTAGCTATTTATATGATTTTTGATGGATAAAAATGCTGCTTATCCCCAAGCACCATTTGAAAATTTTATTTACTTATTGTACTAGCAAGAAATCAAGATAAAAACCTCAGATGTTAATGATTATTTATTTAAAATTGAATGAAAAAAATGAGATTATTGCACATTTCAAGAAATAAACTTGAGAATTACATTTCATATTAGTTTCTTATTGACAAAGAGCATTTACAGTAATAGCGTGTGGAAGTTATATACAACTCAGATTATATATACACATATACATATATACTGTATATATAAACACATCTGATTTGCTGTTGCTAAACATTTCAGCAAGAATGTCAGTTCAAAATTTGGCTCAATTGTTGTTTGTCTTATTTATTTATTAAAACACAAAGCCCAAAATCAACAGAATTATTTTTATACCCTTCCCCCCACCCCTAAGGTTTGCTCTAGCATTCTTATGGAAATTTTTAGCAAGGGCAAATTAGAATCGCATAGCCCAGGAGTGGGCAAACTATGGCCCGCAGGCCACATCCGGCCCGCCAGCCAATTTAATCCAGACCTCAAGCTCCTGCTGGGGAGCGGGGTCTGGGGCTTGCCCAGCTCCCGCGCTCCAGCCAGGAAGTGGGCTCGAGGGCCGCTCTGCAAGCACATGCCGCAGCTCTGCGTGCCTCCCAGAAGCAGTGACATGTCCCCCCCTACGGCTCCTATGTGCTGCCCCCACCCGAAGCACCGCCCCCGCAGCTCCCATGGGCTGGGAACTGCAGCCAATGGGAGCTGCAGGGGCTGCATCTGCGGACCGGGCAGCGTGCAGAACCGCCTGGCCACGCCTCCATGTAGAAGCCGGAGGGGGGCCATGCCGCTGCTTCCTGGAGCTGCTTGAGGTACGTGCTGCCCAGAGCCCCCTCCCGCCCTCCAAACCCCTCATCCCCCGTCCCCCCCCCCAACCCCCGCGCCCCCCCCCCCCCTGCCCCCCAACCCCGTGCCCCAACCCAGAGACCCCTCCCGCACGCTGAATTCCTCATTTCTGGCCCCACCTCAGAGCTCGCACTCCCAGCCAGAACCCTCACCCCCTCCTCCACCCCAACCCCAATTTTGTGAGCATTCATGGCTCACAATACAATTTCCATACCCAGATATGGCCCTCGGGCCAAAAAGTTTGCTTACCCCTGACACAGCCTATTGGACAGATACGCAACTTTTTCTGCTGTCTACTATTAACAATTATGTCAATAAGAAACTATTCTCAAGTAGCATCTTATGAACGCTAACAAAGTTTTCCAAACAAAAATGTCTATAAATAGAAGCAGCTGCTAAAAGAAATAAACATCCCCCTATTGTTTTTGAAAACTACACATTCTGCAAGCTTCTGAAATACAAAACAATGAAACTAGAAACAAAAAAGTTAAATCAGACAGCTCAATTCATCTATGAATCGGAGCAACTTTTTATTATCCTTAGAGATGCAACAGTTTTAATATCCATGGCGTTATTAATAACTAGCAAACTACAGCAGAACCGTGGCAAACTGGACAACATGGGGCCGCTGAATACACTGTTTTCCGACAATGGAGAAAATGCTCAGTGTAACTGACAAAGGGAGAGATCCCCGATTCGGGTAACAGGCAGTGACAGATAATCCAGGTGGGGGTGGCTCTGGTTTTTAACCGTGAGCTCTCCATGAAGCAGGCCAATATCACTGGATCTATTCCACAGAGGGGCACAGAGAGGAGCAGCGATCTTCAGGGGCAGCTCGGGGAGTAGAATCCAGGAGTCCTGGCTCCCAAACCAACCTGTTCCATGATCTCACAGACACGCCCCACCCCCAAACAACACACAACTTCCCAGGCCAGCCCCTCAGTCCACTCCCGGGTCCCTTTTGGAGGTGGGACTCTTGTTGGGTGGGGGGTAGGTCGCACACCCTAAGCCCCAGGCATTGCGGACGGGAGGGGAAGGGGAGACCCCTCCTCCCTGTCATAAGAGAGGAAGCAGTCGCCACCTCAGCCCCCTAGAATCCCTTCATCCTTCAGACCCCTGGAGCTACAGAACCATCCCCCCCAACCTCTCCCTCCCCCCGACCCCCTCCTCTTTCAGT
>NW_020664725.1:9005949-9139458 GCF_002925995.2 Terrapene triunguis
CCCAAGCGGTAAGTGCTCCCGTTTTGTTACCCAGCACCCCCACCCCTTCCTGAGTAGTGAAGGTAAGAGGCAGCAGAGCCCCCCGGGGTGCATTGAACCCCTCTGTCTCCAGCTGCCGCGGCCCTCCCTTGTAATTCATCTCCTAGCAGCGGCTGCAGACTCCGTAGGCGACCTTTGTGCTGCATCCCTTTCCTAAACAGCAGCAGCTCCTTAGGCTGTTACATCGCCCTTCTAAGCAGCTTTCTAGGCCCTCTCTTGGTTGCATTGGACCACCCTTCCCTAAGCTGCAGCCTTCTGGGTTGCAACATACTCCCCTACCTAAGCAACAGGAGCCCTCTAGCGCTCTGAGGTTACTTTATCCCTTTCCCCCAGAAATATATATCCCTCTAGTGCCTTTGAGCTGTATTGAACCCTCTTCCATCCTGAAGTCCCCCAGCTTGCTAGGATTGAACCTCCCCAGGATCCTTTAGCATTACAGTCTTCATCCCCAAAACTGGATTACATCCCCTCTCCTTATCTGGGTTTCTGTACTGCATCCATCGCCATAGTATTTGAGCCCCTTGAAGAAAACAAAATCCTCAAACGCTGCCACTTCTCCAGTGTTCCCTGGAGTAGTACACCCCATTCCCCACAGCAACCCCACTCGCCCTCTGGGATTGTCCCCTCCTCCCCAGCAGTGAGATGAGCTTCTTTGGGTTTGGGCAGAGTGCGGAGTTGGAGCTGGTGCTGAGCGATGCAGAGAGCAGGCGCAGGGCTGAGCACAAGACTGAAGAGGGCAAAAAGGAGAAATATTTCCTCTTCTATGATGGGGAGACAGTATCAGGTCGGGTCACCCTCACCCTCAAGCACCCAAACAAGCGGCTGGAGCACCAAGGCATCAAGGTGGAGTTCATCGGACAAATTGGTGAGAGGGGAATGAGGGGGTGTGAGTATTGCATGGTGGAACATCAGGGACTTTAATTGGGAGGGTGGAGGGGAGCGGTAATTTGTACCAGCATGGAGGAGTGGGTTGGGCTCACAGCTTCCTAAAGCTTGCTTGCAACACAGTCATGGGCCTGCCATCCTGCAGTGAGTCCTCTGGTTGGAGTCTGATTGCTCTTTCCCCTCTGAAATTCAAAAAACTAAACCCCTTCAGTGAGGGCAGCAATACATAGCAGTGCATTGCATGGAGCCTTATTTATTTGTTTTGCATTAGTAATTCCTCCAGGTTGAATGTACTTAAATGTTAACACTGGCAAGGTTCCGTCTCCATTAGCCTAGGAAATGGGAATATAGTTACAGTGCATCCTGTTCTCGGAAACTGGGTTATGATCCCCAGCGTCTTGTAATTACACTGAAAAGTCCCTTGAGTATCAGAAATTATTTCAAATCCCGTTTTAGGTTTGCACAATCCATGTGTTCTATACCCTTGTGTCTGTGCAGAGTGGAGGTATTACCACTCCTTTTCCAGGTCATTGTTCTCTCTCATCCTATTTTCCTGTTTCTGCTCATTCAGTGACCTGAGCTCTGAAATATATAGAGAGAGATTTTTAAATTCAGATTCAAACCTCCAGGGTTGTTTTTAAGTTCTAATATCTTGGCAGCAGCATCCCTTAAAACTGAGTTCTTTATTATTCCCCATTCTTTTTATTAACATGTTGCTACATCTCTAGCTGCATTTACTGTGCTATTGATTACATTGTATGTGATGGGCAGGGCTGCCTTGGGAGGTAATTGTTATATTGAGGGCATGAGGCAACAGACCAGCTGGTGTATGTGCACATTTCAATTCATGAGCTATGCCCCAGAAGCGAACTACCCTTGTGGGTCAGCTTCCTTTCCTTTCAAAGCTTGCTGTCCCCAGCTTCATTGATTCTGCTCATCCTGTTGGGTTGGCCGAGCCCACTTATCCATATAAAGTCACCTGGTATCTGAGCTGTTATGTCTGTGATTGCAGTTTGAATTTGGCGATTTTATATTGTGTGAACCCAATTTAGAGAAGTGCTTCCCTCCCCCCATAATAGGAGGGAAGGTGCTTGCCATACCCACTATGCCATTTTTATAAAGAACTAAACATTTCGTGGACTCATCTGAGTTAAAAGAAGTGATAAACTTGCACAGTTTTTATTCGTTTATTAACTCTGTACCATGCATCTGTGGGACTTTTCAGACAAGACCTTAAATCCGTGGCCCTGTCTGCTCTAAAAATCTCGGTAGAAGCTGTTCACCTGCACATCAATGTGATCAACATTTTCAACTTGGGATGGATAACATTTCCTTGTAAATCCCTTGGCACAGAAGATTAAATTGATGTTTTCCCCCACCCAGCCCCACCATCTTTACTTAATTTCTCTTCTGATTTTCTCCACTTGCACCTCATGTTACACTTCTGCATTCAGAGAAAGCACATAACTAATTATATATAAACAGGCCCCATTATCAGAAACTGGATTATAACCTGCCTCTGGGTTTAAAATCTCCAGAGTAAACTGAGCATGAGCTTTCCTCTCTGTTCCGCCACTGCCTGTCTGTGCAGCCTTGGACAGGCACTCCACCTGTCTCATTTCCCCATTTGGAAAATGAGTGCTTAGGTTGTAAGCTCTTTGGGGAAGGCAGAGTGTTTTTTTGTTCTGTGTTTGTACAGCATCTAGCGCAACAGAGTCTTGGTCCATAACTAGGACTTCTGGGTGTTAACGATATTCCAAAAATAATATTTATAGAGGAGTTTTGAAGACTGATTCATTTGCTCAGTGCTTTGACTTCATGAAGCACTACATAAGTAGTATGTGTCTGTTACAGGTATAAAGAGAGCTTTCATAACCAGACTTGAGGTCCAGGTTGTGCTTGGTTATATTACCTTTAAACAAAACAAAAAAACAGCCCCAGTAGTCTTAAAGATGGTATAACTGATTGTGCGTCCATAGCATCTTCCATCTCCAAATGCCTCACAGTAGGGATTTAGACTCTCAGAGGTGAGGAAGTAGGCATTACCCCCATTTTACAGATGGGGTACTGAACACAGGGAAGTGGTGTGATTTGTTTAAGATCATAGGGTCTGTGATGGAGCTGGGAATACAATTCAGGAGTCCTGTATCTGATTCTCTGGTTAACGTCCAGGACAGTTTCTCCTCTGATGGATGGATAGTGCAGATTCCTTTTTGGACATCCGTCTGTCTGCAGTAACTGTTCTCTGAGATCATCCTAAAAAGGTTGGTAAATTTTAAAAAAAAAAGTCGTAATGGAAAGCTCTGGCTTTGCTGAACAACTCAAACGGGGATTTTTTTCTAACGTTTGACGTGCTAATGTCTTTTTAAATATGAAAAATCCTCAATTCCTCCTCTAAAGGTTTAAGTGCCAATCTCAGCCCCTGGCAATAGTTGCTGGGAGCCTAGTACGCTGGCAGTCTGTTTTTTCCCAGTTTAAACTCAGTCGTTGCCTTTGGCATTGTGCCGTGAGATGAGTCCATGTCTCTTTGTATGTCGCTCCTGCATTCCCTCCCCATCACATAAAAGAGCATCCCTCCTCTCTCTTTGTGGAGGTGTATTGAATGGAGAGATCCTTTATTATATCATTGTATTACATTAGCGCCCAGAGGACCCAACCAAGATCAGGGCTTCATTATGCTAGGTGCTGTACAAACACAGTAGAGATCATTCTAACCCCGAAGAGCTTCCAGTCTAAAGAGGTAAGGTGGACAAAAGTGTGGGCAAGATAAAGCGTTATCCCATATTTTACAGCTGGGGAGATAAGGCACACAGTAAGTGACTTGCCCAGGGTCACACGTTGAGGCTGTGGCAGAGATGGGAGCTGAACCCAGATCTCCTGAGTCCCAGGCTAGTGCCCTAACAACAAGACAGCCCTTCAGAAAGCCTCTGTAGCGGGGTTCAGTGGACATGTGATAATATTTGACCTTGTCTTAGCTGTGACTTCAGCTCCAGATTGTAAGAATGAGGGTTGCCCAAACTTTTCCTAACCAAAGGGCTGTTTTGGCAACTTTCTGGGAGGACAGCATACAGGAAACTGGAGTAGATTGCCTTTACCGTTGTGTATAATAGTGAGCTGAATACAGGTCCCCCAGTGGGTCACTTTCTGTTATCTTGGATCAAGATGGAAAATTACATTCTAGGGGCTGTAGTTTCTATGGGCCACCTTATATTAAAGATGGTCACTTGGTCGCGGCTATGTTTGGAGAACCGCTGGAACAATTGGGAGGGCGCAGGAAAATGTCTGCCTTTTCATCTGCAGCTGGTTTGAGCAACTCGTCCACGCATACCCTTGTTCCCTAACATTTCCCTGGCCATACATGTATCCACCATAGAGCCATCAGCTCAGCTTTACCCCTTGAAGATGTGTTCTCTGCATGGTCATATGCTGAGTGCTGGCATACTGTGGAATCAATGGGGTTCTTTACCTTTTTTTGTTCCCTGGAGCTAATGGGGCCACCTCTGCGTTTTCTGTTGCTTTAACCTTCTTTGAGAGGCATGAGCAATGATAGATGGAAGCCTCGTAGCCCCACACTTCTGCTTTGTCTCTGCTTTCCCCATTTTGGGGAAGTCTTGAGGCTGTTTTTTACTGGTTAGAAGTCCAGTGCCTAGGCTCTGCAGGAAGTGATGAGAGAAGGGATGGCACTAGCTGCTGATTTGCTCTGTGATGGTTCCTTGTCTTTGCAGGTAGTCTGGATATATTAACCTTGATTAAACTGACCCACGTAGATGTTCTGGTTTGTTTTTGTAGGTAGGGGTAAGTGAGTAAAGCTGAAGAGACATCATGGGAATCTCCGCTCCTGCTTTCTTTGTCTCCTCTCTCTTCACCTGCTTTCATGGGAGTGGAATATTTACCAACCTTCTCAGTTATTTTTGACACCACCCTGTCCTGTTCCCCTACCTGTGGGTTGGATATTTTGCATGAGCTCATGGGATGTCTTGTTTCTTTTCTACTTGTACAATGGAGGATGACACTCTTTGAGGATCCTCAAGCAATTTACAGATACTAAAGTAGCAAAGGGGATGGGTAGCTGACCCCATTTTATTGATGAGGAAAAAAGCATACGGAAGAGGGAAGTATTGAGGGCGTCACAATAAATTAGTGGCAGACCCAAGAATGGAACCCAGGAGTCTAGACTTGCTAAATCGAACCATTAAGAGAGCACTCCTTCCGTTGTATTGGACTCTGTCATGCGCGTGAGAGAGGAGAATGTAAGCCACTGTGCGAACATGAGCTGTCCAGTGAGGGGAACAGCACTGCTGATTTCTAGGGTGCACAAACCAATCTGCAAAATCGGATCCTCGTTTTTACCGGCACTTCCAAATGAGCTTGGGCCTGTGATGGGCCAAGGACCTAACTGTGCATCTCTACTCTTTATACCCTGGCTCACTCCTCTCACTGTGTATCTGGCCCAGTTGGGGCTGGATGAAGCATGGCCCTTTGTGTTTGAACCTCAGGATTTCCAGGGAGACGTTCTCTCTCTGGGAAGTGGAGGAGAAGGGATAGAATGGGGAAGAGGCTTTGTAGGGGACTGGTTCCTTTTTGCCATGCCCATTTGGTACAGTTCTTCTCCCAAAGCTGACCTCCTCACATGGGAGTGAGCAGCACTGCCTAACCGAATATTCTCTTCCTAGAGCTCTACTATGACCGGGGCAACCACCATGAATTTGTCTCTCTGGTGAAGGATCTGGCCCGTCCTGGTGAGTTCACCCAGTCACAGACATTCGACTTTGAATTCACACATGTGGAAAAACCATATGAGTCCTACACAGGGCAGAACGTGAAGTTACGGTGAGTCTCCTGCGGTCGGGTTTCTCCCAGTCCCAAGCTTCAGCCTTCTCCCTGTGCATTAGTTTTCATGGAGTGTCTTTCTAGTAAGAGCTACAGTACCCAATGTACCCCAAATGAACACACACCCACAGATTTAAAAATTTTATTAAAGTTAATGTTTAAAATCAAATTTACGCAAGTTAAGAGGGAAGGTACTGTACATCTGGGGTCGGGCTTGGGTTATGGGGGATTGCAAGTATCGGTTACAAGGTTCACGAGGTACATACATATCACATAACCAGCCAGGGCCGGTGCTACCATTTAGGCAAACTAGGTGGTTGCCTAGGGCACCAAGATTTGGGGGCGCCAAAAAGCGGTGCCCCCATTTTTTTTTACAGTGTTCCTACGCCCCCTCCCCGAGCGCGCAGTTGCCGCTCCACTTCTCCCGCCTCCCAGGCTTGCAGCACCAATCAGCTGTTTGGCGCCACAAGCCTGGGAGGGGAGGAAAATTAGAGCAGGGGTGGCATGCTTGGGGAGGAGGCCGAGCAGAGGTGAGCTGGGGTGGGGAGCTACTGCACGGCTCCCCGGGGGGAGGAGGGGAGCTGCCACGGGGGGGGCGCCTCAGGGTGGAGGTGGGGGCAGGGAGCTTGGGTACGCCACCCATGGAATGTATTAAGAGTCCAAGTTGATATTGGCGTAGAGAATAAGTACATGGGTAGGGTGCGTCCCTCGGTTCATCAGGGAAGGAAGTGGGTTATTTCCCTGGTCAGTGTTCTCGGTTACTCGACTTGGTACTGGTGGTGTCCCGTGATGTGTTCCATGTAGATGTCTCTGGACCACCTGATGGTGTCAGACACCATGAGCTGTCTCATGAGCCAGGCGTAGCGTCGACCGACTCCGCCCGCTCTCAGTACCAGCTTGTTGTGGGGGTCCCATGCGCCCAGGGCTCCCACGACCAGGGCATGTATCTGGACCTCATAGCCCTACAGCAGCACGAGGGTCTAATGCCTATGTCTAAGAGTCGAATTAGGAAGAATAGATAGAACTACAATCTACCTTAAATATAATAAGGAACAACTGAAAATCCAATAGGGAACTGACAACTTTGACAGTGTGATGACATAGGGCTAGTCTACACGGGCAACGTTAAAGCACTGCCGCAGTAGCACTTTAACGTGGCTTGTGTAGTCACACCGCTCTTCCACCGCTCTTAAAAAAAAACACCTCCATGATGGGCATAGCTACCAGCGCTCGTGCACTGTCTGCAGTGGCACTTCACAGTCCTGAAACTTGCTGTGCTCAGGGGGGTGTTTTTTCACAGAAAGTTGCAGAGCTGTAAAGTGCCAGTGTAGACAAGCCCATAGACTAGGGCCATGGGGAATGGGTCTTGCCTTTGAAACCCATGGGAAATCAGAGCTCAGGAGTGTTAATTGTTTAAGAGGGGCGTGTCATTGAAAAGTGATTGAACTGCTGTTAAACTAACCATTTTCTATCATTTTAAAACAAGCTGACAGTAACTTCTAAAATCTGATTTCCCAGGCATTCCAGCCCGAGCTGTTTCCCCCCAGCAGGGAGGAAATATTGATAAAATGCTATTCCCAGCTGAGAGGGGCACCACACTCCCACTTAACCCTGTAGAGAGAACAGAGCGGTGCTGATAATTTCTAAAGGCTGCTGAAGAAATTAATTTCTAATCTGTATCTCTCTAGTAAATACAGAGTTTACTGGACTTTCCCTTTTAAACTGAATTGTGGCCCTTCATGTGCATGCATGTGTGTTGAGCCCCTCAAGCTGCTGTTTGTGTGGGGGGGTCACGGTATAGTCCCATTTCGTGTTGAAGCACTAGGGCATGGGGGTGGATTGACAGTTCAGATACTATGTGTGGGATGCCTAGAAAATCTGTGGAAAATCTACCAACTCCTGTGAAAGCCACACATTTGAAAAGGGAGGTCTCGGCCCTTTTTGTCATTCCTCTTTCTCCCCCTCTTCTAAAACCCACGCTTCTCTCTCTGGCTTCCCCTCTGTTCCTCCAGTCTGCAGTTACTTCTTGATATCTCTTGTCTGTGCTGCAACTGCGATCGCTCACGCCAGCCGAAGGCTCTGTGCATCTGATCCTTGGCTGAAATGGAATGTTAAATTATCAACACTTGTGATAATGGAATGCAGCGCCGTCTTGGGACAGCATGTCAAGCACTGAGTGCAGTTCCAGAAGCTGTGCGGCGGGCTCAGTAGTAAAATGCAGCCTGTCATGGCTTCTCTTGTGCAAGTGCATCACCCTTGAGTTGCTCCTTTTTTTTTTTTTCTTGTTTAAAAAATAAGGGAAACCAAAATCTCTTCTGATTCCCAAATGCTTCCAATTTATTTGGCAATAAAAGAGCAATGTCTGGTCATTTGCTTCAGTCTCCAGCAGAGACAGTTAAATGTGTTTCAGTAGTTTGGTAATCAGGCCTGCTTATTTTAATCGTGGCTTAGATGCAAAGAAATGCCTTGCTTACATGTTGTTGTTTACAAATTGCAAATCCTATTTCAGAGTTGGGCTGTCCCCTTGAAATCTAGTCAATGAGTCAAATGCTGTGGCTGCATTTAAGAGGGCTGGATAATTTTATGATCGATATTTAGTTACCTAGGTGGTGGTTAGTGTATTCACATCTCATGCTTTAGGGCAATAAGCCATAGGGTTCAGGCTGGAACATCTCCCCTATGTACAGCAATGTACAATTGCTCAAGTGCACTACAAAGGACTTTCACCTTCTTCTAAACCATCAGGTATTGTCCACTACAGGAGGCAGGTTACTGGACTGCATGGACCAGATGGTCTCAGCGGCTCCATCAAAGCCCACAGTCCTCTCTCCTCCACCCTAACGCCTTCCGCCATGGCTTTTGCACCCAATGAGGTAGTCTGCAAGGGTTCTAATGGATGAGGTGTTCCCCTTTCAGGTACTTCCTCCGAGCGACCGTCAGCCGCAGATTAAATGATGTGGTGAAGGAGATGGACATCGTCGTGCACACACTCAGCACCTACCCGGAGCTCAATTCCTCTATCAAGATGGAGGTGGGAATCGAGGATTGCCTGCACATCGAGTTTGAGTATAACAAATCCAAGTAAGTGTCCTGAGAACGGCTGCTGAGTAGAACTTCCTGCGTGAGGGGATGCAGCCTGCTGGGTAGGCCGGGTGGGACTCCTAGGTCATGTCTCCACTGCAAAAAAAAAACCAACAAAAACCACAGCTGGCTCATGGGGCTGTTTCATTGCAGTGCAGACTTCCGGGCTCAGGTTGCAGCTCTGGGACCCTTGCACCTTGCAGGGTCCTAGAACCCCAGGCTGCAGCCTGAGCCCAGAAGTCTACAGCAATGAAACAGCCCCTTAGCCCGAGTCAGCTAGCACGGGCCAGTCGCGCAAGTCTGATTGTTGTGTAGACGTACCCTTAGAGGCTGCTTAACTCGACTAGATATGCAGAGGCAGCTCCTGTTGTAGACTTTAGGTGGGGCCCTGTAATTTATCTTAGCTCTCCCTGTTCCCTATTGTGGATGGCAGGCTGTTCACTGAAGTGCTGAGACTGTTCCTGCTTTAGATCTCTCCCCTCTCACCACCACCCTGGAATGTGCTTTATCCAGATGGAGGCATCTGCACCCACATACTGAGGGGGTGCATAGAATTGGGATGAAGGTGGGTTTATTTTAGTCGGATTGAGTACTCCCATTGTTCTGAGTCCCGAGTGGCCCAATGGCACAGCTTCTGCTGTTTGCCAGGATGGCGTGATTAAATGTGGGACTATGTGGCTGTTAACTCAGGCACAGAAGTTGGAAATTACCAGTTTAGACTACATCTAGTCCATCCTTCCCACCCAGTGCTGGAGCGTCCTCCTGCAGTGTTTGTTTTAAATTACCTAAGCAATTGCCACTGGGCGACTTGGATCTTGTTGTTGGGAAGTTCTTATGAATGTCCAGCCTAAGATGTCTCCTCATTTTATCCAGTAATCC
Source organism: Terrapene triunguis (assembly GCF_002925995.2). Lineage (NCBI taxonomy): Eukaryota > Metazoa > Chordata > Testudines > Emydidae > Terrapene > Terrapene triunguis. The sequence goes on from NW_020664725.1 coordinate 9,015,664, forward strand.
CACTCAGACTTGCTGATGCCCAGAGAATTGAGCATGAATGCATGGTTATCGCTTGGAGCAGCCCAGAACATGTGGCTGGGCTGCCCATGGAATCTGAAGTGGGCCCTGAGGAGAATGGGGAAGTGTCTGACAGGCACATTCCAGCTTGTCAACTTGTTTCCTGCTCTGATGTGCAGAGACCAAAATTGATCATGGCTGTCTTGCCTATCCTCCCAAGGTACCACTTAAAAGATGTGATTGTTGGAAAAATCTACTTCCTGTTGGTGCGGATCAAGATCAAACACATGGAGATAGATATCATCAAGAGAGAGACAACAGGGACCGGCCCCAATGTTTACCACGAGAATGATACAATAGCTAAATATGAGATCATGGATGGGGCACCTGTGAGAGGTGAGAAGGAATGGGGAACCATTTATATTCCTCTCCTAGAATCTTTGGGGGACCAGAGCTTGTTTTGCACCATTAATTTTTGCAGGAATGTGGAACCTACTGTGAGTCCCATAAAGTTGTCATCTGTCTTCAACTGAGTGCCTGTTTTCTTGTGTGGTAATAGCTGGTTCGTGCATCCCTCTTCACTGGTGAATCTCATGGCAGCTTACAAACGTGGGGGAAATTGAGGCACATTGCTGGTGTCTTTAAGTCTCCTAGCAAGTCAGTGGCACAGTTAGGAATAGACTTCCGCTACTGACCTGGGCCTGGTCTCAGAACATAGCGCTGAAAGGGGGTATCTTACCTCATTGCCAATCCCCTGAGAGAACTGGTCTCTCTGGATGATAGTGTTCAGCAGTGGTGACTTGCAGGTATGTTCTAGAACTCCCATGTCAGTAGCTAGAAGGAATGTCATTCCATTCTCTTTCTCCTCCAATGCTGTGGGCAATGAAGGGAACCCTGTGCTATTGAAGTGGAGGAAGGACGCTTGCCACAAAGGGCATGACCCTGCTAAGGAGTAAGCATGCTAACTGCTATTCTGTGGGAGCCGAGGGCACTTGGCCCAAACCCCATCCAGCAGTGATAAGGTATGCCAGACTCAGGCACAGAGTTGGAGGCGTTAGCTTGCTCTGGTTTTACCTTATTGTGCCGGTACTGTCCTTGTAAGATTTGACTCAATATGTTGTGCCTACACTCATGCCTTTTGCAGGGGAGTCCATTCCAATCAGACTCTTCCTGGCAGGCTATGAGCTGACACCCACTATGAGGGACATCAATAAGAAGTTCTCAGTGCGTTATTACCTCAACCTGGTACTGATAGATGAAGAAGAAAGGCGCTACTTCAAACAGCAGGTGAGAAAGGGTGTGACTGCACCATGGGGTGGACTGTAGCCAGCCAGTCAAGTGCTGCTTCAGGTGCTCCATTATAACTAGCAACAGAAAAATGTTGGACAACCTGGCTGGTGGTGTGGGGGAAGATGCTCCTCCCTGGGTACCCACTGGAGCCAGATCATTTGGGGTGTGGATAGAGAATGCACCTGGGTATCTGGGTCTGTTAGGGATGGTCCTCGGAGAGGGCTTATCCACCGTAATCCCCCTATCAATTCTCTGCACTGCATTAACCACGGCAATGTTGCCCAACATACTAGGACAGACCTGACATCTAGTGGTTGCCTCTGGCCCATCCTCTGTGGAGTGCTACCATCTGGCCTTCCAGAGGTCTGCACTGCCTGGGCCCCTCTCTTGAAGCTGTAATGGCCTTTCCCAGCTGAAGGATGGAGAGTGGAATAGGCCAGCATATGGGGATGGATGCAAGTTACTGCTCCAGCAGCTTAGGCAGATGTTCAGACCTATGAGTACATCGTGGGTGGGGCCAGCGTAGCTGCTGCATGTCCTAACGGTGTCCTGCTGTCTGACAGGAGGTGGTGCTATGGCGGAAAGGAGACATTGTGAGGAAGAGCATGTCCCACCAGGCAGCCATTGCCTCTCAGCGGTTTGAGGGGACGTCCTCCCATGCTGAGGCCAGGACCCCCAGCCAGCCTGCAGAAAACAACAGCCGGCAGTGAAAGACCCTGTGGAGCGAGGCTGCTGCAGAACCCAAGTGTCCGGGGCCGGCAGCAGCAACGAGGGGAAAAGAAAATATTTCACCAGAGACTTATGAAAATCAATATCAGTTTTTTGACTTAATTCTGATCTTCGAAGGACCAGTAGGGTTGGGAAGGGGCAATGTAAGCTACAGCAACCACGGCACAAAGTTGAACGTACCTCGGTGCTCCCCAACCTCCTACATTCCTCTGGGGTAGGCTGCTTTTACACATGCAGGGGCCATTGGGCTGCCTGGCTTTCCCGTTGCCATGAGACCCCTTCAGCATGGCAGTGGGGAGGCGGGAGGGGGAAGGGGAAATTTGTTGCGCCTCCTCTGCGGTAGGGGTGTCACTTTGGGCATGTAGGAAGGCATTTTGCTGCCATCGAGAAGCCCTCGTGAGGTGAGTGGGAGGAGGGAGCCTGATGAAGCATTTTAGCTGGAAGGCGGGAGTGTGTGTGAGTGGAGTTTAAGCTTGAGGTGTAGCCTGCCTGATGTCCCCCCCCTTTACCCCTCCCCCGTGCTGTTCCTGGAGTCTCTGCTGCAAACGGTTATATAATTAGTTGAATCAGCCCTGTGAATAATAGAGCCAGGTTGTGCCGCGTAGCAGATGCTGCTGCCTTGGTGTCCCTGCCTTGGGAGCTCATGGATGCAGCGTCTCGGGGGGAGCAGGGGGGATAGTTAACATTTAAAAACGCAGATAGTAGCTGAGAGTGGAATTGACAGGCGTATGGATACTGGAAAGGGCAGACGAGGTATGGGAGAGCTAGCAGAGCTGCTAGGCAGAGTGAGTCAGGGAGGAAACTGGCCAATGAAAGAGAGTGCACAGAGCCTTGATAGTCTCGCCTCCGGGAGGTCAGGCTGTAGTTTGTAATCCATGCTGTATGATAGAGCCACGCTGGTGCAGCTGAGCCCTGGGAAGCTTGTGTATGTTGGAGATAGAAGAGAGTGTAATAGAGTGGTTGTACAGATTCCACATGCTGTTCTGGGAAGCAGTTGCAGTCAGGTCTCCTTAGCAGTTGTACAGGGAAAAGCGTTGTGGGGTGTGAGAGAGCAGCATCAGTGCAGTGGCCTGTGCAGCCTCTGAAGTGCTGCAGTAAATGATGGACTGTTTCCCTTCTGGCTTTCTCCTTGTTTCCAATTTATCTGAATGAAACTCTGCTTCATCTGTCTCTAGGATTCACCCCAGTGGTGCTGTGGTTAAACCTCATGCGGACTTCCCTGATTGGCTGAAAATTATCTGAAAGAGTAGTAGGGTGGGACAGAAGGGGACACGGGGGTGTTCTTTAAATGCACCTGTATGCAAAAGGCTTGAAGGATACCCCCTGAGCACCTGGGATGGGCTATTGCTATTCCTAGCAAATGGGACACCTTTGTTTAAGGAGTTACTGGCCTGTAGGTGCTGCTAAGTGAAATGAAGCAAGATGGCAGGCAAAACTTTTTGCTTCCATAGACAGCTCTTGATCAGTTGGGCCTGATGAGAACAGTAGTGGTGGTGTCTTTGGGCATGAAGCTATCTGAGGACCTGAGTATGGGATGTCTTTCACTCTTAAAATAAACTCCATTTAATCTTCTGAGTTAAGTGGGATCAGCCCTCCTTTAAAGTTCAGAGATGGTCTTTTAGACTTAACTGATGGACTGGATTTAGATGTTCTCCATCCTTTTTAGATCCCTTTCTAGGAAGCAGGTAATAAAACCTCCAACCAGCATATGGAGACAGAAACCTGAACTAAACCGGGACATCAACTCCCTCTATAATGGGAGCTGTACTGATGATTTTCCTGATGTTCTGCCAGGCTTGCTTCTGAATCTGAAATGTCCTCTGGTTGGATGTAGAGCTGTTCTCTTGCTGCTGGGAAGTTAAAGCATCTTCTGCAACGTGCTGTGTGTGAGACAGTGCCCTGGTGCCTGTAGTGATGGTGGGGTCTGGGTGGGAGGGGGTGATGTTTGCGTAGTAAGAAAGCTGCTGTAGTTCAGTGATAAATGTGTTTTCTGCTTGCCGAACTAAGTTTTATTTTCACTCAGTCACACGTAGGGCTATGGTTCTTATCCTAGATGGAGAGTCCTGCTCCATCCCAGGGGACGTTAATTGCCTCTTCTCTGCTGTGAACACTAGTGTCACACCGTGTTCTGCACTGTCGTAGTGAGGATGTGTGGCTTACTCTGCCTCTGTACGTGAGAGGTCCCTGCTGTGGACTGGAATGGCAGTCTCCTCCCTCAGACTGAAGCCAAGTCCTATTAAAGGCAGCTGCTTTTTTACATCACGCGTAGGGATAGCGGTGTGCTTTGGGCCTCGTGTAGCAAACGAACGTGGACGCTACTTCGGCGGCTAACCTGCTCTGCTTCTACCCCATTGAGAGGGATCCAGGTGTGCCGTGGCAATGCACAATCATTTGAAAACAGGTGAGGCTCCCTTTGGGAGACAGTCCGGGTAACAGACGGTATCTGTGTGGCTGAGCCTAACCCAGCTGCACCCTGACCCACTCTCCCCTTTGCCTCATCTCAAAACAGCCATCCTGAAATCCCTTTGTGCTTGAATACTTCTCTTCGTTGTAGTATGTGTTGGTGTTAAGAAGCCCAGTGGGTGAACACGTCTCTGCATTAGGTGAGTGGTGAAACAGGATCAGTGATGGACCTGAGGAGATTGCCTAAAGATGGAAATCCCCCTCTCCCCTCCCCGGAAGATTTTCAGACAGCATCTGCTTGTCACTGTGAGAGGAATTAGTCAGAAAAGGTGCATGAGCCAAAATGTTTCCTTTTGCTAACTTTTCCTCACCTGCGTGTCCCCCATCATAGGACGAGGCTTGAGAGTCACCCCTCCCCACATTTTTACCTTCTCTGATTAGATCATTCAACCTGCTTTCTATTATGCCCTGTGTTCGGGGTAATGATACCTGCCCCATCTGTAATGATTGGCTCTTGAGAGGACAGACATGAAAATTCAACTCAAACTACAGAAAAGAAAAAGACAACTGTTTAATAAGAGGAGCGGGGAACTATTGTGGCTTTCGCAGCCCAGCCCATGCTGAGTTGTTTTATCCTGTGCTGTGGGTGTCCCCTCTCTTCCAAGCAGATTCTCACTGTGGGGAGTGGTGCATAGGTACTGAACCAAGCAGTGCAACTTGTAATTTAGCCTCTGCAGTGTTTACATGTTTCTTAATTCATCATCTTTTCAATGGCTGTATTTTAAAATTTGTTTTTTGTCTCTTGGATTAAAAGGGCCATTCTAGGCTTTTAAATGCTGTGCATTGGTTTCTCCGACTTGTTTTACGTTGCAGTTCTGAACTATCCTACCTATCCTCAGGCCAGGCACTCAGCAGGCACCTGAGGGAGGAAGAACCCAGCCTGTTCTCTCACTGTGCTGTCTCTAAAGGTGTGGAGCAGAAGTGCTTCTTACTGAGAAGTTAATTGGCCCCACTTTAACCCATGTAAAGTGCACCTAGAGCCGTGCTGATGGGTGACTTTTACAGCTATTCAATCCCAGTGGGTTGTTTTTTCTCCTTTTACCAGGACCTAGAGCAGTGGGTCTCAAACTTTTTTTACTGGTGACCCCTTTCATATCGCAAGCCTCTGAGTGCAACCCCCCCAATAAATTAAACACACTTTAATATATTTAATAGCATTATAAATACTGGAGGCAAGCGAGATTTGGGGTGGAGGTTGACAGCTCACGACCCCCCATGTAATGATCTCACGACCCCCTGAGGAGTCCCGACCCCTAGTTTGAAAAACCCTGACCTAGAGCAAGCTCAGTAAGTGAACTGCCCCCGATCACTAGCCCAGCACAAGGATTAAACCACAGCCCACATCATTAGGCCCTAAAGGCTACAGTATTAAAAACTTGAAATCCGGTCTTAAACTCTCCAGGCAGCCTGCTTTGCTGAATGTGTATACTTGCTCTTGAGAGATCTCTGTCCCTCTGCAGCACAGAAGGGTTTGCACTGAAGAGTGGAAGGAGCCTTGTGTGTCTTGGCACCGCCTATCGTAAATGGAATCAGGAAGGCAAGCTCTTTTCTTGTTCTCTCTGTAGTAAAGAGGGGCTGCAAACCCTTCCCCATCCCTGAAAAATCAAGTAGGTATCACTGACTTTAAAAAAGCTTTATTTAAAAATAAGCATGATACACCAAAATAACAGTGAATATATACACCTCCTTTTGGTCCGCTCGCAGCGTCTTCCCTGGGGTTGGGTTTGAGAATATAAATTTGGAAGGGAGGGTCCTGGCTGGAGGAGGGGAATTTTCAGCCTTGACGGGTCCTGCTGCTGCAGTCTGTCTAACTTGGTTTCTCTTCAAGGCTCAAGACAAATTCAAATTCCTCTGGGTGAAGGGGCAGGAAAAGAGAGTCAGAAGCGGAACACACTAGTGTCCTAAGCAAGGGGTTCTCCTTAGCAGGAATCTTATCAAGATCTCCCTAGTAAGGGGAAGGTTCTTACCATCTGTCAGGGGCTGGACAGAGAGCCTCTGCCTGGTGAAGAGTGTCATGTCCTTCAGCGGGCCTCCCGAAGCTCTATGTGCCTGGTGTTGAGCCTTCAGCTCGGACAGGGGGATGAAGCGCTTAGTCATCCGCACAAATTGGACGTCCACCTGGTGAGTGGGGAGACATGGGCAGTGAGGGAGCACAGTTGTTAGAGATAGACAAGAACTACTGACATTAGAGCAGTGGTTCTCAACCAGGGGTATGCAGAGGTCTTCCAGGGGGTACAGCAACTCATCTAGATATTTGCCTAGTTTTACAACAGGCGACACAAAATGCACTAGTGAAGTCAGTACAAACGAAAATGTCATACAATGACTTGTTTATACTGCTCTATATACTACACACTGAAATGTAAGTACAATATTTATAGTCCAATTGATTTATTTTATAATTAGATGGTAAAAAATGAGAAAGTCGGCAATTTTTCAGTCATAATGTGCTGTGATGCTTTTGTATTTTTAGGTCTGATTTTGTAAGCAAGTAGTTTTTAAGTGAGGTGAAACTTGGGGATTGGGAAGACAAATCAGACTCCTGAAAGGGGTACACTAGTCTGGAAAGGTTGAGAGCCACTGCATTAGAGCAAGGAGTCCATTTCCTTGTTGGGGGACAAGACCTTTATTAGGGATGTAGGGCTAATGTCTAATACTACCCTACAGCTATGTTCTTGTGCTTTAAGAATGAACACTGCCTAGTGTAGACTCAGCTTGGGACTTAAAGGTGTGCAGAGTAATCTTCCTCCCCTGGCCACTGAGCTCTGCACTACAGAGGGGCTACAGGTTCTGTTTTCAGGCAGCAGGGTTTCCAAGTGAGGTGGTAAGAACTTAAGTGTATATGGATCTCCGCCTTCTCCAGGATGGGGGCCAAGGTAGAGCAAAGGAACAGGGAAACAACTGGAATGAATTCCCTCTTATGACAGAGGTGGTGTAGGTTCGAACAGGGGCTTTGATAGACCAGGGAGGCCATCAGATTCTCTCCCTTCCTCTGCCCACCACATCAATGTTCAGAACTGGCTGTGTGTGTAACTTAATACGTTACCATTGACCACTTGGGGTTCTCCTTGGTACTGGAGGAATCGTAGTGAGGGTCCTTCTTGTCAAATTGAGTGTGGTCTGGGTAAGCCTCCTTCACAATCTAAAATAAAAAGGGAAGCAGAGCAGAGACTCCTGAGTAAGACTAGAGTTGTTGACACCTCCTGACCCACCATAAATGAGCGGAAGGGCATATCAAAAGCAACACCTTTAGCACGCCTTTCACTACTAGGCTTTACAAATATTAAGTAGCTATCTAGGCACCCTCTGAGCTTGGTAAGGTATATGCAGTTTCCAAATGGGTAAACTGAGTCAGAGGTTTAAGGAACTTGCCTAAGGTTGCAGTCAGAACTGTGCATAGAATTCAAGGCCCTAACTAATAGCAGCCAAAAGTGCACATCTCAGGGGATAAAGTCATTGAGTGTTGAAGCAGGGCATCTGATAGAATGAATGCTCAGGGACTGGAGTTCCTGCACTCTGCCTATACCTCTCATGATCAGCCAGCTAAGTATTCCTAGCAGCAGAAGATATGAGGTGTCCACCAAAAGATCTTGATGAGGAGTAATGGGGCAATACTGCTGCAGAGTTAGCCAGTTGCTCCCTGGATATGACCATAGGAGCTCCATTCTAATAGGATGAGCTTCTTTACAATCTCTGCCCAAAGCATTTTAAAAAACACTGAGAGCAACAATGCGCCAGTGCACCGCAATGGTGGGCAAGAGATTGGGATACCCATGTACTCTTAAAATCTTGCATGCCCACAGAGGTCAGCTGCTTCAAGTCTAATCCGAAAGACTGCCTACACAGACAATTGTGTGGAACTCAATGAGCCAGATTCTATTCGGACACTGGTGTAAATCTGGCATAACTTTATTGCCTTGTCTGGAAACACTCTAGCATGAAACCAGTGAGATCGCATAAATTGGTTCTGTTTCTATTGGGGAAGGGTGAAGGGGGGGGGGGGGTCAGCACTGCTGGTCTGTGAACCAGTGATTGTAGGCTCTTCACAACTAATGATTAGGCTACTCTTGCATTTCTCGGGGGTTGAGGTAGGAGCAGGGCTAATTTTACTTCTGTTTCCAATAGACCAGCAGTGAAGTATTTCACTGTTGCAAGGATTAGCAAGAGGCTCTCACCTTGATAATTCCAGCAATCCCAGGCTCTTTGCAGTTACTGTGATAGAAAAATGCTTCTTGCCCAACTTTCATGTCTCTCATGAAATTCCGTGCCTGTCAGATGATTAAAGAAGAGACCATTGAACTTTGTAATTAAGCTATGAGGAGGGCCTGCAATATCCCCTATAGGAAGGTTTCAAAAGGCTGTCCCCATTAGCTGCTTAATGAAACAGGAAGGAAGAATGGAAGTGCAGAGGCCAGTGGTGCTTCAGACCTGCTCGTACAAACATTCCTACAAATGTCAAGATGTTTTTTTCCTCTAAGTTCAAGTAAGAAAAACAGACTGAAGACCCAGGGTCTTAGTAGCTATAAAGTCTATTGGAATTCAGCAGCTCTGCCATCCTCATTCAGCAACTGCAGGAGTCTGACGTTCCCTGTTACAGAACAAGCAGCAAAGCTGATTTTGTTTACACAGACAAAATTGTGCTTAGATTTCCCACTGTACCAGTGTGCCGGAACAGAAAACTACATAGACAAGAAGCTGGAGTCACGTTAGCTGGGGCTTTGCAGGAAAAAAATGAAGAGGAAAGGAAAAGACAAGAAATGAGGGTTGATGTTTGCTTTGAACCTGCATATTTCTTTCTGAAACCAGACAGAAAAATCAGGTGACTTTCCAGAGGACTGGCCTGTCTGAATATGTCTGGGGAGATTATTTTTTTGTTAAGCCATAGATAATTAGCCACATATGCTCTTACCAAAGTGCAGCAAGTAGGAACAATTGGCTTCGTGTACGCAGGGGAAGAATTTGGGCACAGGAACAGGCAGGGTGGACACGTCCTCTATTTTGCCTGCAGTTCGGCATTTATGAAGAGAGCTAATTTTTGTTTTCTTATTGTTTTCAATAGTGATATTTCAGCAATGCTGTATTTGCAATCCGGGCCTTCAATCACTGCTCCTTACCTGGTAATTCCTGACTCCATCCCAGCATGCTGTCTGATTGGGTTGAGCCTTTAAGTCTTCAATGCCGAACTGCCCAATCAAATTAAAAACAGGAGGTTAGACTTGGATTATAATTTGGATTTAATGGACAGAGGCCTTTCTTATTGTCTATGTACATTCATGTGTTTCTAGGGCATCTCTCATCATACTGTCTGGTTTACAAAGCTTTTGGTCCCTGCTTGGTTTAAAGTAAAGAAAGTTAAGCTGTAGAGGGAATGCTTTGGCAGTCTAAGGACCAGGTCTGAAATAGAAAGACTCCCTGCTGCCACGGATTAAAAATCCTAGCAGGGTCAATTCAATCATTCGTGGTCACAAGGTACATACACTGAGTTCCACACACAGTGCCTGGTGTGGCTTTCTTACAGGATCTCTCTGGGCCTGGAGGAGAATGAAATCTGTGTGCGCGTGCTCCCAGAAAGAGAAGGGTATTTGAGAAGAGGGTGACTCTTCATTGTGAAAGAAAGAAATAAGGTAATTTTGACATTAAACAGAACCTGTAACTAAAAATAAAAGTTTCCATTCCTCCTCATCCCTGAGCACACGTGCTGGGATGGTGACAGTAAGGAAGATCCAGTGCTTACTTTCACATCCACTCCCTTCTCGAACCTGCTCTCCGGCTCTGATTTCATCAGCCAGTGGCTGTACGCTTGCTTGCTTCCCTGCACGCTAGGGCAGGCCTCCTTCTTGGTAGCCTTTCCTGTGCCGCTCCCCACGGGCTTTGAATTCCTCTCCTTAGCTGCAGGCATCATGGATTCTTCCTCCTCCTGAATCTTACTTTTGGCGAATTTAGTAGCAGGCCCCTCTTTATCTTTAAACAAACACAACGTGAGTGGAGAAATCAGAACACATTGTTTCCTAATTTGCCAATTGCTGTAAACACCTGACTTGCATCCCAGCGGGCTTGATATGGGACAACATTTGGCTAGAAAAGGAGTTTTTGGTGGATCCCAGCCCCTAGCTTAGGCAGTTGACCTCACTTACAAAGATTTCCAGCATATCTGGAATGTGTTCCAAGGTTAAAAAAAAAAATACAGGAGTTTTTACTGTTGGTTGACAGCTGTGGTCTAGTGATTGCCAAGGTTTTGCTCGTACTGTTGTTTAAATATAGAAAAGCCACAATAGTGTATTAGCTTGACTCAGAAAACTGGCCCTAATGAAATGCAACAACTGGACTACTTTGTACCAACAGATGAGAAACTAAGTGCAGGCAGCCAAACTCTGTGGAGTAGCCCAAAAGTGAACATACAAAAATTGTACATCACCGTGTACTTTATTTTTAATCTCCTGTACTCCAGCACCTAGAAGCCTCAGAGGTACAGGCTCCACTGTGCTAGATACTAAGAGACAGTCTCTGCCTGAAAATGGTTAAAAACTTAAATAGCATGCAGCCAAGAGAGCGGGTAACAGAGGCACAGAGAGAAAAAGTGACTTGCCCAAGTTTGCACAGCAAATCAATAGCAGAGGCGGGAATACAACTTCCCAAGTCCTAACCGCTAAGTCACATTGCCTCTAACGCAGTTGGTTAGTTATTTGATAATACTCTTCTGTGTCATAGCAAGTAGTGTAATAACAATGCTACATAGTATTTTGACTTCGAGTACCTTAACAGTGGACAATCTAAAGATGATGCTTTTCAAATATTAATTAATTAAATCTCCCAACACTCTTGTGCTGTAGGGAAACATCATTGTCCCTTATTATATAGATGGAAAAACTCCTGTCAGGCCCATAGGGGTCTCCCAGACAATTTATAGAAGAGAAACACACAATCTGCAAAATCCTGGCCTATGTAAAGGTGGGCAGCTTACAGGCAAGTACAGAGAGTATTTGTCCATGTTTTCACTATCAACTGGAACCCACACCCAAATATGAGAACCCAACAGCCAAAAAGCTACAGCTGTTGAGCGGGTTAAGACTTCTGTACAGACCTGCCAAGGTTGCTCTGCTTCTCTTTTTGCCTGGCCGAGGCATCTCTGGCTTCCTTGAACTAGTTTCTCTGCAAGCAGAGGCACCTGGGGGGTGGGGGAGAATACAGGTCGGGAAACACTTGCTGTTACCACTTATTCAAGCAAAAAGAGTGAGAAACCATTCCATTCATTTAAAGAAGTAAAAATTGGCTATTATGTTAGTATTTTGCTGTGATTTATAATATATATCAGGGCTGAAGACTCTCCAGACAGCTGCTCTTCCACTGCTTAACGTTGGACATTTGTACATATTTTGGCCTGTCAATAATCTGGGACCCTTTGAAGATGGGGGGGGAAACAAATGTTCCTTTTCTCCCTGTCCACCTTCCCCTTTCTCCCACCCCTGCAGCAGACTGGGCGCCAGCTATGCTGTTGCTGCAGGAAGGGTATAAACATTCCCTCTCCTAGGTGCCAGCCGCTGGTGTCCTATCCTGGGAGCGCTGGATGGTTCAGGGGACAGAGCCTTGCAGCTCTAGGTGGCCGGTTTGAATCCTCCAGTGGTAGGTGTTGGACCATCCTGATGTCTGCTAATGGGCAACTTTGCTGGTAACAGTCATTGCTCCCCAGTTTCCTCCCCCTACCCCATATCCCCATGATGCCCAGGGCTTGCTTCCCCTCCCCCCCTCCCCCCCCGCCAGGGCTCCCCTCACCAGCTGCGGGTGCAGCAGCCCCTCTCTCTGCGGGGGGAGGGATGCTCCTGGCTGCACAGCGGCTTGGGGATGCGGGAGCGGACCCAGGCTGCCTGCCTCTCCGCCTACTGAAGGTCGGCGGGCAATAAACGTTATGCAAACGTGCAATGCCTTTAAGACCTGCCCCCTGCCCAGCGGCCAATGCGAGAGCCTCAATGGGGGAGAAGGGGGGGACTACAGCTCCCAGAATTCCTCAGCCTCCCTGCGCGGTGCTTTCTGGGCGCTGTAGTCCCGCGCCCCCTCCTCGGCCGGGGATCTTTTAGGGGCTGCCCTCCGCTGCGGACTACAACTCCCGCAGTGCGGCGCAGGGCAGGCGCCCCGGCACAGGAGGGCTGCTGGCATGGCTTGGCGAGGTTGCAGCAGGTTAGGGGCCCAGCTGCGGAGGACCCCAAGCTGGCCCCAGGTGTTGGGGCGCAGGAGGATCGTCTCCTGTATTGACCGTAAGGTTCAGGGCAGAGGGGCCGAGCCCCCACGGTGCGCGGGGCCAGGCGGTGCAGAAGGGGGAGGGGGCAGGATGTGGAAGCAGGGGCGCCCAGAAGCGATGGGGATGGGCGCATCTTAATTACAAGGGAGGTGCTGGAGCCCCTAAAACCAGCGCTGGGACTGAGCCTCCTTCCTTTGTCCATTCTGGACCAGCAGGAGTTGCTGTGTGTGTTCCAAGGGGGTATGATTCTGAGTGAGAGCAATGCCATGCACTTAAGAAAGGGCACACGTAGGCGGTACGTCCGGGAATGCGTCCTGCCAGTGAGATCTTTCCAGCTGGAGCATGGTCTCACTAGGGAAGGGGTGAAAGTCCCATGTGTTGGTGCTGTTCAAACAACGTGCACAGCCCCGTGACACCTTGTAGGGCCTGCATCAAAGAAGAATCTCATCTCTAATTGTAAGTGGGGTTTAGACTAGATGATCTTTGCAGTCCCTTCTAACCCTATGATTCTAAAAAGTGGGAATTTCACAAAGCAGAATGTAATTATGCACGTTAGCCTTTAGCCAAGGCATTAGGATTCCTGTCTCTACTTTTGCAAGAAGTGCTATAGGATCTCTAGATGTGGACTACAAAAGGGGGAATATATTTTGCTTATAGCCTTTACTGATTCTTTATGATGTGTGAGCATGGTCTAAAGTTTGTTTTAATTTTTTTTTCTGCTTGTGTTTTATCTTATGAAGATTAGAGTGTTAGCTCTTCATGGCACGGACTCTTTCTATGTGTTTGTACAGCACCGAGCACAACACGGCCCTGATCCTAATTGGGGGTCTCTGAATGTGGTTACAACAGAAGATTTTAAAATGAGGAATATCAATTCTTGTCTTCCTAAATTTTGCTAGAGGATCCTCTGAAGGACCTGGGGAGTTAGTAGTTCCATTGCAGGATTTTGAAACCTGGGCTGTAGCTTTCCTATCTGTAACTGAGTGGGGAAGGGGAATAGGTCTGACTCTATTTGAAATTCTTTGGGTTTGCTTTGCTTGGTTGGGTTTTATTTAACTCTGACAAAAACAAAGAGTTCTAACCTGTATGTGACTCCACATTGCCTTCTCCCCTCAGGGCTTGTCTGCAGGGATGTACTTATGTCACATAAAAAGAACAGGAGTACTTGTGGCACCTTAGAGACTAACATTTATTTGAGCATAAGCTTTCGTGGGCTACATCCCACTTCTTCGGATGCATAGAATGGAACATATATTGAGGAGATATATATACACACACACATACAGAGAGTATGAACAGGTGGGAGTTGTCTTACCAACTCTGAGAGGCCAATTAAGTAAGAGAAAAAAAACTTTTGAAGTGATAATCAAGATAGCCCAGTACAGACAGGATGATAAGAAGTGTGAGAGTACTTACATGCGGAGATAGATTCAATGTTTGTAATGGCTCAGCTATTCCCAGTCGTTATTCAAACCTAAATTGATTGTGTCTAATTTGCATATCATTTCGAGTTCAGCAGTTTCTCTTTGGAGTCTGTTTTTGAAGCTTTTCTGTTGTAAAATAGCCACCCACAGGTCTGTCATTGAATGACCAGACAGGTTAAAGTGTTCTCCCACTGGTTTTTGAGTATTATGATTCCTGATGTCAGATTTGTGTCCATTAATTCTTTTGCTTAGAGACTGTCCGGTTTGGCCAATGTACATGGCAGAGGGGCATTGCTGGCACATGATGGCATATATCACATTGGTAGATGTGCAGGTGAACGAGCCCCTGATGGTATGGCTGATGTGATTAGGTCGTATGATGATGTCACTTGAATAGATATGTGGACAGAGTTGGCATCGGGCTTTGTTGCAAGGATAGGTTCCTGGGTCAGTGTTTTTGTCCAGTGATGTGTGGTTGCTGGTGAGTATTTGCTTCAGGTTGGGGGGTTGTCTGTAAGCGAGGACAGGTCTCTCTCCCAAGGTCTGTGAGAGTGAGGGATCATCTTTCAGGATAGGTTGTAGATCTTTGATGATGCGCTGGAGAGGTTTTAGTTGGGGGCTGAAGGTGACAGCTAGTGGTATTCTGTTGTTTTCTTTGTTGGGCCTGTCTTGTAGGAGGTGACTTCTGGGTACTCGTCTGGCTCTGTCAATCTGTTTTTTCACTTCAGCAGGTGGGTATTGTAGTTTTAAGAATGCTTGATAGAGATCTTGTAGGTGCTTGTCTCTGTCTGAGGGATTGGAGCAAATGCGGTTGTATCTTAGAGCTTGGCTGTAGACAGTGGATCTTGTGGTGTGTCCTGGATGGAAGCTAGAGGCATGTAGGTAAGTATAGCAATCAGTAGGTTTCCGGTATAGGGTGGTATTTATGTGACCATCGCTTATTAGCACAGTAGTGTCCAGGAAATGGACCGCTTGTGTGGATTGATCTAGGCTGAGGTTAATGGTGGGATGGAAATTATTGAAATCATGGTAGAATTCCTCAAGGGCTTCCTTTCCATGGGTCCAGATGATGAAGATGTCATCAATGTAGAATTATGTCACATAGTTACACCAGTACAGGATCTAAGGTCACACGCTTGCATATGTGTGACTTTCTCTGGTAAATTACTGGTATATATTGCAATGATGAAGCACATGTATGCTTCAGGCTCATACTAGTGTAACTACATGGGTTCATCCCCCCCTACCTCTTCTTTGTAGACAAGGTTTTACATGGAAGCTGGAGTTGGGCGTTGCAGTAAGTTTTGCTCTGTTGTGAAGCTTCAACCCAACTCTCCAGTGAGTTCTCCAGAAAAGCAAAGAAATCAAAAAGTGATCATTCTAATGGAGAGGGAGGGGAAATACCCAGGCAAACAACAACCAAAAACGAACCCTGTAGAATGTCACGGCTGCCTTTCTGCATCAAAAAACACCAATAAAGCCCCCCACACACACACACACATATACAGTTTTAGTTGTGTGTTGCAGTTCATGTTCAGTGACCACAAGAGATCGAGACCTTGGTTTTGCTTCACCAGAAGGCAGCCCCTCTACTAGACCACTGCCTCGTAGCAGCATGCAGAGGCATTCATTCTGCATTGATTCATTGGGAGGCGCGGCTGATGCTTGTAATGCCACAGTGGGTCAGTGCAGATAACAGGGCTCAGAGATACTGGACTGTGAACAATAATTACTACAATGTTTCAAATTTGTCCTGGGTATTAAAGAAGTGAGGAGGTTTGCAGCCTCCTTCCACATCCTCTGAAAGCATTCGCTCTTCTCCTGCTTTTCCAGCATCTACAGGCCTGACCGAGGAGCAGAAGGAATTCCAAAAGGTCGCCTTTGACTTTGCTGCTAAGGAGATGGCCCCTCACATGGCAGAATGGGATGAAAAGGTGAGAGCACAGGCCAGCTGCCAGCCCACAAAAGGGGTGCTTCACCCAACACCCTCTCCTCCCTCAGGACTCCTCTTGCCTGCATTAACAGGCTAGTCATTTCTTTTCTTACCCCCCCTCCAGCATCCCCCTTGCCCCAGCCCTGCAGGTAGTGGTGTCTTCAGTAGCTTCTTCCCTCTTGCTTAGTGCTGTGATCGTGACAGTGGAAAGATTTCCTTTAGGGATGCTGATGCAGTGGCACCCTGCTGCCATCAGTGACCCCAGCAGGCAGCACAGAGAAGTCAGAAAACCTGCACTTGCTCCCTGATCTACCTAGATGCCTACCTATCCACTTAAACTTGGAAGTTCAGAACTGAGCTTCATGGTTCATCTTCACTGGAAGCTGATCTTGCTCTTAATCTCTTGCGATACCTTTTTTCCCTTTGTGCCTCCAATAGGAAATATTCCCCGTGGAGACAATGCGGAAGGCAGCCCAGCTGGGGTTCGGTGGGATCTATGTGAAACCAGATGTAGGTGGCTCAGGACTGTCACGGCTTGATACCTCCATCATCTTTGAGGCTTTGTCGACAGGATGTACCAGCACCACTGCCTACTTGAGCATCCATAAGTGAGTGTGGGACAACTGGCTAAGCATCTGTGGTCAGTCTGGCTCTTACTATGAACACTGGGACTCTTAATCCTGTCATCTTGCAGCTTTCACGGGTGCCATTCATTACAGAATCATTGAAATGTAGGGCTAGAATGGACCTCAAGAGGTCATCAAGTCCAGCTCCCTGTGCTGGGGCAGGATCAAGGAAACCTAGTCCATCCCTGACAGGTGTTTGTTTAACCTGTTCTTAAAAACCTCCAATGATGGGGATTCCATGACCTCCCCTGAAAGCCTATTCCAAAGCTTAGCTACCCTTATGGTTAGAATTTTTTTCCTAATCTCTAACCTAAATCTCCCTTGCTATAGATTAAGCCCATACTTCTTGACCGACCTTCAGTGGATATGGAGAACAATTGGTCACAGTCCTTTTTGTAACAGCCCTTAACATATTTGAAAACTCCCCCTTCAGCCTTCTTTTCTCAAGACTAAACTTGCCCAGTTTTTTTAGCCTTTCCTCATAGGTTAGATTTTCCAAACCTTTTATCATTTTTGTTGCTGTCCTCTGGATTCTTTCCCGTTTGGCTACATCTTTCCTAAAGTGTGGCACCAGAACTGGACACAGTACTCCAGCTCAAGCCTCACCAGTGCCGGACAGAGTCGGACAGTTACTTCCCATGTCCTACATACAATACTCCTGTTAATATAGCCCAGAATGATGATATTAGCCCTTTTTGCAAACTGCATCACATCGTTACTCATATTCGATTTGTGATCCACTATAACCCCCAGATCCTTTTCAGCAGAACTACCAACGAGGCTGTTATTCCTCATTTTGTAATTGTGAATTTGGTTTTTCCTTCCTAGTACTTTTCACTTGTCTGTATTGAATTTCATCATGTAAGGATGTAATGTAGGGACCATTAGTTGGCATATGGGGCATGGCTGGTTACTTTTAGCAATCAGGCTGCAGTCCCTCGGACACCGGAACGAATCATTCCTATTCACAAGGAAATAATTTTAGCCTAGTGATGTGAGCAGAGGGCTGGAGCTGGGAACTTTTGGGTTCTGTTCCTAGCTCTGTCATTGATTTACTATATAGCCATGGGCAAATCCCTTAAATGCTCTGTGCCTCGGCTACCCCATCTCTAAACTGATTTATTTATTGTGGCAATATCCCGATCCTGATCAAGATCAGGGTCCCATTGCACTAGATGATGTACCAATACATAGTAAGAGTCAGCCTTTTCCTTGTAGAGCATGGGAATAATATTTACACCTCCCTCTCAGTAGTAGTATTGTAACAATAATTTTGTAGAACTCTAAACTCTTTGGAGCAGAGATCATTTTTTGTTCCATTTGTATAGTGCCTAGCACAGTGGGGTTCTGGTCCATGATTGGGACTCCTAGGCACTACTGCAATATTAATACTCATATAATTCTCTCCATACCCTTTTTACAGATGCTAAGGCACACAAAGAGGCAGTGACTTGTCCAAGCTCTCACACTGAGTCGGTGGCAGAGTTGAGAATAGAATGCAGCTCTCCTGACTCTCAGCCCTGTACACTGATTCCAAGAAGCTTTATGAAGTTTAAGACCCTGAGCCGGTCCCTGTGGCGTGTAGTTGCTTTGTTCAGTTTCAGTGGGGGACAGTGTCTGTCTCCTAGGCTAGGTTAGATTAGCTCCGGAAGAGGCTGGAAACCTCCAAACCTCCACGCCAGTGGCATGAGCGTTCTATGATCGTCCTTCTTCCTAGGCCTGTGCTTGTATGCATGCATTATAACCCCATCCCTTCTCTCCTGGTGCAGCATGTGTGCTTGGATGATTGACACCTTTGGGAACGAGGAACAGAGACACAAGTTCTGCCCATCCCTCTGTAGCATGGAGAAGTTAGCCTCTTACTGCCTGACCGAGCCGGGTGAGCTTCATGTACAGATAATTCCATCCCCTTCCTGTCCTGAGTCCCAGCAATGTTGTGTCAGTCACTCTCGTTCTCAAATGTTCCAGGGAACTGGAAGTGAAACTCCATCTCCTGTTGCTCTGAGCTCTCCAGATCTCCATGTGGCTTGTGCTTTAGGGTATCAATGTAGCAAGGGCTGGTACCTCAATGGGGCACATCTCACGATGCTGACAGTCTTCTCCACTTAGCATACGGCAGTGGTGGGAAGGGCAAGGAGAAGTGCTGTGATTCACTGAGAGAAGTGAGGAGCTGAAGGTACAAAAGGGTGCCTTGGTCGGGTGTGGAGGGATACACACAGTTTTGCAGAATATGCAACAAAACTAGACCCACTTTGACTGGCCTGCAGCTCCTGTTTTCAAGGCTGGTTAAACAAAATGGATAAATACTGTGGTAAGAAGGTGGATCTCTGTCCAGGGCACTTTAATAAATAAATCCACACAGATCTGACATCTCTAGTTTAAAGCCATGGGCAGTCAGGATCCCACATGAGCTGGAAGAGACCTGTTCCTCAGCCCATGATGATGTGGTTGACCATCCTGCTCTGGATTGTTTGGCTCTAGAGGATAAATTGAGCTCGGGGGCAAGGGGGCACAGCCCCCATTGAGGTCAGTAGGAGTTCTACTCTCTGGGTCCAGGGATGCATTTGGCCCTGAGTTTGACTCCTCCTCATTCCGAGTAAACAGACAATCTCTGGAGGAGAAAGGCAGCCTTGCCATCTCATTGGCTCCTTTCCTTCCCCACTAACAGGAAGTGGAAGTGATGCAGCTTCCTTGATAACGTCAGCCAAAAGGAAAGGTGACACCTACGTCCTTAATGGTTCCAAGGTACCAACTTTTCTCGCCTTGAAAACCCCTGAGCACCCTGCATGTATGAGAGGGTCGTTGCCATATCTCTCTGACTCCCCCACTCACCCTCTCATCTCTGCCTCTTCCTCTTGGCTTGTAGAACTGGAGATATCCCATTATTTCACATTGTCTCCAGTTGCTTCTCCCAGGGCAGGCTCGTTCCCCGCAGTGTATTCTCTAGGGCTTTGTTCAGTTCTGTTTTACATGTCCCTTGGTGGTGAGGCATCCGCCTCTTCCCTTGGAGATGCTGTTCCCAGCCCAGTAAATTGCACTGCTGGGAAGCCCTGCCTGATGCTGAACTTCCTCCTGCTACTCCTAGCTCTACCCCCTCCTCTCCCCGGAATTTCTGCACACCTAACGACCAGTAACTGGAGGTGATTATTCTGCCCCCTTCTGTTCCTCCAACCCCAATTTGCCAGGCTACACCTATTCAGCTTGTGATTTCACCCCATAAACAAATCCCTCAAGCCCGCCCCTTGCTTCTGTCTCCTTATCTCTCCTCCCCTCTGCCTTCCTCCTCCTCCAGCTCTCTGATCCCCTCGCCCTCCTCTCAGCTTCTCTGCCCTTGGATCACCACACAAGACACCTAACTCCCTTTCAGCACATGGTGCCCAGTGGAGATTCTCTCCTGCTTCCCAGGCTCTGGGCGTGAACTCCCTGCGTGCTAATTCTGTCTCCTTTCCTGTGCCCTTTGCCAGGCCTTCATCAGTGGCGGTGGCGACACAGATGTGTACGTGGTCATGTGTCGCACAGGAGGGTCTGGCCCCAAGGGCATCTCCTGCCTGGTGCTGGAGAAAGGAACTCCAGGGCTCAGCTTTGGCAAGAAAGAGAGGAAGGTGAGAGACCCACACACCATCAGGGTATGCGGGGGGAACACGGCAGAGGCAGGCCAGACTGGAGTAGACCACTAGCGATCCCATGTCTGATCACATAGCAGGCCCATCCAACCCTGTACTGGGTGAGACAGCTGGACCGTTCTAGTTTGCTATCCTGCTTCCTCACTGCACCATAGCCCCAGATAATCCAGTGTCCTGACCCGGGGCAGCATTGAGGCACACGGTATGGGGAAACCTTGCACTGCCACTGCTCATGCTGTATCTGCTGCGTGGATAGGTGGAGGGCTTTAATCTCCAGGTCTGTCAAGCCAGCACCAGATACAGATTCACTGGATCTGCACTTTTCCTGTAGACATTTGCATTTCAATTTCTAGTGGATTGAGTTGCTCGTGAAGTTTAAGGGCTCCTCAAACTAATCAGGGTTACGTATGGTGCAGACAGCCCCTGTGCAAACTTCACATGCATCTGACCCTCAACCCTCACCAGCAGCATTGCTGAAGCTCAGTCCTGACCCTTTGGCTAAGCTAGTAATGGGGTCTCTCCTGAGCAGAGACTCCCAGGCTGCATGGTGCTTTGCATGTGGACTACAGAGCTTTGGAGATCACTAAACTCGTGATCCAGGTGTTTGGAGGTACAAATCCAGCGAACTAAAACTGAGCCACCTAAACTGTCCTGAAAGTTACTGTCAAAATCCAGCTGAAAGGGGCAATGCATGTGTAAACCTTTAGTTCAGAAAGGCTAGAGAGGTATCTGAACAGACTCCTCTTCACTGCAGAATCTGAGGGGTACCCCACTCTGTGTCACGGAGTCTGCGTTAGAGGTGCTCTCCTTCACAATCGTGGCAGTGGAGGGAGAGAGCAGCGATAGACCTGTTATTTCTCCAGCAGAGAGCTGGATGTGCCCAGCCCTCCAGTCTGTGAGATACTCCTGTCTTTTCCAGGTGGGCTGGAACTCCCAGCCAACTCGGGCTGTGATCTTCGAGGACTGTGCTGTTCCCGTGGCCAACCGGCTTGGCACAGAGGGGCAGGGCTTCGGCATCGCCATGAAGGGCCTGAATGGAGGGAGGATCAACATTGGTAAGCCTGGCAGCTGAGAGCAAGGGGAAGGGAGGGGGCTGTGGTCTCCTCACTGTTAGTCTAGTGTGGTGGCCGTCATGTAATATTCACTCTGTGCCCTTGGCTTCCCCCGCCAGCTTCTTGTTCTCTAGGAGCTGCTCATGCCTCTGTCCTCCTGGCCCAGGACCATCTCACCGTCCGCAAACAGTTTGGGGAACCCCTGGCCAGTAACCAGGTGACTTTTCTGTCTACAAGCTTTGTTCTTTCCACCACTGCACCCCTCTGGCTATTGCATAAACAAGCAGCCAGAGCTCCCACATCCTGCCTTACACACGTTCTGCTGGGAGAAGCTGGTACTGTAGTAGCTTCTCCCAATGCTAATGTGCTCAGACCCTCTTCTATAGCATCTCCTGCTGGGAGAGGTTTGGGTGGCAATAGGTGATGGGGGTTTTCTCACCTCATGCAGAAAATAGTTCATGATAATTATTTGTTGGCCTTATGATAGAAGAGAGACAGATGCTCAGAAGGAGCTGGAGAAAACTACAGAGGCCAAGAGAGAGGAACTGGGGAGTCGGGGGAGCCAGTGGCCCTGGCACAGAGAATCAGAGAGGCCTGAGCTTCATGTGAAGGGAAGTCCTTTCTAGAAAGTTCCCTAAAGAGGAAATACAAAGATGGGGGCCCTGCCTGAGCGGGATGGGGGGACAGCACAGGGGAGCACCTGAGGGGACTGAGGGATATTTGGGGGACAGTGCCTGAGGGGGGAAAAGGGTGGGGTGTGGGATTCAGAACAGGGCCCCAATTGAGGGGGCAGGCGGTGGTACTAGGGCAAGGCCCCATCTGAAAAGGATGGGTAGGGAGAGGTGTTTCACGGCAGGGACCCACTGAGCCTCTGGCTTAACCTGGCCCCTCATGTGCTGTCTATTTCCTTTCCGGCAGTACCTCCAGTTCAGACTGGCTGAGATGGCGACACGCCTGGTGGCGGCACGGCTCATGGTACGGAATGCGGCGCAGGCGCTGCAAGAGGAGCGGGAGGATGCCATCGCCCTGTGCGCCATGGCCAAACTCTTTGCCACCGATGAGTGCTTCACAGTAGGTTTTCCAAGTCTCTGCCGGGGGTGTCGTAATCAGAGACGTTCAGAGTCTCCTTGTAGTGGCTGACGCTGCTTGGGATTTCAGGAAGTCTCTTCAGTCTGCAGGGTTCCAGCCCTGAGCACGTTTGGTGGGTCATAAACCTAGTCTTGGGGCCCCTTTTGTGGGCCAGAATCCTGGCCCAGGTGTAGACAGGAATCTCAGCCCCTCTGCAGGCCATGATCCTTCTCCCTGGGCATTCTTCATATGCTATAATGCCTTCTGCTGCTTCTAGGAGCCTGGGGGCTCAGGCAGGCCTGTGAGTAGAGCATTTCATTTTGGTGATTTCAGCTACCTTTCAATGAGGTAATAAGGGTGCATGCCAGGGTGTCCATTACTTGCTCTTAATTCCTGGTTAGCATGGGTCATTGGGAGTGAGGGGGGTACTCTAGTGCAATTACAGAATGCCATTTAATTAAAAGAAAAAAAGTCCTGAGCTATGAATTGTCTTGGATTAGTTATATTTTGGAATTACCACTACATCCTGTCATTCGCTCCCTGGATGTATACTGCCAGTGTGGTGCATCTCATACACAGGATTAATTATAGTTAGGCTTGGTACCATCTTTAAATAAAGAGGGCTTTTATCCTGGAATTATCCTAGCTGGCCACTAGATGGTGGTCTTGCATTTTAATTTTGGACCTAGACTCAGTTAAAAATGCAGCAGAAACCGCCTTGTTTGAGGGGAATTAAAATGTTTGTGCGTTGCAGCATTCCTTTTAAGATGACACAATTAGTTTTAAATGGCACGTCTGGAAATAGGGCAACAAGCAGTACGGCATATCGTGGTTAGAGCAGAAGAGACTGGAATTTAGGACTCCTGGGTTCCATTTCCATTTCTGCTTGGGAATGTGGTTTGGTGGTTAGAGCATAGACTTAGTCCAGATTCCTGGGCAATAGTCCTAGCTCTGCCACTGACTTGCTGTGTGACCCTGGGCAAGTCACTTCACCACTCTGTGCCTGACCCAGCAACGTTCTCTTCTCCTCAGATCTGCAACCAGGCCCTACAGATGCATGGGGGCTATGGCTACCTGAAGGACTATGCTGTTCAGCAGTTCATGAGAGACATCAGAGTCCACCAGATCTTGGAAGGTAACCTGGGGTATTGCCAGCAAAACTGGCCACTGGCTGTGACCTTGGCCGCATGTCCCAGTTGAGAACAGGGACTTGGATTATAGTTGCAAATTCCACTTCTTTCATTCTGTGCTTTAGGTCTCCCAGCAAAACCCATGCAGGGGATCTGAGTTCATTGGGCTATAGCAGATTTGTGTAGCCCTGTAAGTATTTCCAACCCAGTAGAAGACAGAAGAGACTCCATGTGCAGGATTGCTCCCTGCAGTATATTTTTTTAGTGTCTTGTCCACTCTTGCTCCATATGACTCAGTTGAAGGAGCTCCCACCACCTCCCTGGGAAAATTCTTGATAGTTTAATGGGTCTCACCAGAGGGAAAGGTCTCCTGATGTTCACACTAAAGGTGTCTTTGTTTAATTTCATCCTGTTACTCCTATTAACACCCATTGTTGAACCCTAAACAATTCTTACTCTGCGTGCTGTTCCACCTTCAGATCCTTGTAGAGAGATTTGTGGTAATATCCCCCTTAGCGGAGCCAAGCTTGTTTTATTTTTAATCTAGCCTCTTAATCGTTATTACTGCTATTCTTTGAACTCCATTCACCTAGAATTAGAGTATCGGGAAGGGGTGTGGTCCTGGCCATCCCCTGCTATGCTCCTTTTTACTCTCTGATATGATGCATATGTAGTAGTAGGTAAAGTAGAGACTCTGGCCTTCAATATGGGCCCAGTTCTGCTAGGTGCTCAGTGCCCTAAAATCCTTTTAATATCAATGGGGACAAGGAGTGCTCAGTGCCCCCTTAATGAGCGGTCTTTTTCCAGGCATCTACGATTTACCTTCTCCTCTACACCCACTAATACCCAGAACTCCTCTCATGCTTGAAAGGAATCTCTTCTGTAGAGTAGGCTACAGATCCCACCAGGTTTTGCCCTGATCACAGGCTGGATGGAGACATGGAATAACTGCTCTGCAGATGGCATACTGCTCTGTTGTGGGTTTAAAGCCTGGGATTTTTGCATTTGACTTCAGTGGAAGCAGGATTGGGCCTTCACTTAACTGATGTGTGTCTCTGTCTCTCTCTCTCTCTCTCTCTGTGTCTTTGTCCTGCTGCAGGTACCAACGAGGTGATGAGGATGATTGTGGCCAGGAGTCTATTACAGGAGTGAAACCAGGAGCTGGTCTCTAGTCTTAATACACTTGCTAGGTAGAACATTGTCTATTGCTCCCGTTTGCTTAGACTCCTTTCCTGGGAGTGGGAATGTACCAGTGGAAACTCTCTTGACTTTTTCTGATCCCAAGCACAGCTGTATGCAGCCCACGTGGGGTCCCAGCTGTATACGGTGCCTGGCAGAGCCGCTGGTACTAGTCTGGTATCAAGGACGCCAAAGATAAAAATCAGACATGAATGAAAGCCTTTGTCCCTGTGTCCTGGCTATGGGCCACTGCTGCTGCCCTGCCCCTCCTCAGACAGAAACATTAGACCTGTAGAGTCATCCAGTCCACCTTTGTGCCAGGACAGGATTAAAACAGAGGGAATCCAGTCAGCCCCTCTCCTTCCCTGGGGCATTTCTAAGGCAGATGTGGAGGCATAGACTACTGATTAATTGCAGGCAGGACTGTGCACATGTGTGGTCTCTTATGGATCAATAAGGCAACTCCTTTGAATCACAAGGAGAATCTGTTGCCTTGTTTAAACCCTTGTCTTTCCAAGCTGCTGCGCTGCAGCACTGGGGCAAGCCATCCATAAAGATTATGTCTCCATGAGTTGTTACAAAGTGCAGTGATCATTTTAAACCCATTGAAGGGAATGGGGCATGCCTGGGGCTAATCTGAAAGCATCACTGCTTCTCATTTCCTAGAGTTCTCTTACCTAGTGCAACTGGCTCTTTCTGTACCCCATCTCAGTTAATACTTTCATTAGCATTATGAATCCTGGGTAATGGGATCGGGGGATAGATGAGAGAATCTTGCACAAGAAAACCGGGGCTCCTTATTCTCAAATTAACTCTACCCAGAAATGTACAATATGAGCAGAGTCAGAGCTTTGATCAAGTTTACTTCCCCCCCCCCCCCCCCCCCCCAGTGTCGGAATCAATAAAGCTATGACAGTAAAATCACGAGGGGGTTTCATCAGTTCTGGTAATTCACTCTTTCTGCAACATTCTAGTTCTTTAATTTGAACATATTTCCTTTAGTTGATAGAATTATTATTTTTTAAGTCAGCTTGTTTAATGGAAAATCCTAATAATTACTAATAAATTGAATTTCTTTAGTCCCTTAAAGTGCTTTACCAACTAACATCCCTTTCCGGTGGGTAAGTGTTAACATACTCATTTGACCGATGGGGAAATTGAGGTGCAGAGAGGGGAAGTGACAAGGTAAGGAGTCAGTGGCAGAGAGAGCTGATTTCCTATTCCTGGCTTTAATTATTGGGCAACATTCCTTTTTCAGTATCTGCCACAAAAAATGACACATGCCGATAGGGGAGATTTTTTTCCCCCATAATGTCAAGGAACTGAAGTAACTTGACCTTTCCTTCTTCGAGATGAACACACACGTATCTGACCCTTCCAGGTGGAGGATGGGGATGGAAAAGATTGTCATACCAAAGTGTTTTTGACATTGTGAGCCACACTGTGCTAAGCGCTCCATAGAAACTCTTAACTGTTCAGGACTTGTCTGTGCTTACTTACAACATGACTGTCAAGAGGTGATTGTTTTGACAGTGTCACTTAACAGTGGTTACACACTTAAGTCCCATCCAAGCTATATGTCTCAACTTCATTGTAACCAGCTCCCCAGACACAACTCATCTCTACGGTACAGACTGGCTTGGTAAAAGCTAAAATCCAAACTGACTGTATTTAATACTTGGGTAAACAGAAGGCTACTGCCCTGTAAGTAACCCTTGTTTGGGCCTCTCTAAATATGTGCCTAGTACTGTAGAGTCCAACCAGAGAGCCAGTAAAGCCTTATCTATCTCCCATTCGCTGGGTTGCTTGGGCCAAGATGCTCTGTAAACTCAGGGTTATGTAATTGGCTAAAAGTAGTTCTATGAATGGTTCAGGCATAAATGGCTTGAATCTGGCTTAGCTGGGTAGAGACTGAATGTTGTTACCGCCGCAGGCTTCAGCTGCTGTGAATTGAATAGGTCTCTGTCTAGGTGTGGAGGCAGGTGTATTTATCTGCAAATCCGCCATCACAGTTGACAGTGTTGGTTAAAAGGCAGAATGAAGATGGAATGCACCATTAGCGTGAACTCTACTCTTCCTCCTGGAATTGCTCTCTAAGGCCAGGGCGGGCAATACTGCCCACCCCCACCAGTGTGAAAAAAGACTATACGGTGGTTGACTGTTCTGGGAGAGAAACCAAGAGCCTTGGTTTGCAGAGCTGCTAACCAGTGACCAATTTAACTGCATACAGGGGGAAATGTAACTGAGATGTCTATACACCTGGGTGTATTGGTGCAAAGGAAGGCAGAGGAATGGGCTTATTGCTGAGGCCTCTCTTCAGTGCTGTGAATCCTTGCAGGTGCAGTGTAGGTGTGTTTGCAAAGATGAAGGCAGGGCTGTTCTTAGGCAGACGCAGCATACAGGACTGCGTAGGGCACCCGAAAATGTGGGGCACCACCGGGGCAGCAGGTCAGAGTGGGTTGGCTCTCGCACGCTCAGCACATGCTGCAGTCTCCTTAGACAGGGGCCGTATTCACAGAGCCGAAAGCACTGGCGTGGCGCATTCTGCGTGAGGGAGAGGGCACGCACGAGGAAGACGGGGTGGGGGGGTGGGGAATTGTGACTTTCCACTGCAGAGGTGGGCTGCGCAGCTTGGTATCTATTGCTGCCTCGTCACCCCCCCGGCTGCCCCAGTGTCTGCTGCATACAAAGCTTGGTGTGTGTCAGCAATGGGGGGGGTGGGTTCTTCTGGAGCTCTGTGGGCAGGGGTGGTGGTTGTGCCCCAAGTTGGGCACTGGGGCACAAGTTTAATAATACTGTGTAGGGCCCCATAAATCTGAAGGATGTCCCTGGATTCAGGGATTTGGCATGATTTTGGGAGGAGAAAAGCTTGTCTCCCCCCCAAGACTCGACTCGATCAAGGGCTTTCCTGGGGCCTGACTCCTGATTTCTTAATAAGTGGGTCAGGTCCTTGCCCCCTAGTCTCCAGGGCTGGGGTCCCAGTGCGTCCCCCGGGCGCGCGCCTGGGGCTTTGCAACCACGGGCCGGGGGGAGGGGCTGACTCGAACCTTTGCCCCCCTGCCCCGTGCAGCAGACACGTGCCCCGCCTCTGCCCGCCGCTAATCTCCAGCACCTGCGGCGGTGGCGGGACTCGGGAGAGCGGGAGTCGTACAGCGGCACAGCTGTAGCCAATCAGCAGAGGGCTTGGCCTCTGACCCGCCTGCCCAACCGACAGGTGACCCCGCCCTGTGGGCGGCAGGCCGCGGCCAATGGGGGGCCGCGAGGGCGTGTGCTGAGGGGACGGTGCCCTGGTGGGAGGAGCCGGGCGCGGGGGGGGGCCTAGGCGCCGCGCGCCCCAGAGACCCTAGGAGCGGCGTGGAGGCAGCGAAGTGGCGGCGGGGCTCGAGGCAGCGCGCGGGCCCGGGGCTGGCTGGGGAGACCCTGCGGCCGCCATGTGGGGCTGCGGCGGGCGGAGGCGGCGCCGGCTGGGAGCGTTACTGCTCCTGCTGCTGCTCGGGGGGCTGCTGCTCCGCAGGTGAGACCGGCCGGGGCCCCTCCCCCTCCGGCCCTGCCCCCCGGGCGCCCCCCCCCCCCCCCCCCCCCCCCCCCCCGGGACACTCCCCCCTGGACTTCTTCTCCTCCGGCCCTACCCCCCTGGGGGGCCCCTCCCCCTCGGCCTGCCCCACCCGGACACTCCGCCCCGGGGAACATGTCCTCTCCCGCCCTGCACCCCTGGGACTCCTCAGGTCCTGCCCCCAGGGGCCCCTCCTCCTCCTCTGGGTCCATCCCCTTGGACTGGTCCCCCTCAGACACTCCCTCCGGGGGACGCGCCCCCCGGGACTTTTCTTCCCCTGGGGACACGCCCCCTCCAGTTTGCCCCTCCCCCCGGGGCAAAGCTCCCCCTCCCCTGGCCCTCATGCCCTTCAGGGGGCCTACCCTGCCTGGGACATCCCTTCTGGACACACACACGGGAGGGTCCAAGCCTGCCCCCAGACCGCTTCTCCCACCCCAGAGCCCTGTCCCCCAAGATTCTTCCTTGGAGCACCCCAGGACCCTCTCCCTATTCCTAAGGGGTCCTGACTCTCCTGTTCCCCTTAGCCTGTCCTGCTTCTGGGATCCACTCCCCAGGGCACCTGCCTGCCCTCAGCCCCCTCCACCCCAAGTGTCCGCCCCCCTGCCCATCTGCAGGGCCCTGTCCCCTGGGACCCTCCCCCGTGCAGTCCAGCAGCCGTTCCCAGTCAAGTTGAAATCTACTTGAGCTTGGAGCTTGTGTTGGAAGCAGCTCTAGGACCTGCACCACCACCCCTTTTCCCTCGTCACATTCTCCTACATCGAAGTTGTTCTCTTCCCCCCCAAAAGACCTCCAGGAACAATATGGGGAACTGTCTGGCTGACTACACAGGGGGAACAGCGAAACTGACTATACAGAGTGTTGGGGGATCCACAAAACCAGATGCAACAGACAAAAATGCACTCCCCCTGCTCCCTGCCTGGAATTGTTGCACCTAAAAAAAGTTTTCAGCCAAAAGAGTGTGTGTTTTTCAAGTATCTTCAGGGGATTCCCAATATGTTTCTGTGTAGCCTTTAAACATGCCTCTCTGCTTGATAACCAAGGCATGCTGATGCTTTGGTCTAATGTGAGTTTGCTAGTGAAGAGAATCGGGATTGTTATTTAGCGTGCGTCTCATCATTGTTGGTCTGCTTCTTTTCTCCCTACTACTCTTTGTCAACTGTGCTGTTTCTGCCCCATCAGGTTCGCTTGCTGCTGGATTTACTCTCTTCTGGGAAGGATTTAAACAGCTGTTCTTAACCTTATTAGCATAGTCCTCCTCTGCTGAGCAATAGGGCCCCGAGGTCACTGAGGTCGTTCGTTTTATGACTCCTTTTAGCTTAGTGTATTGGGTCAAGATTCATTGCCATTTAAGTGAAATTGATCTCTACTGGTTTGTCCCTAAGGGATACTGTTGAGGAGTACTGAAAGGAATGCTGTCAGGTTAAATTCATGTAATAGGCTTCTTTAGCTGGGTTACTAATAGCACTCGAAATCATTAAATCTGCAGGTATGTCGGCCTTGAACCTGTTCATTTACTGCACTTCTCTAAGCTTAGGCAGTGAAAGTAGACTGGCTAGTTTTAACCTCTGCGTTTAGTTGATTCCATTTCATGTCTCTCTCAAACTAGCTTTATGCACCTGTACTTAGGTTTCAAACACTGCCAGGGGAATGCTGTTCCTCCAAAAGTAAACTTTCAGTGGAAAGTTTAATAACAAATATATTGCACTGTGTAACTGTTTACATATTCTCAATTTGGAGCCAAAACTGACTTCACATGTCCCTTTAATCCTTACTACATTCACGGTTACTATATCTCAGCGGCAGCATTCAGTTTTAAACAATTCATATGCCTGTGAATGGAGACACAAAGCTGTACATTAGATGTACCAATGAATTCAACTGAAGTATTGATGATTAAATTACAAAAAGACAAATCTGAATATTTCATGATGTGAGGTTATAGGATGCTGTGCAGTTGGGAGGGACTGGAACTCTCAGACCTTTTCACATGATTTGGGTTAGCAGAGCCTGAAAGTTACCACCACCATCTGCTGGCTACTCAGTAACCTGTGTGCAGTGAGTTTGATGGGTCTCAGTCAATTTTTCACTGGACAAATGTCCCTATCTCAGAACATTGTTGCAGTTGATACTCATTACCCCACAATTCCTGGCCCTCCTGCTTTGCTGGCAGTCTCAACAGAGCGACCGAGGCCTGAATTGGGACCATTTGGGCAGAACTCCTCTCTCCTCCTACATGTGGTCTATTCATTGGTGTATGTTGGTGGGGCAGCTCGCCCATCAGTGCTGGTTTTGTACCTGTCTTTTGGATGAATAGATGATTCTAGGACTGTCAATCCAGCCTCTTCTAATTAGCACTAATATTCATGAAAAGTGAGATGGGTTGTATGACAGTAGCGCTCACACTCTGCTGTAACTCCAGGTATGCCAGTTGCTGCTTGCCACAGGGTATGCTTGCTGCTGCTTGCAGGTGTAATGTCAACACCGCACTTAAAAGGCAATCTTCTTCTGTTATCATTGTTGAGTAATGTTTCGGCTTAAAGGTCTACCTTTCCTCTGTGTTAACATGACTCCCATTAACCTTAGTGAGCAATTGCATTCAGATGAAGAATAGGACTCCTTTAATGTGGAAACATTTACAAACTTCATGCTCCCTCCTCACTGCTTTAAAAAAAAAAATCTGCTCTTGATTCATAAGAGCTCAGACCCGATAAAACTGAAGCAACATCTTCTTTTATCGGAATGCATAGAGAGAAATAGCACCACTTGGAATCAATCACTGACACTGAGCATTCATCCGGTGGGGGAAGCATGGAGAGAGTAATGCCGCAACCAGATAGAAATGATTTAAAAGCTTTAAATAAATGTTACACATAATATATAGCAATTCCTTGTCTATCATAAAAAGTAATGGATAAGGAAAGACCAATTGCCGGCACTATAAATCAGCTTCTGCGTTAAGCTAACGTTATCCCCATCGACCTTGGCTCTTGGAGGGTTTACTAAAATCGCTGAAGCTCTTTGATGGATGACATGCATTTACAAATCAATCACTCTCTGTCCTGGATCTAACCCATCTTTGAAACTGCCAGGGGTAGCTCTTGCTTTTTCGTATCAGGGCTCTATCTTGTTGTTTGTGGGTTTGGGCATATCCTGCTTATTCTGGGACTGATGATACCAACCCTGCTTTGAGTAGTACCTTGAGACCAATGGAATTACAGGTGGAGTAATGTACTGCTCAGCATGAGTAAGAGGTGGGCTTTATCTAACTTTCCATTTAGCAAAGTATTAAGCCCTTTCTTCCCCCCGCCCCTTTTCTGTCATGGGCCAAATTTTATCCCTTGTGTCACTCCCACTAAAGCCAAAGAAGTTGCACCTCAGATTAATTTGGCACTGTGTGTTTCAGATCTTGTCCTTTCTGCTATTAAAGCCCTGTACTGGGTGAGTGGATTTTGTATTTCAGTGAGAGCTACAACATCACTGTGAAATAGTGTCCCAAGGGAAATTCAGGGGAGGCTCTTTACTGGGGGTATTAGAATGTAGGTGTACAAAGCACTGGCGAATATACTCAGGCTTGGGAGGATGCACTTAGAACATATAAACCATTTGAGGTTTTTAATGGCCAGATTTTTCAAAGACTAGTGCTTTACATTGGGCTTCTAAATCCATATTAGGAGTTAAATTGAATGTGGCCTGATTTCCAAAGCTGGTGAGGACCCTTGTCTTCCCCCCCACCCCCCAAGTGTGCCCTTCAGTGCTGCCTTGTGCAAATAGCCTCAACTACAGCCCCCACACTACTTTGTTTTTTTCATATTAGAAATA
Organism: Terrapene triunguis; assembly: GCF_002925995.2. Taxonomy (NCBI): domain Eukaryota; kingdom Metazoa; phylum Chordata; order Testudines; family Emydidae; genus Terrapene; species Terrapene triunguis. The sequence continues at coordinate 9,047,783 of NW_020664725.1, forward strand.
TCAGGTCTTGATTTCCCTATTCTTGCTGGGTGGTAGAGACCTGGACTGGGATCACAATAATGCAGTAGACAGAAACTTGGGCTATGATATTTCATGCCTTTAGTTGAGGCACAATGGGGACATTTAGCCAGATTTTGGCTGTTCTGGATTTGTGTTTGACAATTCTTAACAAAAACCAACTACAGTAGAGCCTCAGAGTCACGAACAACTTGGTAATGAAGGTTGTTTGTAACTCTGAAGAAAATGTTATGGGCAGGGTGGATTTGATTTAAATCACTAGTCAGGAAGACTCAATTTTTATCATGGATTTCTACATAAAAGTGCATCCTTGTTGATTGTTATAACCCTAATACGTATTCTTCACAACTCAGAGATAGATGTAGGTTTCATTTTTAGAAGGTACACACTATATGTTTTTAAAGTGATTTATTTTGAAAATTTTTCAGATTAGTTTTACAGCTATATCAGAAAATGAATGATTGGTTATTTCATTTACCAAAGCAGATAATTGAAGCAGATATTTATGAAGTCATTGGGAAGTGAACTATCTCCAATTCAACAGGTTAATCATTAATATTTGGAGGATTTTCTTGCCATGCTGTATTAGGAGGAGAACATCACCAGACAGACATTGAAATTGTTTTATTTAACTAAAACAACGACGTTATGTATTCTGGATCTTTTTTCTTCAACAGCAAACATATAATATTTTAACAAAACAAGCATATGTATTTTTGAGTTTAGTTTTAAAATCAGGTTTGTTTTTGTTAAAATTGTTTTTAACTAAAATAGTTAAATGAAATATTTTAAAAAAAAAAATTACATTGACTCTGTCAGCCAGATCAACATGAGAAACTTAAAATATTGGCTTCTGCAGCTAACAGTCGGCTTCACCTTCATTTTCCTGTTTGTTCACAATCTGGAAAAGAAAAACAAGCTATCCTGCTTTTTCAGGTCCCAAACGATTTCTCAATTTGGAATGAATTAGTCCAAAGGAAGAAAATATTCTTTCTACACTGGCAGAAGAAGCTACTGCTATTAAAAGTGAGATTATCACTTCAACAGTCTCTGAATCCAAGTGCTTAAGTGACTTCCACTGGTGTGACTTTCTTTAAAACATCATCAGCAAACATATATTTCTTGAATGGTTCACCCTTAGCTCTGAAGTTTATTATAGTTGGCATTATGGAGGAATGATTGCTGGATGTTCATGTCATCGCGAAGTCCTCTTCTTCAGCAATTAAGGGTATGTCTATACTTACGCGCTGGTTCGGCGGCAGGCAATCGAACTTCTGGGTTCGATTTATCACGTCTTGTCTGGACGCGATAAATCGAACCCAGAAGTGCTCGCCGTCGACTCCGGTAATCCTGCTCGGCGAGAGGAGTACGCGGAGTCGACGGGGGAGCCTGCCTGCCGCGTCTGGACCGCGGTAAGTTCGAACTAAGGTACGTCGACTTCAGCTACGTTATTCACGTAGCTGAAGTTGCATACCTTAGTTCGAATTGGGGGGTTAGTGTAGACCAGGCCTAAGGTTTGACCCTGAATATTTGCAAGAAAATGAGCTAGAGATAGTGCTTGTCCCATTCATTTTTTTAATGCTTGTAATTTAACTCTGTCATTGCATATTTCTCTAAGATCTCACTCAGTTTCTTCCAAATTTCAATAGCGTCAGCAATAAAACAGCTATTTTCCTGCATTTTGTTCAAGGCTACAGAAATAAGCTTCAGGGTACTCAGCATGTGCTCAACATTTCTCTTAAGCCCAATGTTGAGAACTTTGGCTGTGACAGTGCCATCTGTTTTTTCACGATTTTGTTCACAAACTGTCATCAGATTAGACCAGTTCTTGATATAGTGCTCAAAACAGTCCACTACTGAGTTCCATCGCACATCTTGTGGGAGAATTAGCTTGGTTCCTCCCACTTTTTTCAGAGCAACTGCTGCAAAGTGGTTGTTACGGAAGTATTTTGCAATTTCAACAACATTAACCTCTATTACTGGAACACTGAAGTCTTTGGCTAGGAGGTGCATCAAATGAGCACTGCAACCATATGTTATTAGCCTGGGACTCTCTTCTAAATAATTTCTTCTCATCTTGGATACATTTGCAGCATTGTCTGTGACCAAGCTGCGTACTAGACATTTGAATTTTTTTTCAGTTTGTTATCGTTTTTACTGCTACTTCTTATAAGTATTCTGCTGTGTGTGCATTTCCTGATGGATCAATTGTTTCTGTAAGGAAGACATTCCCTTCTTCTAGTGTCACACAAGCACATACAGCAGGATCATTGTGGACATTGCTCCACCCATCAAGACTCAGGTTAACAATTTTACCCTCTAGACCTTTTTGCACACTGCTCAATTTCTCTTTCATACACTTTATCCAGCAATTTACATGCTATATCTGCTCTGTTGGGTGGACTGTATCCTGGTCTTAATGACTGAACCATGTTAATGAAGTGTGGATTCTCAATCATATGGAAAAGAGAGTTTGTTGCATAAACAAACCAGGCAAATTTTTTCATCTTTTTGTAATCTGCTGGTTCTTATTACAAACTTATCAATGGTTGTTTCTGGATGATGGAGATTATTTTTTCTTTTTGCTACAGGTGATATACTGTGGCTATGTGACATACAAGATGTAACTGAAACACTATCAATGGCAGGTAACTCTGAAACTATAGAAAATGATGGTGATCTTGAAGGTGGATAGTCTTCAAAATCCTGTATGTTGAGGATGGATTCTCCTAAACAAAACAAGTCAATGCAGTTGTTTAATTATTATTACCATACTGCTCATTTAGTATTACTCATTGCATTCACTGACACTCAGTACTACTTTAAGGGTGAAATTGTAAAAGGAAAATCTGTCTATTTCAGCTATTTATTTTTTATCACAACTGCATCTAAAATGATAGTACCATAGAGTAACAACTATATTTTTTGCTCAAACATGAGAATTCAAGAATACTCCAGAAGGAAGACAGGCAGTCCTTAAGAAAGAGAAGTATGAAATAAAAAAGTTTACCAACCTGAAGATCCTGCATGTTCAGACATGTTCCTTTCATCATCTTCAGCGCAGCTTCCTCCTGAGAAGGAACACTTACTGTGATGTTGTTTCATTTGGGCAACCAGGCCTTGCATTTCTTTGGTGCACTGTTTTCATTTTGCACGCATGCCTGTCTTACCCACAGGTAGAGGAACTTAATTAAAATATTCCCAAACTGGATCTCTCTTACGGCCTGCTGCCATTATAGGTTTTCCCTTCTAGTGAGAGAATGGTATGGTAGATCTCAAATCAATGAAGGCTACACTCAGAAAGACCTCAAGACTTCTGGAATATGCTGCTCAAACTGTTTCACTTTTGTTTCTACTGCCTGTCCCTCCCTTCTCACATTTATCTTCAGATGACTTCTCCTTGTCCAGGTCTATTCTGCCCCCAACAATCTTCTATTCATTGAACTTTTTGAAACTTTGCACTTTTAGAGAGAGGTAAGGGATTGACGCTGTGTACACCAATTTGCAGAGGGACAATAGGGTTGAAGTCTGTTATTTCTCACCTCTATATATTATTTATTTATTTATTTAAAAACATTTTTGCTGTTAACAAGCATGTTATCTCTGGAGACACAAATCCACAGTTTGAGAACTGCAAAACTAAGCGTCTCTGATGGTATCTTCTAGACTGATCACTGAGTCCCATTGGGTAGATAAAAAGATTAGCCTAAATAATTTATACAGAAGCCCCTGGAACCCCATAAGATTGGGTCCCTAATCCATGAACTATTGGAACTCATTTACAAAACTTTTCTTAAACATTACATGAATATATTGTTTCATACTCTAGAATTAGAATTTATAATCCCTATTCCATGATGAGAGATCCTTGAGCTATAATGTGTCTTAATTAAAACTATCTTTAGATAGGTTATTTCCTCAAAAAGCATTTTATCAAAAAAATCAGATTTTTTTTATTTAAAAAAAAAAATTATTGATTTTTATCCACTCTGGCCACAGGTAGAGAATACGAAGGACTGGGGTTCACAAGTGTCCAAAGCACCTGCAATGGCAGGGATTGATTTTGAGAGACCCAGATAAACCTGCCAAACAACCTACTCCCTATGCTGCAGAGGAAAATGGGTGTGTGTTTGGGGGTGGGAGAAACAAAATATAAAACACAACCCCTCCCACGGCCTCTGCCAATCTGACCTGGGGGAAAATTATTTTTTGAGCCTGAACATGTGAGCAAAGCCCACCAGCCAAGCATGAGAGAGAGAATTCTCTGTATTACCTCAGTGTACCGGCCACCGTTCCTGGTGTCCCATCTCCACCTGTAGCCATGTCTAATGGTTCAGAAGAAAGATTAAAAAAAAAAAAAAAAGACCCAGAATACGTCAGTGCGGAAAAATTTCCTTTCCCGACCAGTGTTTAATTTGTAATGAAAGAGGTGCCAGGGCTCAAGCAATTTTTTTTACTTTCATAGCTGACATGGCAAGCCCAGAGGTGTTGGGGCTATGAACTGCCAAGCCTAGAGGTACCAGGGCTCAGCCCTGGCAAGCCCTGGCACAAATCAAGCCCTGTTCCTGACCCTAGCAGGTGTCCCGCTGAAGAACTGAAGCATGAGATGCAGGACATAAGAGAGGACCGGAAGAGAGCCCTTGGGCCACTGAACCCAACTGCCTGCTGTCACAGGCAACCACATCATACCATCCCACTCATAAACTTATTTCTATCTTAAAACTAAGTAGGTTATTTGCACCCACTACTTTTGGGAGGCTGTTCTAGAACCTTATTCCTCTGGTGGTTAGAAAACTTATCCTAATTTCCAACCTACATGTATTCACAGCCAGATTTTACTCATTTATTCTTGTCAACTTTTCCCTTTAACTTAAATACCGGTAGCTCTTCTCCATCCCTGGTGTTTACACACCAGATATATTTGTAAAGAGCAATCACATCACCTCTCCACTTTCTTCTTGTTAGGCTAAACAAGCCAAACTCTTTTAGTCTCCTCTCATAAGATGGGTTTTCCATTCCTCTGATCATCTTTGTTAGTTTTCTTTGAGTATGGAAATAAGTTCTTCAACAATTCACATTTTTAGGGAGGGGAGTGGTGGCTTTTCTGCATAGGAAAGGAGAGCCCAAATGAATATAGCTGTGTGGAGAGAAATTATTCTACCTAGAATCGCTTCCCAGTGAGCTGGACCCTGGAAACGTGTTTTGTTTTACAGATAATGTTGAATCGTTCTCTTGATTTATTTATTTATTTTGGCAAGTCTGCCAAACACAGTGGCTTTGTATGGTTACAAAGCATTTGGGTGGGAGGCACTGTAGGAAGATACATAGATACTGCAGTGACAAGGGTTATAGGAAAGCCACAAGAGCAATATTGTTGTTATCTAGATCTACGTTTTCAAAAGAGGTCACTGATTTTGGATGCCAAGCTTGTGACAGTTTGGGCCCTGACTTTGAGGTGCTGAGTGCCTACAGCCTCTGTTTCTTTTAAAATGGAGTGATGGGTGTCCAGTGCTTCTGAAATTCAGGCCAAAGATGTCTCATGTTAGGCACCCACAAGTCAATGCCTACTCTGAGAAACATGAGCCTAAGTCATGAGTGCAGCCAATGCTAGTAAAATCCTTTCTCAAGTTGACAGTTTATCAGCCTTGAGGATGAACCCAGTCTACCTCCCTTTGAAAATGATTTCTCTCATATACAGTTGCATTGTGGAACAGAAGCAAATCTGGGGAATGCTGGGTATGAGTACTGAGCTGTCTGATCCATTTGGAATACTGGTCCAGCTGTAGATCTCCAGTGAACAGGAGATGTGAAGGTGATTAATTCTTCACACTTTGGTCTCTGGCTCTATTCACTTGCATATATGGATTGGATCTGTATCTCTGATTCTGTTTGCCTGCATGTGGGCTGTCTTTTGATGTGGCCATGTCAGACACTTCATGCTTGCTCCTCTTTTACAGTTATATGCATAGACTATTGTTCCTTTATTAGACTGTAGATCCATTATTATTGCACGAACATACAGATCCTATGGATAACAGTGGTTTCTGACCCGTGGCCTGTCACATTCTCTGTTGTTCAGCTTTATTACTATTTTCTTTTAATGATTCGACAATAAATCCACTTGAATGTTCAATGGCTAAAGACAGCAGTGTCTAATCCAGGCTTCCTTTTCCAGGTATTACCCAGGCTTGCCGTTTGTTTCAGAGGCTTGTGAGAATGCTGTGCTACAGAGGTACTGTCTGTGCTTGTCAGTCAGCCCTTGCAATGCATTGGAAGTCTTTAGATTTAGCTCCCTTGTAGTGGCCTTGTCTTGTGTTCCAGGAGAGCTAATCACTGTAGATCCGCTCTGTGCAATCCCATGTAAGCCATGTGTTCTGAAATGTCCTCTTTACCTTCTGCCAGCATCCTCTAGTTAAAACTTGACTCTTAGTGTAGAAGACTACTAGAGGCTTAGATAGTACCGCCTCTAAATGTGACCTTTCTTTCTAACGCGTGGGTTCTTACTCAGCTCAGAATGGGAGCTATTTCTTGCATCTGACAGTGAGCTTGTTTCACAGGAACAAACTGCCATTGTGCTTGTGGGGCTGGGTTTGAAGTTGTGGAACTTATGTGGGCTGAAGAAGGCAACATGCACACTTCTGATTAGAAAGTCAAGGGATTTCAATTCTTTATAGTGACCTTTGAGAACTACTCATTTGAATCCTGCAGTAGGCAATTACACTTGGACTCCTAGAAGAAGCAGCTGAGGTTGGAGAAGCACTTCTGGGTGGTGTCTGGGCTTGCTTGAGGGTTACTGGATTGAGGCCTGGTAGATTAGAGGACCATGCTAATCAGTACGATATGGCTGCTTCTATGAAGGAATCAACGTGAAGGGAAATCAGATATAATTGTGACTATCTAAGCAGATAATTCAATTAAAAGGCTTTTGAATGTGATGTCTGTTCTGTTTTTTGCATTGGGTGTTTCTGATGATGTATGGCAGGATTAGAACAGGGAAGAACATCATTGTCTGAGTCTTCTTGGCCACCTGCTGAAATGTCAGATTTTTTAGATTTTAATGCAGAAAAATGAGTGAGATTTTCCTGACTTGAACCTGCCTGAGGTAGAAGAACAGAGCACAAGGAGATACTGAGACAGATGAGCTTATCTTTGGAAGTTTAAGCAAGTGTCTAGGCAAATAAATGCTTATTTTTGGCATCTAGATGCCAGTATGAGTCCAAATGTGAATATCCTATTAAGGTGCCGATATCTGGGAAAAATGGAGCTCACAAAGTCCAATTTCCCACTGATACATTGTTGGAAAATCACCATTTGAAAAGGAAAGGTTCCCTGCTTCAGTGCCGCCCTCTAGGCTGTGATGACCTGTTCTTGCATCATTTTAGCCAGGTGGAAACTGCCTTTAACTCTTAAGTCAGAGGTCCCCAAACTGTGGGGCATGCCCCCTTAGGGGGGCACCGAGGAACGTTCGAGGGGGTGCAGTGGGGCCCGGAGCAGCGCCCACGGGGGATGGGGAGGGAGCACCACCCTGCCCCGCTCTGCTTCCCAGCCCCGCCTCCCAGCCACGCCCCTGGCCGTGGCCCCATTCCTGTCCCCAAACCCGCCCCCCTGTCCCCGCCCCCTGGAATCATGGCCTGGCTCCGGGGAGGGGGGCAGAGGGGGCACAAACAAGGGTAAGGGGGGGGCGTGAGCCTGAAAAGTTTGGGGACCACTGTCCTAAGCATTCGATTCAGAGGTATTTCTGCACCTAGGATAATATCAGAGAAGAATTAGTGTAAAGTGACAGACTTATTTGTGTAAACTGATTGGACCTATTAAAATAATTTACAGGGAGCAAAGATGATTTCCTGGAACAAGAAGAACTTGAAGGATGGCTAGTGGGAGACTTCCAGGCATTGGAGGTGGCTTGATAGACAGCATTATGATAGACAATGAGAGGATTGGGATGAGCGGGAAATGAGAGCAGTGATCATGTCGGAGTGAGTTTATAGGGATTATGGGCCCAATTTGTCCCTTTAGTGGAATGTATTGATGTTTTAAAAAAAAAAAAAAAAATCTTGGAAATGCTCCTATCTTTCTTCTCTGACCAAAGTGATCAGAAAAGGGACCCAACCATGACTTGAAATACACAGCATCAGGGGATGCTAATTCTTGTAAGTATGCTTAGACAGCTCAGTTCTTCTCCAGAGCTGCTAATAACTTAGGTTTGCATTGTGGCTTCTATCCCAAATGACCTCAAAGCACTCTGCACATTATACATACATGCAGCATGGTTGAAATGCAGCCACCTCTGGAATGGAGCCCAGTAAATCAACATGCACATAAAATGCTAATACAAGAAGGGAAGTCTTAGCCCAGGACTCCAGGGGAAATCCGAAATTCTTACACAACAGGGTCCTGGGCTCTTTTTATGTCCACAGAGGACAAACAGGTTTTTAAGGGCTCATATGAAACATGCACATGCTAACAACTGCCTGGAGCACAATTTACTTGGGAAGGATTAAGGACTGAGTCAACCCTGCTGAGTGGGGTGAAATGAGCTGCATCACCTGGGAGATCCTCTGCAGGAGTTCAGGTGTTGACGTGCTTTCCCTCCCATTCTAGGTTTAACTGGAGCAGTCTGGTCCCCCTGCAGCTGTGGGGCAGGACACTGGGCCTGCAGGCGGAGGATTCGGAGTTCCGCCTTGAAGGCATGCCCTTCCGCATCTTCGGGGGCTCCATGCACTATTTCCGAGTCCCCAAGGAATACTGGAGAGATCGCATGGTTAAGATGAAGACATGTGGCTTGAACACCCTCACCACGTAAGTGCTACCTTCACTAACTCGGTCCTGCAGAGTGGCTATTTAAGTCAGTGGGGATTTTGCCATTGACTAGAGCAAGTCCTAAAAGTGTCTTCTGTTCAAATTATGAAAAAAAGGTTGGATCCTTTCCCTGCTCCCCTGCACATGTTTTCCTGCCAGCAGGTCATCGTCCTTCCCCTGAATATGCTATCCAGCTAGCTAATTCCTTGCTCCCCTGAATGTTCTCCAGCTGATGGCTACCAGCTCCAGTCCAGCTGGTGGCTCTGAGTCCCAAGGGCCCGTCCTGTTTATTCCAATCTTTCTGCTGTGTAGCAGCAGCCCCTACCAACCAGATGTCTCTTCCTTGTTGTTAGCTGCTTCTGCAGGGCTCCAGGCTTGGACGTCCGTAGGAGCAACCTGAAACAAGGAGAAGAGCTAGCACTTAAATGATGCAAGAGCTGTCCATGGAGAACCAGCAAGCACATATTTGAGAACTACTGCTCTAGACCAATATAATGCGGGGTCTTGAGCTGATGCTGGATTTGGGCCAGTTTAATCATGCTCTTAAACTGATACCCTCAATCCTGCATGGAACAGACAGATTGGGCTGTTGTCTTTGGGAGCCTGGGGGGTGTTGTGCAGTGTGCCCTTTGTGTTCTGTCCACAAGGAGCAAACAAGGGCCTGCTTGACTTGTGACCTCTACTTTGTTAACCACCTTCAGTTCTGCCAGTCCACAAATCTGACTCTGACCTTCTCTAAGGTTTACAATACACCTCAAGAACCTGCTCAGTTAGTCCTGGCTTTCCAGGTATGTCTGAGGGAGTCTGATGTGACTGGTCACTTAGCACTGACACAGTGGCAAGGCAGGTCCAGGCTCTGCAGTTGCCAGTTGACATGACAGTGTTTTGGAAACTGCTTCAGCCTTGGCAATGAAGAGATACCTGGACACCAAAGACTAAATTCCAAGGTGAGTCTAAACCTGTCCTTTCAGTGTGAAAGTCACAGCAACTTAGACTCCTTTTCACTTCATTACTTAGACTCCCACTCTCTTACCAACCTTTAACAGGCCTCCCTCCTTACTGATCCTCTGAACTTGATCCAGCAAGCCTAAGGGCGTCTGAGCTGGTGTAACTCACATACTAAAGGGCTGGAAGAAAGAAATGTAGGAAGAAAAGCATCTAACAGGAGAGTGTAAGAAGTGGGGTATAAAGACAGCCCCACCCTACTCTAACTACTGGCTCCTCAGTGTGAAGTAACATCAACATATAGCCCTTTACACAGGTGCACAAATAGCTGTAAACGTGCCTGAATCTGTTCCTGGCGAGAAGTGTGTGTGCACAAGAAGGCAGTGTATTGGGGAAGGGGGCAAGGGCCCACAGTCCTAGCCCCACTGTTCAGTGTGTGAATTCCCAGTCCCCCGCTCTGACTGTCTGTGTTTTCAGGTATGTGCCATGGAACCTTCACGAAGCAGCGACTGGGAAGTTTGATTTCAGCGGAAACCTGGATCTAGAGTATGTGGTGCAATAAGTTGTGGGGAGGGTTTGTTTTGGTTTTTTACTCTATTGTTATCACTGGTTTGAGTGTAGGGGGCGGGGGGGGGGGGGAGATGGAACAACAGGAAGAACGATGAGCTTTGTGTGTTTGAATCTTTGTTTGCACCCCAGGTGGCTTGTTGGATTTGCATGTGATTGTACTTTGAATAAAAGTACATCCCTGATCCTGTCTGGTTGTAGGTTCACTGCCTCTCCCTGAGCAATATCTTTAGGATGCAACTTCTGTTAAGGAAGGATAAATTCGACTGCTAGAGAAGTGTTTACATAGTAAGCATGTGCTGCATAGATAGTTTTATAGGGACATGTAGAGAAATGTTCAGATCGCTATCCCCTTCCCTCTCCTCACCAAATCACCACCACATCAGGCAGTCCTGGTTTGCTTAGTGCCTCCTTCCTCCTTTCCAGGCTTGCAATGAAAACTATGCTAGAAGACTGTGGTTTGACACACTCATTGTTTTTGGTGTCAAGGATAGTGGTCAGGAATTCCTTTCACAGTTGATTCTGGCAGGTTTCAAGGCTGGTTTGCTTCTCTAGCATGGAGAAGGATGCAGGGTTTTTTCTAAGTTTCGCTCTAGATAACATCTATAACAGGGTTCTGACACATTCCCTGACCATATAATTGAGGCAAACTCTATTGGGACCCTGCTCACAGCAACCATGTTTAGCGACTGTTTTGTTGAGCATGGAGCTGTTCCCAACCCAGATATCATCTTGGATAACCCCGTCAGTGTAGCCTAGTGGTTTAGAACAGGTGACCGGGAGTTGGGAGAACTGGCTTGTCTCTGCCACTGACTCTGTGTGACCTTGAGCAAAGCACTCAGTCTGTTTTGTGCCTCATCTTTCTCATCTGTAAAATGGGGATGGTAGAGAAGTGCCAAGTAATAGTATCTTACTAGACACTTCTAGGTTGGAGCAGCATTTTCTAAAGTCTCAGCTATGCAAAACATCCACAAAAAGTGTGTAGTTAGTCTGTGTTTGTGTTCGGAGTTTACCTGCATGCTTGTTAAGATGTAACAGGCCCATTATAAATCTCTGTTCGCCTTCAAAAAGCCCTCCTCTCCCCATATGCTGTCTTACTCTTGCCCTTCCCCTTCCGTCCTCAGCAACAGTAAAGGTCATCCATTGACTCTCAGCATCACCCACTGACTTTCCCGTGAGTGGGAAGTCGGGGGAGAGTGGTGATTGTGCTTGGCGCCATCTGTCAAGTGGTGAATCATTTCTCTCTTCTGGGTAGAGGCCGCTCAGTTCACTCTCTGGGCAGTCTGCCTTCATGGTTAGGTCAGAAGCTCTCTGTTGTGTGGAGTCAGGTGATGGGCAGTGCCAGTTAAATGGAATAATGGTATTGCTGCCGATCATGTGACTGCATTAAGCCTCTGCGCCCACTACCCCTCTAATTTTTTGAGGCCTTTGAAACCCACTGATATGGAATCTCCTCCTATTGTTGCTACATCAAACTATTTCCTTTGACTTTGCTGCCTAGACAACATGGTCAGGGTGCATTAGGAATGCACAGAAACCAGGTGTTTTTTTAGCGAGACAATAATTAATGTTGTCTGGATCTCCTAGGGCCTTCCTTACCTTGGCAGCTGAAGTTGGACTGTGGGTGATTCTGCGTCCAGGACCCTATATCTGCTCTGAATGGGAACTTGGTGGTCTTCCCAGGTAAGAGTATGCATGGTAGTCACGTGGATTTGGGTTCTTTGTTTGACTCAAATGCTCAGGCATTCAGCCCTTAACTCGAGACAGACTGTGTATATTTTGTGTTTGTAAGACCATAGGAACACACAAGCTCTCTGGGTCATGCAGCCCAGCCTCCTGCAGAGATTCAGAACATAACATAAGAACATAAGAAAGGCCTTACCGGGTCAGACCAAAGGTCCATCTAGCCCAGTATCCTGTCTACCGACAGTGGCCAATGCCAGGTGCCCCAGAGGGAGTGAACCTAACAGGCAATGATCAAGTGATCTCTCTCCTGCCATCCATCTCCACCCTCTGACAGAGGCTAGGGACACCATTCCTTACCCGTCCTGGCTAATAGCCATTAATGGACTTAACCACCATGAATTTATCCAGTTCTCTTTTAAACTCTGTTATAGTCCTAGCCTTCACAACCTCCTCAGGTAAGGAGTTCCACAATAATGTTAGGAAATGATCAAATGTTTCAGCCTGTTTATTCCAAGGAGATGGTCATGTCCCATAGCAGAAAGATTCCCACTCAGTCATTGGTCCTTTCAGAACATTACAAACAATAGACCTGGAATTAGAATTCGGCTATGAACAGTTTGTTTTTTAAAGGCTGTGGTGTGTAATGGTTAGAGCAGAGCATTAGCATTGGGAGAGCTATGTTCTATCTCTGGCTCACTGTGACTTAGATTTACCTTCCTTATGCTTCAGTTTTCCCATCTATAAAATACAGATAGTGATAGTTGCAAGTTGATGTAAGGATTCATTCACCCCTGGGCTCATTTTAATAGCCCTATGGGGACACACACATGATGAGGATGGGAGCAATAATGTCCCATGGTTCCCTCATCCCTCTTTTAAAGCTTTGTCCTCCTGAGTACCTTTTTCCCCCCAACAAAACCTTCTCTTACAAGCAACTCTCTAGATCTCTGAGGCTATCCTGGCCAGCGGCAGCTCAGGCTGGTTCATAAGCTGGAGTCAGCACATTTACGAGTTATCCGGCTGCCACTGCATAAGTGGAGTCTCATGTTTACAGCAGCCTGGTCATGGTAAGAGCCTCTGAGAGTCAAATCTAACCCGTAAGCACTGAGAATCTCTCCTGGTTACCAGATCCCAGTGGGACAGCTGCCAAGATTCAGTCCCACTTGTTTATCTTTCCTTGTCTTGCTCACCAGAGCTTTAACCTCAGTGGAGGAGCTTGGCTCAGATGAAATTTTGGGATGATCTCTCCCCGTGTTTCTCGTCTCACTTTTGCTGCAACTCACGCTCTCCCTACTCTCAGATAAAATGAGTTCAGAGTGTTTTGGCTATTTCATGCAATTAGCATAATCTTATCAGGAGACTGAGTTTGATTAAGGCCCCTGGGGTATCCTTCTGCAACGATGTGAGGCTTTTGCCTTAACACTTTGCCACAACATGCAACAAACTGTTTTGTGCAAGCCTGGGGGCCCAAGTGGCAGCAGGATGTGCTGCCACCTGGGAATCAAAATTAAAGTAGAGTTTTGAGATTGTGAATGTCTTAGAGATTCTCTCTTGTCCCATCCTTTCACCATCACTCATGATGCCACAGCTGCTTGTGATAACAGGAAGCAGTTGGTTAGAAATAATATTAGTCGAAAATGACAGCATTATTAGCTGATCCCAGGTCACTGTTGTAACATATTTTGCGCTCATAGAGCCCCTTTTGCCTGATAAAGTAAGTAATAGTATCCCCATTTTACAGTTCAGGAAACTGAGGCAAAGCATGGTTGTGACTTGGCCAGAGTCATGCAGTTGCAGAGTGGGATGTAGAACCCAATAATTCTGACTCTCAGATCCTTGCTCTTACCATTAACCCAGGCTTTCTCCTGTAGGGACAGGCAATGAGCAGAGTTACTGAGGTTAGATTGTAATAACTCTGCAGAATACTGCACTTGGATACACATTGATTGTTGCTTTGTTATCCCAAACAAACCAATTAAATCCTGTAAACCTGCACTAGAAGTGAAGGGACAGATCAGCTGAAAGGATGTTGTGTGTTGGGGTGGTGATTTGGAGGTATTGGAAGCTTGGTTTAGGATGTATTTTTATGAAGGAGCATTGGTTGTAAGAATGCAGAAAACTCAAGAATACTCCTCTTCCTCGCTGTCACTATAGACTTTGGAGGTCATAGGCTGCTCTCACAATTCACCCCCACCTCTTTCTGTCAAGGGCATATTTTTTTTTCCCCACTGATAGCTGAAGAATGATCCAGCTCAAAAACAAAGAACCTCTTTATCTTCTGAGATATAGGGCTTAGCCCATGAGATATCATGAATGTGAATTGGAATGAGACCGAGTCTCCCAAGTGCATATTCCAAAGTACAGGGTTGACAGAGGGGGTGACGGGTGATTAGAATCCGGAATCTTGATTTGGACTCGTTAACAAATGTAAGTGGAGGTTTGCATTGTAAACATACTTAATAGGATTATGGTCAGGAAAGCGATTCTTTCTTACATGAAACATGCTTAAATGTCCCATGGGATTCCTTTGCCATTCATGGCATAAATGTCTGTGTAATGTTGCTCTGTGCTGCTAAATAGCTGCTGTGTTCACCTCCAGGGTCTCCTCCATCCTGCAGTCATGGGTGAAGGGATTTTAAACTCTCATGCCCCTTCTGCCATAAAAGATGCTAGATAAATGTAAAGTGACTGTCTAGTGAAGACGCGATAAAATCGATCCCTGATGGCTCTACCGTCGACTCTGGAAATCCACCGCGGCAAGAGGCGGTAGCGGAGTCGACGGCGGTGCGGCAGCGGTCGACTTGCCGCCGTCCTCACAGCCAGGTAAGTCGACCTAAAATACGCCACTTCAGCTACGCTATTCACGTAGCTGAAGTTGCGTATCTTAGGTCGACCCCCCGCTGTAGTGTAGACCTAGCCTAATGTCTAAACTTCTGGTGCAGGATCTTTATTATTGGGACTGATGTCTGAAACAGAGATAATCCAGCTTGACATTGAGATCCCAAATGCTTCTGCAGAACTATTGCTAGGAAAAAGCCTTTTTGACTTGGAAACTGTGTTTTGATCTGGGAGTGAGTTAAAGAGAGAATAAAGCAAACTTTACAATGTGTAATTTAATGAGTCACTTGAACTGCACGTTGGATGCTACAGTTAATGTGAAGCCAGGACAAAATCACTAATATCTGTGTACATCTGTGTGTGAAGGCACTGGGTAAAAGTACAGGCCATGATTATGTCCTGAGTATATCTAGCTTAGAGTCTGATGCTGCCGTGTGCTTTTGGAGAGATGTAAAGTACCTTCAGCTCCCATCTAGCTCGCTGGGAGCTCAACACCTCTCAAGAAGCCCCCAGCACCTTGCAGGATGGAGCTGTTGCTGAGCCAAATGACCTAAAAATGGCAATTCTTTCTGCCTGAACTCTGTGACGTGTAAGCGAGTGGCAGTAATGCATGCGGGCTGGAGCAGAAGTGGGTCCCCAATCGATTCCCTCTGCTGCTGCTTCTGCTGAACAGTTTCTGGTTACTCTAGGATTCTCCTTCTATTCTCTCCTAGCTGGCTACTCCAAGACCCAGAAATGCAACTGAGAACAACCTACAAGGGCTTCACGGAGGCTGTGGATGCCTATTTTGATCACTTGATGGCCAGAGTGGTCCCTCTTCAGGCAAGTAAGATGCATCACCCTCTCTTTCCAGGACTTGGCTGCTGTAAGCATTAGAGTCCACTCATGCAGCGGCAACAGGATAACTGGCAAACGTGCTGACTCCACCTTATGAACCAGTCTATACTGCAGCTGGCCATGGTAGTCTCACAGATCTAGTGAGTTGCTTTTAAGTGGGGGCTTGGGAAGTCCTAGCTCATCTTTTACTGAGTTCTGTGGAGGAGCAAGGTGCGCAGTAGGAT
This sequence comes from Terrapene triunguis, assembly GCF_002925995.2. NCBI lineage: Eukaryota > Metazoa > Chordata > Testudines > Emydidae > Terrapene > Terrapene triunguis. The sequence continues at coordinate 9,063,697 of NW_020664725.1, forward strand.
GACAATCCCGTTAGATTACTCTCTTCCTCTCCCCCCTCCTCCCGCCCACAGCAGCGACAGTACAGGTTTTCCCTACCTTGGAAGGCACAGGCTTTTCCACCTTAACTGCTGAAGTGTGAATCCCCTCTCCTCCTCACAGACATTCGTTTCTTGAGCCCAGGGCTGGTATAACCCCACTTTCAGCTGGGTTAGAAACCATGAACCTGGTGATCAGCTTCTCCCCTCTCTCCCTACAGTACAAGAAAGGAGGCCCCATCATCGCGGTGCAGGTGGAGAATGAATATGGTTCCTACGCCAAAGACCCTCAGTACCTGACCTACATTAAAATGGTAATGTTGGCACTCCCAATCTTTCCTGTAGCAGGCACCTCCTGAGCCTGCTCTTTAGCTTCCTCCTTTCCTGCACTCCTACAAACCTCTGCTGACACCTGAGCACACCTGGAGAACCTCAGCAGGGTCAGTGTCTGATCCAGCTAAGCTCCAATACCCGTGTCCCTGTACCAGGTGAAGTGATCCACCCTATATCTCGATGGGGTTGGGGGTGAGGAAAGAGATCATGTTTAACCCCTTCGCTGCAGACACTGCTGACCGTTGCACTTCCTGAGCTCTTCCCAGAAACACAGGGTTACCCACCTGGCCCTGGGCAAGGCTGTCCCCTGGCTGTGCTCATTCCCATTCTCCAGATGAGAAGCAGTTTTGTGGTGGTTCTGAGGCATGCCAGATCCAGTGCCTTCCCTGGGGGAGAGATTTCTGTGAGCCAGAGACAAGCCTCCTCCGAAACCTCTGTAATCTGCTCAGCATTGGCCAGGCAGGCTAATTTGACCAAGGCCTCCCTCATCCTCATCAAGCAGAGACTGTGCCCCAGTCTGGGCTTCTGAGCTGGGCGCAAAGAGCTGGTGTGGACTTGAGGAGGCTGTGTTATCCTGGTGGATCAGATATGAGCCATGCTGACTTGCTTATGTCTGCTGCTGGCACAATACCCATGCCAGTGCAGACAATTAACTGGGGCCACTTTATAGCTCAGAGGGTCATCTTTCCGTGAGACTCTAAAAATCCTGTTTTGTATAAGAGGGAAGTTACTTGCGCAGTGTCCTGCTGTGTGTGTGTGTTATGGGGGAGGTGTTCTGTTTTCAAATGCTTGTGCTGCAAATGTGTAAGATTCAGAGTAACTATTAAGATCTTGGGTTGGGTGGATAAAGACTGACCTCCTCCCACACATCCCTTGGCTTCAAACAGGTGGCACAGTCCTCTTTTTGCCCCTAAGACCCCGCTCCCTAGAGTATTGTGTTTACAGGCCCAGGTTTGCACCATAAACTCAATGTGTCCCCTGCTTTTCTGCCGTGGCATTGGCAGCTCCTGCTTTAACCTTGCAAGTATTTCAGCCCCCTTGTGCTAGAAGCCAGTTGGAGAGTTAACTGGATTAGTTCTGCTCAGGTCATCTTATTCCTCCCAACTAGCCTGCAAGTATCCAACTGAAGGAGTCACGTGGCGAGGTTCCTAATCCTCTTTGAATTATTCCCCTCCTACGTTAACTCAGTCTTCACCTCCTTGGAGGGTTAAATATGACATGTCCTGGTTAAGAGGTTAGAAGGTTGATTTCTAGCCTGAACAAAGAATGTGAGAGCCATTTTAAAAAGTCTGTCTAGTTCACACTCCCACTTCTTCTATCAAGTGATGAGCATGTAAGTAAATGGCTGTTTGGGTCCTATACCACTCTGACATGGAGGTGGCACTATTGCATTGCTCTGAGATCAGCCTGGACAATTTACCAGCACAGGTGTAAAGTCTGCTTGCTCACCTTTACCATTATGATTATGATGATGAAAGAACTAGTGATATTTCACTCACCTGTGAAAACAAATTACATGCCCCAGATGAGTGGGTGAATAGAATTTTTCAAGGCTATTTCCTTCTGGTCTGGTATTGTGTGTGACACCTCCTGTCTGAGGCTGCATTGTCTAGTGGTTAGAGAGGAGGGACTAGGAAATCAGGACTCCCGGGTTCTGCTCTTTGCTTTGGATGAGAGTGTGGTATAGTGTTGGTGCAGATAGACTCCTGGGTTCTGTTCCTGGCTTGGTCCCTGGGTTTTGAGTGTGATGGGCTGGTTACTTCACCTCCCTTTGCCCATCTGTGACTGTAGACTGACTTGTGTTTGTTGTTAACATGGTGCAATCATCGTAAAATTCACATTTAAATTAAAAAAAAACAAAAAAAAGCCCCTTAAGTTCCCGCTCTCCATCACACCCTTTCAGGTGCTGCCTTTATCCCTCTGTGTCCTTGTCATGACTTTCTGTACCAGCAGCTACCTTCCTCAAGGTACATGAGCATACTGCTGCTGTGATTATCTGAATACATACACCTGTGCCTGCCTTTGACTCTGTTTCTAATTCTGGTTTTCCTGTTGCACCCTGAAATCCTGTAATGCATTTCAATCTGCAGCGACTCACTGCTTTTTTTTTACTTGCATCCAAGTAAAATAAATAAATAAATACAAACCTAACATTAATGCAGCATTCTAGGACTATTAAATAAGTGCAAGTGAGAGAAATTCCAAAATTCCCACAGTAACTGAATTCTGCCCCACTACAAGTGTCCATTAAGATCTAAACATGATAGCGAGTGCAGTATAATGATGAACAGAGATTTGGCAAAGAAACTGGAAGCAGGCCAATGTATCTCTGAAATTTGTCTCTTTAAGTTCTCAGTCATAACGTTGATTTAATGTAACCTTCCTTTGTGCAATATGTAAATGTTCATCGTGTAAGTGCTTTACAGACATTAGCTAATGAATCCTTGCAGGTAACTGGTTCAGACTGATATGTATTTATCCCTATTTTACTATGTGGTAAAAGTAGAATGGAGAACTAAGAGAAGTCACCATTCAGAGCTTACCATTCAGGGATTCCCTTGGCATAGTGACCTATGACCTTTGCCCAGAAATGAATGAGAGCTGTGTCCATTACTTGATGATTCTGCTAACCCACCCTGGTCTTCTATATTAAATGGTAGGAAGGCAGACTGTTCTTCTTTGCCTCCTTCCCCTATATTGCCCTTGGAGTTGGAAGCAGCGGAATTACCAGATATGTTCAAAATATTGCCCAGCAGGGATACGTAATCCTGAAATTTGGGAGGGCCAATCCGGTCAAATAAAGAATCTCACTGGGACAAAAAAATGAAGGGAGGCAGAATAGGGGGCTGTGGTAGCTTCAAAATATATATATTTCAACCACTTCTCTTCTTGTAGTCAAGTTTGACAGCACATCAAAGGGAAGGCGCCTGCTCCATTGAAATGAATGGGGATTTTGCCATTAACTTCAATGAAAACAGGAATAAGATGTGGTTTGATATTTACCTAGCCCGTTTTGGCCAGAAAGTAGCACAGTGCTTTATTGTGAAGTCCACAGCTGTGGCCCCAGATGAAACTTCCTCCATTTCTTTCAGTAGATGGACGAAAAATAGTTTGGAAGCGTCCAGGTAAGAGGTCTGTCCCCTATCTTCCTCCCTCCACCCCGAAGAAAGATGATTCTGAACTGTACCTCCTTAGTGTGCCGGTGAAATGTTACATTCAGGTCCCAGCACAATGATTTTTTTTTTTTTTTAATTTAGGCCCTGTTAGACAGAGGGATTGTGGAACTGTTAATGACTTCTGACAACAGGGATGGACTGTCCTCTGGCTACGTGGAAGGAGGTATGTGGCATTGCCATGCTTTTCAAGGGGAAAAGTTAAAGCTACTCTTCTAGTCTGGAACGGTGGAAAAGATTGATGCTTTAAATGAGGGGAGGTGCATTTCCTTAGGTACAGCTTTATTATTTATTAATTTTTGTGTTGCGTTAGCTCGTAGGAGCACAAGTCGAGGACTAGGGCCCCGTTGTGCTAGATGATGTACAAACAGAGCGAAAAGGGAGTCCCAAAGAGCTTAGTGCACACTCATTTTCAGTGTATGACTGGGATATGGATGGCAGCAGAGGTGCACCATGGCTATACAACCCGTTGAAGCTATATAGCACTTTCCAGACAATGTGGAGGAGTCAAGGGCTGATAGGGATGAACAGCTTGGATATAATAAGGTTTAGCCATATATAGCTACCTCGTCCTGTTTGGTGAGGGGCATCTGCAACTTCCATTAGAGTTCTTTGGAAGATGTAAGAGGTCAGATACCAAGAGGTGTGGAGCAAAGAGGTTGAAATTGCGGTTGATGCCAAAAATACTGCCCTAGTTATTTATTTCAATTTAACACATTAAAAATGCCTACATATAAGCACTAGTTACCCTAACAATTATTAAAAGTGCCATCACCTTTTGTTAGGATTTTGGATTTTAGGTTAAAAGTCAGAAGGCCTCATTAAAAGCTAAAATGGGAGACTGAAATTTACCATTCTGAGAGGGTTGAAAATAGTTTGTGGAGGGGCAGGCTGGCTAGCCGTGGGTTACTGTGGCGTCTGTGCGCTTGTCCCTAGAGCGTGGAGCTTTTGTGGTGCGAAGAGGAGTGGGGAGGAACAAGTTGACTTTTGTGGTATAAATCACATAAAAAAATCAATCCTCCTAACGAGCTATAATCTCCCTGAAAATAACTCCTAGAAACCCAGTTTAGCACCTAGCCATACAGAAACCCAAGTGCATGAGCTCCGGTTTCTGTGTTCTGCATTTGATCGTGTTACAGTATCATATTGAGATGTTGCTTTTTCCGTGCCTGATCCTGCAGCTAGCCCTTAATCACTTCATTGTTGACTTCAGCGGGGCTACCCACCTGAGTAATGATTACTCACCTGTGTAACGGTTTGCAGGTCCCAGGGCTATGTTAGTCACAAGGCAGCGAGTCTTTCACTGAGGTCACGGACTCCATGACTTTCCAGGCCCTCCGTGACTTCTGCAGCGGCAGGTGTGGCTGACCCCAGGGCTGCCCTAGCAGTTGGGCCGGCCTGGGGCCAGCCACGCTGGCCACTGCTCAGGCAGCTCCAGGCTGCTGGCCCTGGGCCACCCCTCCACCCCCAGAGCAGCAGCAACGGGGTCCCAGACCACTCTCCCTCCCCTTCCCCCCCCCCCAGCAGCAGTGGCATGCTGGAGCCTCCCCCACCCACTCCCAGAGCAGCAGGAGCACCCCCCCCTACACCCAACAACTATGATTTAGTCAGGGGTATTTTTAATAAAAGTGACGGCCAGGTCACAGGCCGTGACTTTTTGTTTATTGCCCGTGACCTGTCCATGACTTTTACTAAAAATACCCGTAGCTAAATCATAGCCTTAGTCACAAATGCTGCTGATGTTCAGTCCAGAGAGAACTGCAAGGAGATCACAAAATAAGAGTGATCTTTGCTCTTACGTTTTCAATAAATATATAAGGAGGCGGGGGGGATGCATTCTTGGTGTTAACTCTGAAGCTTGTAGAGTTGTACCCCGACTTAATGTAGCCTGCTCCAGTTTTCCTTTCAACTACAGCAGTTTCCAGCCTTGTCCACACAGGGTCACTCTCTCCCTGCCAGTGAGCTCAGCATGCGGAAGGGGTGGGGGTGGAAATCCCCCTTTTAGCACTCGTTGCCTTCCCTGGGAATGTTTACTGCCTTGGAGCTTTCTCTCGTGCGGAGTTGTCTTTTCCAGAGGGCTGTGTGATGAGAGGGCTTTGATACCAATTCGCCTTTTAGATGTCATAACAATCTGCTCATTAGAGTCAACATGTCAAGTAATCAGGACGGCGGAATAACTAGGGCTTCAAGTGATGCTGCAGCAGCAGCAAGGTGGCTGAAAGCACAGAAGGGAAGGTGATAGAAATAGGCAGAAAGATGAGAGGAGAAACGGCTGTCATGAGGCTGGAGAGGAATATAAAGCCATGGTCCTGAGGCCTGGTTCACTCGTCTTGTCAGTGGAGGCTTGGTTTCCTTTTAAAATGTGTGCATGATTCCCATTCATGCTAGTGGCTGACAGGTGCCTTGCAGAGAAGAATATCCATTATGGAAGGGCATCTGCCCCAGGGTGTCATAGCCAGTCTCCTAGCCCCTACTCTGTGGCTGTAAAGGGCCCTGCTGGCAGCAGAATCAGTGCAGTGGTGGGAGCAAGGCTTCTCGTGGTGTGCCTCCCCTCCACACCCATGGACACAGCATATGCCATATGCTGCAGCTCTCTGGGGGTAGCACTGAAGCCTGTAGCTCGCTGTCTGTATGGATCCATCAGCCATCGACCTGGGCTAAGGAAGGAGGTGCAAGAGCTGCAGAGGCTCCTTGAACCCTGAGGCTGGCATGGCAAAGCTTCAGTACTTCTCCACAGGCTGGAGTAGGGTAAAGTATCTCCCGCACAGCAATTCCCAGCATCCAACCCAGTTCATCAGGCAGGGAGATTATCTATTACAATTTCCACCAAGGGGGTAGACATGGGGCCGTGGGTGGCTGTTGTTGGGCCATCCTAGCAAAAGCTGCCTCTTGTACTCCCTGAAGATGGGAGGTGCTTTGGACAGGGAAGGAGAGTTTCCAGAGAACCTAGTTAGCTAGCTCACCATTATATCTGGGTTAGCTCTGTCGCTCCCCAGTGTCATCGATAGCTGCTCAGCAATATATTGCTAATTCCTAGTGGACTGGTGGCCTCTTCCCATATAAACTACCGTCACACTCTGCACTAATTGGCAACCTTGTTGACAGTCTTGACAGTGAACCTAAGGGCTAAATGGGCCACAGAATCCAAACTCCTGGTCCCTCCAGGTCAGGACTGAAGTGCACTAGGGTGGGATGTGTGTAAAGCTTACCCTGCTGCTGCCCATGCTTTACTTGATCTGAGGCTTTGGGCTTGATTTTGTTCTCCCTCCAGTTTCAGTGGAGTTCTTGATTTGCACTGAAAGCAATACTGGGCACCTTGTCTCCAGGGCTTTCAACCAGTGCATTCCACCAGCAGTAAACTCGTGTTTTGTTCTTGCAAAAGAAATGACTTACTCATCTGTACCAAAGTCTCAGGGTTTGCACATTGGTTACAGAAATCTGTGAAAATCAAGGTAAAAATGGTGAAATGCTGGCTCTGGCTCTTGTAAATATTCTGTTTGAATCATTGTGCTTGACCGAACAGGGGCTGGAGCTGATGCCAGCTCTCTTTTAGATTATTGTGGAATAATGTACTTCTGTATTAATAATACTTGTACCACTGCTCCTTACATCGCCGAGCTCTTGGACTGGAGAGTCTTAAATGTCAGGCAAGGGCAAGAGAAGAGTTAAGGGTTCTTCATACCACAGCCCCTGCTGTGTTGAGGAATATTGGTTACTGGGCAGCGGTGTACGCTGTTCCAAAGACAGGTCCTTGTCAAAGAGCTATGTGCTCCTGGACTATGCAGTGCCTTTCACCCAGCATGCAATGAGCATAATCTAGCTGTTGGCTTGTTTCTGGTGAAACACTGGTGTCTCCCCCTGCTGAGATGTAGACTTTAATTGGGAGATCTATCCAGCTCATTCGTATCGCGGTTTCTGAATCCCTGCTCTTGTTCACCTACCCCCACAGAACCGTTAAGCTGTAAGCCTCTGCCAGGGATAGAGTATCCTGCAGCAAAAGCATGGGAGATCAGAATTGCCTCCAGATATGATTTCTAATAATAACAGTTCTCCTTTGTGGTGCCTTTCATCCAAGGATCTCCAAGTGCTTTATGGATGCTAATTAAGCCTTGGGATACCCAATGAGGTGGGCTATTCGTTGAAGTCCACAAGCTGAAAAGCTTCATGGTAGGTCAGGACTTGGATCGGAGACCTCCAAGGAGCACCCAGGTGTGCTGCAGGATGTTGTGTTAATGATTCAGTAATTGGCTTATTTTCCCTCTGAGTTGGTGATGGGTTGATGCCCCATCCTGGTATATGGAAACATTCCATCAGTTGAGGGGATTGATTACTTTTCAGCACTACTGAAGACTCTTCTTTCTCAACAGTTTTGGCCACTGTTAACTTTCAGAAGGATTCCAGCTTCCTGGACTATCTGGACACAGTACAGGTAAGATGAGAAGATTTGTCTTTGTTCAGCCTATTCTTATCATTGAAACAGTGGCATCCAAGCACTGATACCTTGCTTTTATGGTGGATGCTCCAGGCTCTCCTTCCCTTAGGGCCAAATCCCTTTGAAGTCAATGGAAAGTTTCCCATTGATTTCAGTGAAAGTTAGATGGGATCTTATTGAGGCTGCACCCCAATGCTCACTTACTGCTTGCTTTCCTGTATGTTTGTGGAGCTTGGCTAGTGTTTGCAACCTGGGATCTATCTTTGGGAAAGCTGAGGGATAGAGTGTGTGCCATTGCATCAGAATTTCTACAGCTGAGGCCTGGCTCTGGTATAATGCAGAGAGAGAGCGAGGTTGCAGATCAAGCTCTGAATTTTGAATGCCTCAAAGATGATGGCTGTTTGGATCTAAGGTTCTGGTTCAGCCCATTATGGGTGAATCCTAATTTCATAATATTCATGGATACTCATGAAATTGGAGGGTTGGGCAGCTGGGAGCTTCAGAACTCTTAAGAGCTTAGTTTCAGCCTCACGGGGATTAGATGTTCAGGACAGAAGCCCACAGCTTTTCAAGAGCACAGCTGCAGTCATTGCAACCCTGAGGGGGGACAGCCAACCTCCAGGTTACTGAGAATATGGAAAACGTGGGTAGCACTATATAAAAAGGTACAGGCTGTTTGCAAAATGCAGATTTAGATATGGGTTGGGTATTCAACAGCCAGCCCTCCGCCTTCCCTGTTGTTAAATTATATGGTGTTTGGATAGCGGGGCACTAGTCCAGCTGCATCTCGAGGAAATGGCATGGTGGGAATGAGTGTGGTGCAAAAGCAAGATGCTGAGATGTCCCCGATAGACTTGCTACATCACAAAGCCACCAGCAACATGCGATTAAATTATCCCCCCTGCCCGGATTGAATTTGCAGCATGAGGTCTGTGTTTGTCTGTCCTTTTTAGTGCTTAACAGATTCGAACGTCTGGTAATTCCTTTTTCTAATATTGAGTGATCGATTAAACAATTAAAGTGAATAAGTTTTGGCAGGAGAAGGCAGGACTCCACAGCAGCCTTTCTGGCAAGCGTGTCTGTCACAGCCATAACCGAGTGCCTCTTGCTTACTGGTGGGGAGAGGGGATGGCATTCTGAAGTGTTCTGCTGGTGGAGCCGTTGGGATCTTTGAGCAGATTTCCTATTTCCAGGTCCTGATCTGACTCCCCTCACCTGGGATTCCATTGTTCCATGACATACGCAGCTATTGATCCACTGAAGAGAGGCCAGAATAATTTCACTTTGGCAGCAGGGAGTTGGGCCTGACTGCTTTGGCAGCATTCCTTTCTCCGCGTTCTCTCTGCTTCTGAGTATTAATGTGCAGGTACCACTGGATCTTGGACCTGGAGACCTTATTACCTGCAGCTTGAGGGCTCTTTATGCAAGTGGAAATAGCCTGATACTTGTGGTTTCCTTTAAAGAGGATTGTGCTGTTCTGGCTGACCCACAGGAGCCTGGGCATTGGTCTGTTCCTGGCTTGAAATACCTTCTCTACTGTCCTGTAAAGGTTAATTGTAGCCAGCTATCTCAGAAAGCCAGAAATCTTATCCCCTCAAGTGTTTGTTAATGGGGAGGTGATGGGAAGGTTCTTTGGACTTGTACTAAATATCCGAGGGATTAAGGGTAATTTAAAGTTTAAATTCCCTGTGTATAAATTTTTTTTTTTTTGGGGTGGACTAAGTGTTTCTTAAACCAAGTGAATTCACAAAGCAGAGTGAAGGCTCCTTCTGTTTGCCAAGCTGCTTGGTTCACACACAGTCACAGCCATGTTGAGATCAAGATAAAAATAAGTCTTGTGCCTATGACACAGCCAGCCAAGTCAGAGTCAGGCTGAGCAACGTCTTTTCAGAAGTATTTAATCATCGGGGGGCTAGTGAGCTGCCAATCAGGCTGTGCTGCGCTGCAGCCCCTGCGGTGGGGCCAGTGCACAGTAATAGAGGTTTCGGTCTCCTCTGATAAAGCAAATTCAATGCGGCAGCTCATTACAGCAGCTTCAGTGGGAAGTTTGGGTGCATGATTCCATAGTTGATGGGCTCCACCAGCCATTTAGGCATGTCTCTAAATGTTCCTGCTTGTCAGTTTGAGAACTGGACTCTCTAATTTAGCCACTCAAGCTTGAAAACCGGGTTCTCTATTTAGGTGCCTTTGAACAGCAGGTTCTGGCAGTTGAAAAAGGGATCTGGATTATAGAGTTCATGGAACGGACTCCATGAACGGGTTGGGCCTGGTATGTGTCGCCGCTGTGTCCTCTATTATTCTAGCTTTGCCATCCTACCTCGCTCCTCCCCTGCTATCTCAATCTTAGCTGCTATACAGCTTTGCCAGCAAGTCCCAGTCTTCACCTGCGATGCCCCCACCACCTGCTGTTCCAGTCCAGGGTCCCACCCAGCTCTGCCAATGCACCTCAGTCCTGACCTGCAGCCCTCACACCTCCATTCCAAGCCTGAACCTCTCATAAGCCTGTAATGCCAGATTTATGGATAAGCTAAGGTGGTGAACTGTATTAGATTTCTGACTCAAATCAAATTTAAGCAAAGGACACCAAGCACTGGATTAACCCATTGTGTACTGTACCTTGTCCTTTTGTAACTGATATAGTGGGGCGGTGGAGGTGATGTCTTGAGTCTGTGTCAAGCAAACAGTAGTAGCTTCGTTCCTACCCTCACCTGGGGTGATTCGCCATTCTAACCGTCTTTTCTCTCTAAAGACTTGGGTATCCAGGCCCAAAACTGATCAGAAGGCAATTTGACTCAATGGGATTCTGTGTCCTTGCAGATATGCCTGCGTATTGGCTTCATGGCAGCACCTTGCACAGGATCCTGTCCCAGGGCACCCCCTGCCATCCCAGCAACACTGCCTGCATTGCGTTTTATTTAACGCTGCTCATTTGCAGAGGAGCACTCCAGTCTAGTGTCTCACCCGAGTGCCCCAGATGCCCTGCACTGTCAGCGATGTAAAGGGCTGGGGGATTGGTGAATGAGCCCTTCGCTCAGATTGCAGCCTGGTTGTGAGATGCCACAGCAGCGAAATGGGACCAAGTTTTATTTTTTAAATGATGACAGTCTCCTCTTTGATTGCACACTCTTCCCTCCTCCTCCTCCTCCACCACTTTCCCTTCCTCCCCTAAATGCCAGCCTGGAAAGATTTGCAGAAATGCTTTGTGTCCCTGGGCTGTGGCCTGTCTGTTCTCTCATCTCCCCATTTTCCAGCTGGGAACCTAATTGGGACTTCACATTCTTGGAAACTTTGTGAGGCAAATCCAACCATTTTAACCTGACTTTATGACCCACAGGCTAGAGAGGTTCTGCTGTAATTGGCCTTGCCATTCAGAGCTGGCACTGGAGCAAGAACTAGCATGTTCTCCACCAACCTCATAGTCATTGCTGATCACAAGGTACTGCGTGACCCTTGGAGAACAGCACTCCCTCTGCAACACTAGTTAATTATAGGGGTTGGAGGGCTGACCGTGCGTGTTCTTAGGGAGTCTGAATCATAGGTTTGTTTGTCCTTGATATGGTCTCTATTCCAGGCGCTGATTAAATGCCCTGTTTGACTGTTTTGTCTGAGACTGATTGGTACTGTATTTTATCAAGAGCTGGTCTGAACCTGGAGCAATTAGAACATTACAGGCACCTGTAATTGTATTCTCCTAATGGAACATGATTTTCTTTAATTCTACTTACCATATCACTTTCACATAGCATCAGATAACCCCCACCCATCAAACACAAGGTGAAATTGCCTTGACTATTAGTAAACATCCTGAATGGGGAGTGCTGACAAGTCTGATCGCACATGGTACTGTCTGGTGTGATGGGGCCAAGCGGAATTCCACAGGCGGTAAAGGAGCTGGCAAGCCATGACAAATGGGAAGAAATTGCTTTTTAATGAAGACCTAATTCCTGCAAAGGCTAATGCTTTCCTGCCATCGCCATATGCAGCATTAAACAGGCATTAAGTCGCTAAGGTCTGCTGTTCCCACCTTGGCAAGCATTGGCTACAGCACACCTGCAAACTCGTAAACTGCAGTGGTGTGGCTGATAAATAGACATTTATAAATGTGAATTTCTAGCAGAAACTAAACCATGGCAGTTGGCTTGTTTTTTGCTCCAGTTGCTCAAAGCCTTGATATGTGGAACCATTTGGTGTCACCTGTTCTTTTGCGTTGCTTTGTGTTTCCCTTCTGGTGGTGTGATCGTAGGAGACTGTATATGCTGCAGGCTCTGCTTTGCCCATCTGTCCTAGGTGTTTCTATGTCTTCCTTGCCCAGGGTTTTATCTCTAGATCTTTTCTGTAAGCTTAGGAAGAAACCCTTTTAAGGGCCTTTTCCTCCAACAGCACTCAGATGATGGGCCTCTGGAAAACAAGGGTGAGCATTGGATCACCATACCACCCCATCCATGTAATTCTGTCTCTTGTTTTTATAACAGCAAAATAAGCCGAAGATGGTGATGGAGTATTGGACTGGATGGTTTGATAGCTGGGGTGGCCCTCATAATATCTTTGATGCAGATGGTGAGCACCATATATTATCATCACACACTTAGGATTTATTGCAGTATAAACTGCTGTCAACAAACATAGCACAGTAATGCTGTCTCCATCAAGTTTCCTATCCAGCGATGCCCCTAGCTCTGAGCAAGTGCCTGTAAATTTATAACCTTTTTAGTGGATTGACACATTGCTGTGTTGTTGGTTTTTTTTGGCTTTTTTATCCCTGTCAATGTCAAGTTAGCATATCAACAAGCTAGTGCAAGGAGTAGTTGCATAGATTCCAAGGCCAGAAAGGCCCATTGTGATCATCTAGTCTGACCTCCTGTATAACGCAGGCCAGAGAACTGCCCCAAAATAATTCCTAGAGCAGATCGTTCAGAAAAACAACCAATCTGGATTTAAACATTGACGTTAGCAGTCGATCTTTATATTATGGCAGTGTCCAAAAGGCCTCAACTTGATCACAACTGCCCATTGTGCTAGGGGCTGTACAAACACAGAAAAGAGACAATCTCTGCCCTAAAGAATTTACAGTCTGAAGAGACAGACAAAGGGTAGGCGATGTGGATACAACATACAAGCTAATGAATATGGTGAAAAACTGATAGTTATGTGGATTGTAGAAGACTTTTTAAATTGGGGTTAGAGATAAGGTGGAAGGGAAAGGAAAGAAGGATAGTCCCTGTGAGGATATTAGAAAGGACTCCTGGGTTTTATTTCACCACCTCCACTGTTTCCTATCTCCCTACCTTTTCAGGGGTGTGGGTCGTCATAGGGGCAAATCATTGCCCACTGAAATCAGTGGGAGATTCTCCATTGACTTCAGTGTGCATTGGGGCAGGCCCATAAAGCACTTTGAGATCCCAAGATGAAAGGTGCTTTAGAATAAGCTCAGTATTGTTGCTTGGGAAAAAAATAATTGATACTGGACTAGTGAAAATGGCCACCTATAGACCATCTTGCCTAAATTTTCAGTGTTGCATGGTACTTAACACCACAGCCTGCCTTAAAATTAACAGGAGTCAAATGGCTTTGTTCTAGTGATCTACATTTTTATGTGGCTCCTGTCACCACAGAATCTGAGTGCCTCACTATCATTAATGAATGTATTCTTCCAACACCCATATGGATAGGGAAATAGTATTAGCCCCTTTTTAAGATGGGGAACTGAGGCACAGAGAGACAAAATGACTTAGCCTAGGTCACAGAGAGAGTCTCTGGAACATTTGGGAATAGAACGCGGATCTCCTGACTCCTAGCCCAGTGCCTTAGCTACTTCGTCCCTATCTTGTGCAAATTGGAAGTTTCTAAGGGACTCAATTCTGCATATGTATGCTACAGCAGTAGTAAAAATGACATGAGGATTTTGTGATAGCTCTGTCATTACATTATATGCATAGTAAATAGATTTGTTTTCACTCCAACAAGATTATTTTATCTTTTGTGGGTGATATGGTCAACATAAACCTCATACAAGCCTAGTACTTCCAAAAGTGTCGTGTCCCACTTCAGTTCATATATTAAGGAGCAAGGTAAAAAAATAAAGGAAACTTAAATAATTTGGTCATGACATAATGCATTTAAAATAACCTGTCTCCTCCCTGTGCAATCTCTGTGTAACTCTGTAATCAGTATAGTTGATCAAGGTCCTTGCCTAGGCAGAATTCCCACTGAAGTCAATGAAAACTTTGCCTGAGTTGGGAATGCAGGCTCTCTCGGACAGGGTGTGTATGAATGAGTCCTGCAGAACATTTCAAGTGGAAAGGCTGCCCTATAGAAGGTACACCTCTACCCCGATATAACGCCTTCTTCGAGAGCCAAAAAATCTTACCGCATTATAGGTGAAACCGCGTTATATCGAACTTGCTTTGATCTGCCGGAGCGCGCAGCCCCGCCCCCCCCAGAGCGCTGCTTTACCGTGTTATATCTGAATTCGTGTTATATCAGGTCGCGTTATATCGGGTAGAGGTGTAGTTGTAAGTGACTGGAGTTACCCAAGACATGAATTGGGCTCATGAAGCATTGGGAGAGGCGAGTGATTGTAAACAAAATGCTCAATTTGAAATTCTTGAATTGTTCGCATGTTCAGTCCATACTCTGTTGTACTAGCTTCTTGATTCGTGGTGCTCGGAGCCCTTGTTGGGAGTTTTCCTTCCTTTACAGATATGGTGAATTCTGTAGCAGAAGTCCTCAAAACAGGAGCATCCATCAATCTCTACATGTTCCATGGGGGCACCAACTTTGGCTTCATGAATGGTGCTCTGGATAGTGATGAGTACAAGCCAGATGTCACGAGTTACGGTGAGTTTTCATTCAGTGCCTCGTTTGCGTGCCCATTGCAAGCCTGCAGCCTTTGAGCCAGCTACAGCTGATGGAAAGCTCTATGCCCATCACTTCCTTGAAGGATCTAGGATCACCCAAACAGGAGAGAAGAAAGACCCTCATCTTGGCTCATCTGGGAAGATGGTGTGACTGTGACAAAGGGTTTCCTTTAACACTCCATATTTCTAGTCCAATTTCAGTATTTGGGGGATCCCTTCACTATGAATTGAGTCAGAAACCACTGGGTAGATAAAGACATATAGTTAACATCAAGTGGTGCTGTTTTCTCTATAGTCTCTCCCCCCTTTCAATTAATGATTAAGGAAAGACCACCTGAGACCTCTGACACCAAAATAGTTGGTTGTTTGGCTTTGACTTTTAACAATTTGAATAGTATTTTATAGCAATTTTAATCCCAAAAGTCCTCACTAAAACTATTGACTTTATCCTATATGGAGTTAAAGGCAGATGCAGAATGGGACCCTCGGTATGTGCAGCCAACACTGGGGAAGAGAGCAGCAGCCACAGTACAGTAGTGAGGGAAAAGAGGAAATGTTAGCATAGGATGCTGTGCTCATATGGAAAGGTGTCTGGGACCATGCAAGGCAGATAGGACCCCTATCCATTTACCACATGGCACTATTCTCAACGTATTTGTGTTGCATGGAAGAAGGGCTGACTTGAGCTTGCTGTGATTTGAACCTCTGATTGCAAGAAGTGGAGAGATTTCATACCTGAAACATAGGCCTTTAACATGCATCCATATTTCTTCCCCTCCTCTTTGGCTTGCAATAACAGTTAAGTATTTTATTTGTCAATCAGTTGTATGAGGCAGGGGAAAGCCCATAAAGCATAATGGGAAAATGGATGGGAGAGGAAGGGTATTGGTTAAGAGCCCTGTTTTGTCCCCAAACTTTCATGCACTGTTGCCCTTGACTTCAGTAGGGCATTGTAGAAGTGAACGCGGGGGGCAGAATTTGACCATACACATTTATTATACCAGGACTAGGTGTGGGTTCAAGCTGTTTCTCTTCACTTTTATTTTATGCCCATCTTCAGAATCCCTTTACTGTTAAGTAACTGTCTCTCCACACAATGGGACAATGTCTCAGGCCCTGTCTGCATTAAGGAACGTTGTGCTTGGGTAGTTAATCAACCAGTGCAGATTTCCTTAATGTCCACAAGGCCTGAGATAAACACGTTACCCCTTTGGCTCTGACCTCTTGCTGTGCTTTACATGAGTACTTTCCTAAAGCTGACGATGCTCTGTAGCAGGTGCATGCTTGTTTTCCAGACTACGATGCGGTGCTGACAGAGGCTGGAGACTACACGTCCAAGTTCTTCAAACTCCGTCAACTCTTCACCAAGATCATAGGTGATGTTAAACCTCAGAGCTGCTTCTCTACCCCTTAAATGCTGGCCTGTGCTATACCAGAGAAGCTTTAAAATTGACCACCAAGGGTCTCTGCTGGATCCCTGCTGCTCCCCACACAGATATGTCCCGCTGATTAGTTGGAAGCATTTTCTGAAGCGTAGGAGGCCCAGGGATGTAGAGCAGCTTGTTCCAGAAATGGCTGTTCAGCTGACTTCCCAGCAGCGGGAAGGACGCATGCATTTAACAGTCTCTGCATGCAGGGGAAATGTGTCACGCCAGCAAACTTAAAACAAATGCAAATCCGGGGAGGTGCTTTTGTTGTACAGATCCTGTTTGCATTCTATTCTCTCTGGAGTTGGATAGGTGGCTCTCGCCGCTGAATAAATACACCAGCCCTGGCCCAGCCTTCAGTTTTGCTTGAGCTGTCTTTGAGGTGGATACAGTGCTCTGTTTGATCCGATAGGGAGGTTGATTAAAGACATTTCCAGAGGCAGAGCTGTGGTCTAGAGGTAGAATCAGGGAGTGCCCCTAAACCCCCCTGACACCTTCTGTAGCATCTGTCTAGCAGAACTGAAATATAACACCTGTCTTGTTTCTGCATTGCAGGGCAGCCTCTGCCCCTCCCTCCTATGATCACAGGCAAAGCATCATATGGCGCAGTCCTGCTGCCGCAGTATGTCTCTCTCTGGGAGGTGCTGCCATCTATTGTAGAGGTAGGTACTGTCCTTGGAGCTGGAAAATGTGCCAAGAGGATGGGATGATGCAAAGAAACACATTGCACTATGAAATAATGTAATCTTATTCTGAAGGACCTCAGGTGTTTCACAAACTTTGAATATATAGCCACAGTGAAAGGCAGCCACCTCTGGGGTGGAGGAAGTCAACCCATTTGTATATCACATGCTGCACAAGAATGGGGAGGAGAGGGCACATTTTGCCCAAGGATACTAGAGCCAGTTGTCTCTAAAGTGCTACATGATCTTTAATGTCACAGGGAGAAGACCTGTGTTTTAAGGTCTTGGTACGCTGTATGGAACTTCCATTTATTTACCGAGAAGGAAGACGTGGGGCTGCTGGGATTTGGTTTCAGAGATGCTTGGTATTGCAAATATGAGGCTTCACCCACTCCATTTACTAATACTTCACGCTCATTGGAGCTCCTTCCATCTGTGAACTTCAGAGCTTTACAAAACCCTCAACCATCCCTCTGGGCCTTAGTCCCCCAGAGTGTAAAATGGGATAATGATGCTTTCCTATTCACAGGACGCGTCAATAGACTAGCATGAGGTCACACAGCAAGAGAGACAAGAATAGCATGCCAGGAGTCCTGATTCCTAGTCCCTGGCCCTAGCCATTACACCAAACCTACCTCCTACATGAAGAAAGCAGGGATCAATTACTCTAATTATTCAACCAAGACCGAACAAGAAGTAATGGGTTTAAGATGCAGCAAGGAAGAAGCTTTCAGAACCATAGGCAATGGAGCAGGTTGTTAAGGAAGCTATGAAATAGCCATAATTGAACATCTGTATTTGATGAAGGCTTAGACATCCAGCTAGCAGGGATGGGGTGTCAGCAGGATTGAAACTCGTCACTTAGCTGCAGTTCTTTGCACCCCCAGGAGCCCTTTAAGAGGCAGCTTTTGCATAGGATTTGAGTAAATGTTGGTTTGTGGGACACAGCAGCTACTTGGCTGAATGATGCTACCCATCTGTAGCCTGTCCTCTTAGAAAGGATCCCTCTAGTTACTTGTTCTTCCTTCGCAGCCCGTTAAGTCAGAGTTCCCGGTTAACATGGAGAACCTACCAGTGAATGATGGCAACGGGCAGGCCTATGGGTATACGCTCTACGAGACGGTCATATCTGGCGGAGGACAGCTACATTCCAGGGACAATGTCCGGGACCGAGCACAGGTAAAGAGTACAGAGCAGTTGTTGTTCTGACTCTACAGAAGGGAAATAGCTTGGCTGTGGTAGCTGATGTGAAATAGGCCAGCTATGTACCAAGGTGGGCGGCTTTCCCTGAGCAGAATTAGGATTCCCTTGTGCTATTCATAACCAAGCCCCAGCCTACATCCTCCCTAAATCCCAGGCTCAAGGTCCAAGTCTGTTTAAACTCCAATAATATCAGCTCAAATCTATCCGCAGAAGGTAACGGTAGGAAATCACAGTGCATTTTTAGAAATGCCTTGATTTGCCCAACATTGTAGAATGAGTCAGTGGCGGAGCTGGGAATAAACCCCAGGAGTCTTGACTTCCATTCGACAATGCTTCCTCCCCCGTTATGACCCTAATCTCTTGTTTAACTATATTCTGAAATGGTTTAGAATTCGGCTAGCCTCCTGTGCCCTCTCCTGCAGGTGTTTGTTAACACTGTGTTCGTTGGATTCCTTGATTACAACACCGTGGAGCTGTCAATTCCCGAAGGACAGGTAAGTAATGTGAGGCCACTCACGAGCGGTATGTGGGTAATAGAATTGCAGCTCAAACCGCCCCCGAAAATGCAGAGCCCAGAAGTGTGTCTGCTGCCAGCTTCATGCAAACCAGTGATGCAGCAGCATGAGACACACAGCAGTTATACTCAAACCGGAAATGACTCCCCAGTTGGAGCAGAGAGTGGCTTAAAATGCCAAGGTATCCTTTTGAAAGGGAAATAGCTAGACAAAACTCCAGTCAGCAGGTTCACTCCAGAGTAGCAGCTGATGCACTAAGTTTAACCCCCTTCCTGCCACACCCACACACTGCAGACACCCATGAGATGGAACAGTGGGCTATAGGGACCCTGCCTGTGTTGACTGAGGACATGTAGGCTGTTCGCTCATACGCACAAAACATGCTTCAGTCTTTTTACTTCTCTTAGGTCACAAGTGAAATGAGTTGGATGGTCTCGTGTGTGTTCTGAGCTCACACTTGGCTCAAAGTGGCTGTATGAGTAACACGTCTACTAAATGTGCACTGGCAGAGCTGTGCCTAGCTCTAAAGACTAGAATTGGGTGAGTGGGAGGGAATACTGGAGGTCAGGAATGTGACTCGTGGGTAGAGCTGTGTGATGGAAGCCTGTGTGGTGTTGGACATATGTTGTTTCTAGCTCTACATACCACTTCAAGCATTTAAAATGTAACAGTAAAATATTACGGTTTCATGAGAAGGTTGAGCTCAGTGATGCAGTTACTTGCAGCTGTGGCATATTCCTGTAATTCATAGTCCTGTAAACAGCTGCCAAAGCTACTGGTGCAAACTCCCCCCCCTGGAGTGATCCCACTGATTTCTCTCTTTGCCCAACATGGCTGACCTGGCACTTGGCTGTGCACTGATTCAGCAGAGGCTGATCCATTCTTTACAGGGCTTCAGGCAGCTCAGGCTTTTGGTAGAGAACTGCGGGCGTGTCAATTATGGACTTATGCTGAATGAGCAGCGGAAAGGTAGGTTAAGTTGTCTCTTTCCTTCCAAGCTGGTGCATGGGGCTGAGAACTCAGATAAAGGCCTCTTTTTGAGTCTGTGTTTAGCAAGGACTTCGAACACTGAGGACAGTTTTAAAAATGGCTCCCACCCTCCAGAAACAAACACTCCAGATCGAATGTTAAAATCCTGTGTGTTGGATTGAGCAGTATAAAGGCATGCAGGAATTTCACTGTGCCTGGCTAATGCTATATAGCTTTGCAGTCAGGCAGTAGAAGGCAGACAGTGCGGGAGACTGATAAAAGAATATAGTTCACATCTTAACCATAAGTTCAAACATGTCCAGGGTGGTGGTAGCTGACATGATAGTTGATGAAAATAGCCCACTTCATGGGAGGTGGACATATCTTAAAGACCTTCACAAGTCCCCCCCCCCCCCATAGTGGTTGCCAATACCCAATGGTTCATATGACGATGGGGTGCCCCTCCTCTCACTCCATGATGTCCATATGCAATTGTGTAACGTCCTACATGGGAGGAAAGAAATTCCTTCCTGATCCTTGTTTCTGCTCTGAGATTTGGAGAGCAAGAGACTCTCAGTGTACACAGGGTCCTGGGACTATGGGCTGTGTCAAGCTCAGTAGAATGCAGTAAAATGTTTATGCCAGTAGAGCTGGGGACTGGGAGTCGACTCCTTGGTTCTGTTTTTTAGGGGGGAACTGTAGGCCGCAACGTTCAGAGCAGCCTAGTGAATGTAGAGACCTGTTTCATTAGCTTTAATGGATGAGTTGTGCCTAATGCCCCTGGATTGCTTTGACCATCTCAACCATCGTCTTGTAGTTAATGGTCTGGACTGGGAGCCAGGAGAGATGGGTTCTGTTCCCAGCTCTCTCCCAGACTTCCTGTGTGACCTTTACTCTTGTGTGCCAATTTTCTCCACCCACAAATGCCTCACTGGAGGCTGGTTAGGCTAAATTTGTTTGTGGGGTGCTTTGAGATCCTTGGGGGGAGGGGAAAGCAGTGGATCAGTCCAAGGGATTAGTGATACCAGGATGTCACATTTTCCTCTGAGTATTGGGGAAGTAACTGATCTGCTGCTTTAAAAAAAAAAAAAATCCATGTATGGGCAGCCAAACAAAAAATCAATCTGCTATGTGTGCCAACAGTACGTTCTGCCAGGACAGGGTTTCTGAGCTTAGTGAGTTAAAGCAAAGGATGGAGAGGAGAGGGCAAAGTGTGGCAACGTTCCCTGCTCAATCTGGGTGAGCAATGGGACCATATGGGCTTTAATGCCATTGCAGAGCATGACTACTTTCTGTATCCTGCTGTTCCTTCTATTGAAATAGGAAGATCCATCAGCTTAGTTGCTTCTCAGCTCTTTATTACCTCTATTGCTCTTGCAGGCTTAATTGGTGAAGTCTTCCTGAATAAAACTCCCTTGAGGAACTTCAAGATTTACAGTCTGGAGATGAAACCTGGCTTCATGGAAAGGTTTGGGAGATATATGTACATATATCTAAATTGTTTGTGCAGATGAGGAGGGCATATATATCTCCTTCGTTTGCACAGACAATTTGGCATAGGTGCAAAACCTAGTTAGCAGTTACATGTCCCGGAAAGGCAGCACCTGGTGAATCTTCATGCTGACAAATCTCTTCCTGATAACTCCAACTAAAATTGTACAGAAGGTTGCAACACTTATTTTTGCACCTTTATTTAGGAGCCAATACAACCCCGCATTGAAGGGGATGGAAAGACTCCCACTGACTTTAATAGGTGTTGGATTGGGCCTGTAGAGATGTGGCCAATCCAAACCCTCTTGAATTTTGTAAAAGTTTGGGGCTTTGTCTGGATCAGAAATTGGGGATTAAGAAACACTTTAGCGAAGGACACTCCCTCCTCCTTGGATAGAGAGAGGAAGTAATTTCAGGAAGCTCCTAACACTCCAGATGGCTTCCCCCATTTCATGTTTTTAAATTGTGTTCTTCAGTATTAAATGCTAAAGCAAAATAATCTCGGTGGGATAACTAGCCAGGCTGCTGTCGTTTGAGCAACAGAGCATAGGTCACTTTATGGACTCCTGCCAAAAATCTCAAGAGGGTTTGTTGTTGCAGTGCTAGTATTGCCAAATAATGTAACACATTTGTGAGGACCGAGGACTTCACAGCTGTCATTCTGCTGCCTGTTGTGGTCACCTGGAACTTAATAGTGTCGAAAGTATAGAACTCCAGTACTTCTGCTACAAAGTTGGAAGCCCCTACCACGTGAGCCAAAGGAGAGAGAATCTCTGTTTGTTCTGGACACTGCAGGGCCTGTGACGCACACAATTGTGGTGTTATTCTGTCCAGTAGATGTTGGCCATGTGTATACTCTCTCTAGTCAACTTACTGCAGTCATCCTCTAAGGACAGTGCTAACAGGTAGTGTTAAATATTCTAAGTGAAGGTTTTGCAAGGATTCTCTTTGGCAGGGTGAGCTGTGTCAGCTTTGTGCTGTAGGATCATTAGAGAAGGATATTTACAATCAAAGGTATGAAAGCTAGTGAGCTGCCATGCAGGCATAAAAGCAAGATTAGCCAGCAGTATGATCAGTTACTAGCAACTGGCCATTAGCAATGAAACATCATAAGGTAGAAATCTCTGAGTAGGGAGCCAAAGTACACTGTATTGAAAATGGGATTGTGCCAGTCTTAGCTCAGCAATACAGTGGAATTCATATTGTACTAGGCCAATAATTCGCTTGAATCTGGGGATGCTGATGATAAGCATTGGAGAGAACATGTTCTGATAAGGTTTTGAGTCTCTTGTGGAACTTCTAAGCTCCTCACTTTCTCTCTGCTTCACCACCACCTCCTGTGGTACCAGAAGGCAAGAAATGATGCAAACTTCGAGGATACACAATAACTTGCTAATACCTCCTGATGTGCTCAAGGGTGCCCTTCCATTATATATTCCAAAATAGACTTGATGCATCTATACTGGCTCAGATAGTGATATCTGATCCCATGAGCTAAACAGGATTGGACTTTAATACTTGGATGGGAGACATCCACCAAAAACCCAATGCTAATAGAAGTGATGTGTTTGATTCGGTAGGTGGCATTCACTAACCCCTAACCCAATGTTCCAGTGTAGTTTAAGGGGGCACTGGGCCTATGGAGGAGCTGTTTGGGCTGAGTCTTTAAAATTGAGGCCCAATCTACTTGAAGGCAATAAAGATCCTGCAATATTTCTCATAAGAGCAGAGCATTCACCGGAGTGTCCTGACCAAAGTTCCCCCCAGGTACGTAATTACATTTGGCCATCATAACATTGCACCCTACAGTACGTCTTGGGGGCTTTTTAAAGGTATTTCTAGAGCACCCATCACTATAACATCTAAATGCTAAATAGAGTGGCCTAGGTTTCCATAGCATTCTCCACAGAATATGTCATGGTGGAATTTTCATGCCACCTCTTCTAAGGTCTAGGAACCTTCACGTGCCTTCTGTGTATGAGTAGTTCCTTGGTGGAGGTGATGGCAGGAAGGCTGTAGCAAATAGGTTTGTATTGTGCTCTCAAGGCAAATGAGTTGGTTCAAAAACTGGAGGGAAGGACCTTGTGTGCTGCAAATTATTGTTACACTTGCTGTGTTTCTCCCCAAAGGTGATTTCATTATGGTGATAGGTGATGTAGGTTGTTTAAATAAACTGGTCAAGCACTTTAGAAATTGTTGAGTTGAAGGATGCTGCATAGATATAAAATATTACAGCTGTTAGTCTAAGAGGAATTGCAGCCACCATTATAGTTAAGGTTGCATGGCTGTGTCTATGCTCACTCCCTGTTTTCAGCTGCTCATAAGTTTATTTCTTTTTTGAAACTGTCGATTTGGCAGAATTTTCCCAGTATTTGTGTCCCCCAAAATAATCAAGGTAAGGCAAAGTTTGAAGGAGGAACTGAAATGGTTCAGTAGTTTTGAGTATGTGTACACTTAAAAAAAAAAAAAAAAAAAAAAACCCCACTTTAATGCTGGGGAGAACTTTTAAACAGCTCTGTAATGCAAATAACGGGGTCCAAAAGGTGAAATGTAGCCTGCAGATAGCCCTCTCTGAAGTGCCCTTCCTTGTTCCAGAAGTTTTGATTTCACTGAGTTACGAGCCTTTGGAAATTGTGCAGTACTGTAGGCGGGCGGTGGTTTTTGCTTTGTTGTGTTATAAAACCTAGGCTTGTAACATGTACCTGGGGCAAATATGGGCTGCACAAGATTATTTGGCTAACCTGGCATGCTGAAGTGCTTTGCCGAACTGGACTTCTGTCAAGAGAAGTCTAGATAAACACATGGGAAGGGATTGAGGAAGGACTCCAGCAGACTCTGTAAACTGTGGAGGGGCAGCGTTTCCATAGGAGACTTTGTCTCTGTACCTGAGGCCAGCTGGTGAAGTGTTCAGCATTAGGCTAGATTGTGCTGGAGACATTAAAGCCAGTCTCGTGATGCCTGTGCACAAGGGAGCAGAGCGAAGGCTGAAGTGAGGTCTGGTCTGTACGCTGGTTTTGTACTGGTTAAAACTATTTTGATTAAGGGTATGATTCTTTTACCAATAGTTATACTGGCACAACCCCAGGTGTGGAGTTTAAAAGGTGCTTTTTATACTGGCATACCTTATTCCCCTACTTGTACAGGAAGGGAAATAAGCTATACTGCTAGAAAGCACCTGTGACTGCATCCGCACTAGGGGCAGGTGCCACTAAGTATAGCAGTCTAGTAAAACCAGTATTTTCTGGGTATAGACCAGCCTTGAGAGTGCAACCTCACCTCAGGCATTTTCTTTTTTTTTTAGCAGTGAAGTCTGAGCAGCTTTTCCCAGGGAAGGGTCTATTAGATCACAGGGCCTCGTGTTTTGCTTCATATCACTAGCCTCTGGGCATGTTTATAGTCTTTTTATAAACATGCTACAACCTAGAGAGCAGAAATGGATCAAAGTCAACTTAAACTCCTAAGCCTCAGAAGAAACTCACGGCCTCTCACGCCATTCACTCAGGGTGTAGATATAAGCGTCTGAGCATACCCTGAAAGTGGATCTAGCTTTGCCAGACCAATGGAGGAAGAGTTTCCAGAGCCTTGAGCCCATCACCATAGAGTGTGTTCTTCACTTGAGTTAGCTAACCATCATTAGCTAATGGATTCAAAGAGAACTGAAGACATGCCAACACAGCTGCTTAGTCACATTAGGCACTCCAGTTCAGCCCCAGGCGCTCGGGCTGAGAACCCAGGTTAAACAGAGTTGCCGTGCCTTCACTGCTATTTTAACCTGAGTTAAGAACACTTTTTTTTTTTTTTTTGGGCAGTGTAGATGTACACCAAGGGTAGGTCTATACTTACCTCTGGGTCCGGCAGTAAGCAATCGATCTTCTGGGATCGATCCCGGAAGTGCTCGCCGTCGACACCGGTACTCCAGCTCGGCGAGAGGAGTACGCGGCATCGACGGGGGAGCCTGCCTGCCGCATCTGGACCCGCGGTAAGTTCAAACTAAGGTACTTCGACTTCAGCTACGTTATTAACGTAGCTGAAGTTGCGTACCTTAGTTCGAAGTGGGGGGTTAGTGTGGACCAGGCCCAAGAATGCACTGTCCCTAACTACTTGCCTATGCAGAGTACAAATCAGGGGTCTCAGTATCCCATCTGTTCTCTGCTGCTACGACAACACCTTGGGACTGGTGGGCACTTCAGCAACACCCGAGATAGAGCTCTCTAGTTTAGGATTAGCGCCTGGAATGCACCAGGAGACAGGTTGGCAGCCAGTGTGGTTGGTGAGATCAGAAATGGGTGAGTTTGAAGCAGGGATTTTCACTTCTAGCAAAGCAGAGAGCAGTAGCAGCACGTGTGTATCTCACTGCATTCACAGTGGGGACCTTCACCTTGCTGACAGAGAAAGGTGAAGGCCAAGATCTCTCTCGCCAGGAGATTAACTTGGAAGTAAGGAAAGAGGTAAGCAGGTGCCTGCCTTGAATGAACAACCAAGTCCCCATGCTGATTATTCATCCCTCAACCAGTGCCTGTGGGCAGCAACTGTTGCACATTTCAGGCAGCAAAGTGAATAGCTACTTCACTGTAACAAACGGTCCCCTACGATGGCCTCCTGTTTGAAATGATCCTAAGGCCAGCCCTGGACCCATGAATAGCGCCTGGCAGGAAGCTGCTTTCCTTCTGCTAACTGTGTTTCTTTCCCTCACAGCTTGCGAGGTGTTACTGCTTGGAGCACGATCCCGGATTACGCCGTGGGTCCTGCATTCTTCCGAGGAAACCTGCAAGTGCAATATCTGCCTCAGGACACTTTCCTGAAACTTGAGGTGAGTCGCTCAGCTATCGTCTGTTTGTTTTCATAGGGCTGGAAAGAGACCCTGGCATAACAGCTTCAGCGGTGCCACCATGCCTGAGGGCAGGCCCAGGCACCACATAGCACTCTTCATGCATAGAAATCTGCTCCTAAAACTGGCAGCTGGCATGTTCAGTTAAACACAGCCTCCACCATCGCAGGCCCTGCTGGGACAAATACAGGTGATTCTGGCCTGCCTCTCTAACAGCAGCCAGGCAGAGCTAGTAATTGACCTCAGCTTTACATAAATTTTAGCTGCTATTCCTCTTCCGGTAGCAAAGGGTTAGTAGCCGTGAGCACAAACCTGTGAGACGTTGGGCAAGTCATTTCCCTTCTCTGTGCTATCTGTAAAAGAGGACAGTGCTGTGGAACCTTTGGCCATGGGGTTTGAGGGTGGCACGATAGATGTACAGCACTGAAGATGACGTACTGTGTGTATTGTTAAAATCTTGAACTTTTTCCTCTTGTATTTTATTTCAGTCCCCCAGTGCAATCTCTGTTCTTCAGGTCTCAGTGTAATTTACAAGACAAAGTATATGGATAGTTAGAGCATGATGACTAACAGGTGTTGTGTGAAATGGTAGGGGAAGGCCTCAGAGGCTCTGAGGGATAGGATATTTTGCCTTGGGAAGCGTTGTTGGTTGGTTTGTTTTTTAATAAACCTGCTATTTGTTGCAGTCTGGCCCATTCAGAAGAGCAAAGCTAGAACAGTTCAGCATTTGCTTTTAGAAGTATTACTTTGAGCCTCAGGGCTAAGCCATTTCCAGCAGAAATGACTCGACAGGAGCCAGAGAGTAGGTGACTAGCAGAGGCAGGGGAATTGCCCCAACTCCCTTTGCACTTAGGTGGTGGCCCCCAGCACCTCATTACCATTCATGTGGTTGCACAGGGGTAACTGAGGGCAAAACTTGCCCTGGCAATGGAACCAAGCAATGATTCTCCTGTTGATGCATCAGCTTACTCTCCCTTAGTGGTGTTGGCACTGCAGTACCCACAGGAGTACAAAACCCCTGGGGAGGATGAGAGAATGAACCAGACATGTTAGCCACAGTGCTTTCATGCACTACTGGAAGGCCCTCAGATGTGACACCGATGAGGGCTGCAGGATTGACTTATTTGTAAAACTACTCAAATTGTAAGCTCTTTGAGGTAGGGCTAATTGTTTTGTGAGAGGAAGAATGGTCCTGTGATTATTACACTAACCTAGGACTTGGAAAGAGCAGGTTCATTTCCCTGCTCTGTCACAGCGTTTCTATATTACTGTGGGCAAATCATTTACTCTCTGTGCCTCGTCATGATTTTATAGATGGGGAACGAACTCTCAAGGGTGTTGAGAATAAATACACTAAAGATTGAGACTTACTGTAGTAACGGAGACTGCGTACCACACCTAGCACCATAGGGCTCCGATTCCTGGTGAGAGCCTCTAGCTACTACTGCAAAACAAGTCATTTTTTTTTGGTCACTGCCCTTGGCAGATCTGTCTTAGGGACAGACCTCCTCAGGTAAGAAGGTACATTAGTGGCAGGATTGGAGTGGAATGTGAGGGGTTTGAACAAATTGCTTTAAGACCAAAAGCATGATGGTTAGCAGCAGGTGGCCTGAAAGAACACTAGGGTCTTAGTGGGTGAGTCCTGTGAGTGAGTGCTTTGGCTAGTGAGAGCAATTGCTTCAGTAACCCTGCTCTGCTGCCTTTATTGTAGGGTTGGGAAAAAGGAGTTGTGTTTGTCAACGGAGAGAACCTAGGACGCTACTGGAAAATCGGACCCCAGGAAACACTCTACCTCCCTGCAACTTGGCTGCAGCCTGGGAACAATGAGGTGAGAGGCTCTCTATTAAACATGCTTATCAGATTCATGTCTGTCTAAGGCCAGCTAGGCATGCTCAGTGCCTTAAAAACTGACCTTAATGTGACTCTACAAAGCATGGGGTAGCTCTTTCTGAAGTTGAGATTCAAGTTAGAGCAACACTGTTCCTTGGCTGTCAGTAAAAGAAAGCAGCTGTGGTGAACATCAGTAGTGTATATAAAATTTGAAGGGCAGCAGAACTTAAATAAAATGCAAGACCACCTGACTTGGGATTGGTGTTTGCTGTGAAGTCTTAATACAGCCCAGGATGTTAAGTGATGGGAGTCTGAGTGGAGTGTATGGATCCAGCATTTGGGTACATACTGGGACCGGTGGGGTAGTATATTGACGACTTTCCCTTCACTGGGAGCCTCCTGCCCCCAAAATATTTCCCTGAGGGAAAGAGCAGTGATTGTCATTTTAAAGGGATTTCCCTCCTCCCATCCCCAATCTCTTTATTCCCTAGATTATCGTTTTTGAAGAGCGCACCGCAGGCCGGATCATACAATCTGTAGATATGCCTTATCTAGGAAGGACCCACTATATGGACTGAGCAGGAGAACTGCCTCCCGTTGGGTTCATCTTGGATATTCCTTGGTGTATGTGTGGGGACACATCAGTCCAAGTACAGACTGGCTTGTTAATTTCCACTAGACCTGTGTAAAGGATTTGCTCCCTGGCAACAAGTTTAGGGGATAGACTTGGAGCACCCTGAGAGGTGAGTCCATCACTTTCTCCCAGGACATCTAGCTCTCCAAATTCAACATGACAGCTGGCCGCCAGCTTGGATCAGTGGCTGTGATGTAATGGGCAATCCAGGGATAACGAATAAAATAGGGTGTTGTGTGGGAGGGAACCATCTGAGATGAGCCCAGCCCCTGCCCGAGATTAAGGCATTCGATGTGGGCATCTCTTGTTTGATTAAAAGGGGAGAGAATTTCTGTGATAAATAAAAAAAAACTGGCTGAGGAATGCTGTGCTGAGCTTTCAGGCAGAATTGAAACAGCCTTTCTGTGTAGAGAAGGGGCTTTGTTTGTTCAGTTTTTGGAATCCTGATTGGATGTTAACAGTTAATTTTTAATATTCCGAGGTTCTCTTTTGTGGAAAAAAGACAACATTTCTAACGTTACCTGTGTTTCTCCTCTGTCAGCCTCCGCCAGAGCAGGACTGTCGTGTCAACCTAAGGTTCCAGTTCAGGCAAATTATGAACCTTCCAAAGAGCAGGTTCAGAAGAGGGAATGGATAAGTAGCCCACTGCTTCACAGTTTTTTAATTAGTATTAATTAGCTATGTACTTACCATAAGGGGCCCAAATCCCATCTACCCTCAGGGAGAAGGATGCATGAGCAAGGTTAGCCTTGAAAGGAGGAAAATGTCCTCCTGTGTGTGAACAGGACCCAGACTTCAGCTGGTAGAGCTAGAGTGGTTACATGGGAGAACACAAATCAGAGCTCCCATTGTTACTGGAACCTAACACTTTTCTCTGTGCTTCTTTTTAAACTGATGTAAACAACCAGGAATAAGGGATCCTGGCAAAGAAGCACAGTGGGGATTATGTTAACTCTCCACCCTGGTAATCTCCAGATGGGTTCCTGTTTGACAGGTCAAATATTGAAAAGAGCCATTGCTGTCTCTGAAAACCTGCTCACCTTCTTTCCCCTGCTTAAGGTACAGGGAAGATGGTTTAAATACCCTCTGGCTGTCAGTGTAGAATTGGCAGTGTCCAAGAGCTGCTCATCTCTCCTGCAACCAACATGCCCTCTGGCCTAGAGGAGTCAGGTCAGTACTTATGGGAGTAGTTAGACCTCACTACCATAACCACCTGGCAATGGCAGTAACAATCAATTTCAAGGGAATTTTAACCATTAAAAACCATATTTAATTTTATTTAACAAATTAAATACAGTTTAATTAAAACTGAGAACAGACAGTGCAGCTGTAATACACTCCATCCTCCGTCCCAATCAGTGCCTGTCTCGCCACAGCATCTGTACCTCTGCTCTCCCGGCAATAACCACCACACCAGCTGGAAAGGCCTGGCTCCTGTAGCTGACTTTCTGAGGAGAGTGGAGCATATTTGTATTTGCAGGGTTGTCTTTAGGACTTGGTCCTTTGCATTTCACCAGGAGTTGTTCCCTACAGAGGATGGAAGGCTGCAATCCAGCAGGGTTATTATAATAAACAAACAGACATGCAGCTAGGACATCAGTTGAAAACAACTTGAATATCATGAAAACTTTGTATCCCTTTTGAAAATACCTCTTTTTTTCCCCCTTTAAGATACACAGACTGAGCGCTGCACTTGGGAGGCTTGTAAAATAGTGGAATAAACCTGCTTTGATGCAGAGCACCACTGTTTAACATGAGCTAACAATGGCTGTTCCCAAAATGCAAGTGGATACCAGTTGCATAAAATCATTGCTATCCAGTTTGGATTTCAGCCATTGTATACAAAGGAAGGTTTTCACAGAAGCTATGTAGCAAGGCTTCCATGAATGGAAACTAAAGAACCTTATCAGCTAAAGAAGGTAACTTTTTTCCCCAGTGATTGTTTTGATAAATACAGCAGGGAAAATAAAAAATTCCACAAACAATTTTTTTTTGATTTTTAAATATTAGGAAATATAGATTTGGCATTAGTCCAATGAGTGATTTCTGCCCACTGAAGCTAATACTCTGCAAGAAATATTCTATATGTATTTTAATTTTTATATGCTGTTAAGGGTTAAAAAAATAAGTGAGTCTCTTTACAGGTTTACATTTTCCCTTAATTCACATGTAAAATTGTGCTTCAGACTTTTCCAAAAGAAGGGGAGATTGATTAGATTTTTGAAGTCTGATCAGACCTAAGCAGCAATCTAGTAAATCCATTGTTTAAAAGGGGCTGGATAGGAACGGATTAACTTCCTTTTGTGTGTCAACCTGCCAGTGTGCTTCCCCTTGACTCTTGATGTCTCTCTACCTTACACAGAACAGTAAAAAAAAACCCACCCATGTAACTTTCTCCTGCAGGAAGAAGCTTTGTATCACAATGGTTTCAGGTATTTGAAGGTGTTTGGGTTAAGGTTATTTTGTGCTGTTTTGTTCAGATTATTTCTTTTCAATCCACCCTTTGGGCAGTTAGAGTGAGACACTGTTGGGGGAAGCTATAGAGCACTGGGCCATCTTAGTATAGGTGAGCACACCAGTAATAGCAGGTATGGAACTGCTCCAGTGGCTTTTTATGGGTACCATGAAATGGACATATTTAAAATCAACACTAAATGTACTCAAGAAGGTGGGGAGTAATAGATGGAAGTGGGTTGGTTTGTTGCTGAGTGATTCCTTCTTTACAGTGAACATTGGAAATTAGGCGTAGGGTAGGAGTTGGAGACAACAGCAGCATTCGGTGAAATGCTGAGTGGTTCCCTCCCATATTGTTAAAAAAACACTTCTTGAGGTAGGTGCACACTTCAGGGAGCCCGACACCTAACGCTTGTCTCAGTCAAGTTAGCACTAGAAATAGGCCTGAGCCAGAGGATTAGGACCTACCTCCAGTTAGTTTAGCAAGGATGGTGAACATGGTCACAGGTGCTGTAAACAAATCAATACAAGTACACAGAGGTATGTCAAATCGGTCAGACCACCCTCCAAGCCATGGAGCTGATGAAAGGGGGATGGGTTGGAAAGAACAGAGATAGTTGTTGGTTAGCTATTACCTGCCTTGCTTTTCTCCCTCCCCGAAACCCAGTCTTGTGCAGTGTAATAAATACTGAATAATCTAGGTTCAAAATTAAGGGCAAAGGTGCCATCTCCACAGCCAGAGAGCTGCTGAGGCTGTTGCACACAGACACAAGGTATATGTCACTCCTTGTGGTGCTTCTCATCCTTGCTGTGAAACCAGCTCCAGCTGGGCCTCCTCCCAAGTGCATGGTGCCCTGCACATGCTCCTTCCAATCCAAGCAGCCCACAGGCTTTGCACCTTGTACTGAAGGTGAGGTCAGTGCTACGGTTTCTGTGCTTTTCCTCCGTCTCCAGAGGGCTCGGTTCTGTTCAGAGTCCAGGAGGAAGGGCGGGAGAGTCTGAGCAGTGCAGGTATGGTCGGTTGTTCTAACTTGCTTGTTTTTCATACATTTAAAACACTTGGAAGGCAGGAGCAGTCCTGGCAGCTGCTTGCGTGTCGAGCTGGCTGCTGTAGCGAGGAGCCTGCAGAATGAGAGAATCTTCTGCAAAGGAAAGACAACCGGGGGTGCGTTACCCCTCTATCTCGCTGCAGCTAGCCCAAGCCTGTCTGAGAACATGGTTTTTTGACTGTTGCTGCTAGGCAACTGGGTGTTGGCAAAAGAAGTATGTGACAGCCCCAGAAAGCAGCTATACATAGCAACAACACTGCAGGCTTCCACCGCTGTATCCTCATGGAGCATGCAGTCTCTGAAATACCCAGAGTGCGGCTTAGTGGGACTTCACTGTACTGTAGCAGGGTCCTTTACTGCATGGCAAGGTCGTGCACTATACATTAACACTGTGGCTTGCCGTGCGTACAAACCCTCATTGTAAAGTTTCCTCCTAAACCTTTCCCTCTTTCAGCACTATACTCTCCATTTCATCTAGCCTCAGGTTTCCTTTTCTCTTTTACCGCCCCCTCAATTAACCAGACCATTATCCTCTCCAGATTTTTTCACCCTCATGTTCTAAACACTGTCCTTTTCTGGGCCCTGTCATTTCCCTTTACATATCACCCCATCCTTTACACTACTCTCTCAAACTTGGCTTTCAGAGAGAGCATGTTTATACTTTCCTTGAAAAATTTCTCTAGTGCTTATTCTTTTCACTCAGTCCTCTCCTCCCTCGGGGTAGATACAGGAGGGCGTACCTGTTTGATCTCCGCTCAGCCATGCAGCATCAGATTTCCACGTTGGGATCTGTGAAGCCTTTCTTGCCCTCGTTCACGAGCACAGGTTTTTCCGTCCTTGTGTGCCAGACTAAAATCTGAACCAATCCCAAAGAAGTCATTAGCTGCATCTCTGCGTTATGCTAACAAATAATCTTGCACATTAAACTAATAGTGCTATTTAACCACATACCCTCGAGTGTAATGGTGCATTCACAGCCTTAAGCAGATTTGCCTATGGCCAGTGACATCTCAAATGCACCATGTGCAAAAATTACCCATTTGACAGGATGCTGTCTCAGGCCATTAACCTGCTCCTTCCATCTATTTATCAACCAACCTCCACTAAAGACTTATCATCCTTTGCACTGATTTTGGGCTGTTCTATCATCACTCTGGAATCAAAATTCTTGTATGTGTTTACAAAGACAAACACCCCCCCCCCCAACTCAGAGTGTTGAGGCTGCAGCTAGAGATATAATTTCCAGCTCAGGTAGGTGTGTATGTTGTGCCTTTGATTGAGCTAGCAGGCTAAAAACAGAAGTGTAGTCACCATGCACAGGCTAGCACCAGAGCATAATCTTGTCTCAAGATCCCAGGTGTGCATTTGGGCAGCTAGCTGAAGCCGCAGCCTATGCCACTGTGGCTAATCTCTTATTTTTATCATGGTCACTCAATCAAAGCTACTGCATGTATGTCTACCTGAGCTAGCAATTATTACAGTCCAGCTGCACCAAATTATACCCGGAGTGGCTGCATATCAAGCCACTACAACAGCATCATCCACTCACTGTACAACAGACAGCTGGGCTGAAAATAGAAAGGCACCTTGTTGTGCTCTATACACTCGTTGCTGTAACTACTAGGTATAACAGGAAGGAAACAGAGTTCATCAGTTCAGACCACCATCTATATAGACTGAAGCCATCCCAGGCCTGATTCTCAGAAGGGATCAGTACCTTTGAAAAAGCAGAACTGGAGGGGCTCTCACTTCCTAGTTGGAGCTTTTCTGTCAGCAACATCTGGAGTTCACTATCCATTTATTC
The DNA here is from genome assembly GCF_002925995.2 of Terrapene triunguis. NCBI lineage: Eukaryota > Metazoa > Chordata > Testudines > Emydidae > Terrapene > Terrapene triunguis. The sequence goes on from NW_020664725.1 coordinate 9,097,394, forward strand.
TTCTAAAGCATCTCCAAGAGACTGGGTGACTGTTGCTTTGGGATCTCTTCCCTTTCTTTTCTGATTCTCACACTGGCTTAAGGGTAGTTGACTGCAGGACACAGGGCTCAGTGCTGGCTATCTGCTTTGGACGTTTTGGGGTGCATGCAGGGAGTAACCCTGCTGAAAATCAAATCCTCTGGAAACGCTGGGGACCAATGGGTTAAATTTCACACTCATCAGCCCCTCATGTTCTGCGCTGTTCATTAGGTCATCAAAATCACAGCTCGCCAACACCCTTAGGCTACATTCCATTGCAACCCGATGTGCGAATGGGAGCTTGGGTACACGTGCCTGCTCTAGAAGTGAGTATGCCACTGCATATGCCCACCCCAGCCTGACACCGCCTCCCCCAGGTAGGGAGGCACTGTTGAAGCCTAACCTGCATCCTGACTATTTTTAGTGAGCTAGTTCAAGTACAGCTAATAGAGGTACATCTACACAAGCTAGCTGGGGTCCCAGAGCAGTGAAACTGCAGCTGCCCATGCTTCAGGAGGGGTGTACAAGTCCACCCATAATCCTGGATAAAGTGCTCAAGGGGGTTTAGTGCACGCTGCTACTGCTTCACTGCTCTAGGGCCTGAGCTAGCTCAGGTGTGTGTCTACATGAGCTGCAATCACCCCCTGTGACTACAGTGTAGACTTATGCTGAGATGCTACTACCTTGCTTGTCCAACCCCCTGGGCCATGGTACTGTGCTGTCACCATGCCAGAAAATGCTGTTCCTATACTTCTCTACACTGTCTTAGGCAGTGGGCCATTACCTACATTAGGGGGGTGTGTTTAAAGAGGCCCTATTAATCCAGTTTAATACGATTTGGCCCTACTTACATTGGCCAGACAAAGCATATTAGGCTGCTGCTGTTAAAGCCTCTAACCCAATTTGAGCCTATTCACAGTGGCCAGCTAAACAGTATTGGGAAATAGTTCTGCACTGATCTCAGCGTGGTATACAATGTAGAACTGGATAAAAAAAAATAGTTCAGTGAACAATTTCAAAATGGTCAGATTCGGACTGGATTTCTAGAAATGAAAATGTTGGGGCTTTCCTCTGAAAAAGTGGCAGGGGAAGGAAAGAAATCTTTAAATCAAAACTTTCACAAATGAGAAACGTATTCAAAAAATATTTTTACTTGGGGAAATGGTCTCACGCAAAAGATTTCTAGCTGCTCTATTAAAATGCCTAAGCAGACAGAGCTGGTTTACACTCTGGGCCACACTAAAATAAAGGTTACTTCTTATTGCTCTGCTCCTAGCACCTGAATGATGGTAGCAGTTAGGTCCCTTCAGAGCTACAGCTTCCCGTTTTTCGTACCCGTTTTTCGTTGCTATTTCTTACCTTAGGAGGGGCTCCCCTCTTGTTGCTATGACAATACACTGCATGTTTAATCCAAGCTTCCATGATCCATTTTGTACTCGAAAGGTGCTGGCTTGCTTTTCCTTAGACCTGCAAAAGCATGTTTTGCTTCCCAAGAATGAACTCGGCACGTTCCTCTTGCCTGTGGTTAAATACTCGGCTCCCTGTTACTCGCAGGCTTAATTCAGTTCTGATTTAAGCAGGCACAACACTTACAGCAGAGGTGAATCTCTCTCTGTAACATTAATATAGTTGTTTGCCTCCAACAGCTGGAAAGAACCTTGACTGGGCTGCTTTCCCCACCACTTTGTCAGAGAAGGGAACCTTTTTGTAAAACGTAACCTTTTTTTTTTTAATACCAGCCCCCTGCAATCGCAACAGCACAGAGCTTGGGGTCATTTCTATAGTACTTTTTTCATCGAGGTAAATACTGAAGTTGAGCTCCCTATCTCTGATTGCAAGGGGCTTCTAAAAAAAGGTTATTGGGCCACTAAAAATAATATACAGCCCTTTGTACAATTCTTACTTACGTCTTTACCCCATGCTCTTCAGTGGGGTCACTGCAGTTATCACCTAGTACAGAGCAACAATCAAGTACAGAAACAGCTTTTCATTTCTCAGCCAACTGTCTGTAACTTTGAGGACAATGCATTTCCTTTGCTATATACAAAGTTTGGATCATACATAAAAATACAACCTATGTTATTAATACAGTAGTTCTACAGGCCTTTTAAGGTCTGCCCTCATGTCTCAAAACTTATTTTCACATTTGTATTACTACTATGCTCAGAGCAACAGCAAAAAGACTTGTCCATAACAGCGCTCGGCACAATGGGCATTTTGAACAGTACTTTACCAATCACAGGTGTCCCCCCCCTTTAATATCTCTAATGGCATCCACTCGTGATTACATGCAGCTGTATCTCCTCTTACACATGGCTGCAGCATTTAAACCCAGGCAATAACTGAGTTTAAGAATCAGAGGACCTAGGGAAGGAAAAGACTTTGTTGATAACCCCCATACCCTGCCACTGCAGGATTCTTCTCATTAGAGTTTCACTGTTTTGTAGCAATAAATTACAAATAGAGTAAATTCCACCAGCAAATTTAATCTCTGGGGCCCAGTGCAATTTAAGGGAAAACAATCATGGACCCAATTCTCCCATCCTTCACCTTGTGTTGCACATCTCACCAGTGCAATGCAAGTATAAGATCGTATGGCTGCTGTGAGCACATGGAGTATTCTAGTTGGGGGCATTTTCTACCCTCTGCACAGGTGTAGTGACAACCCCAGGTGAAAGGCAGGGGAGGATTAGGCCCATCTCCAAAGTGACCCATTCATTCACATTGATGTGCATTTTAAAACTTTATTCCAAAGCAGACACTCCACTTGTGGCTAAAACCTTTATGCTGTTGCATGGGATGTTTTGCAAGTGGCTCAGGGCAAGGCTGGTATCCTGCACAGCCCACCTGAAGAAGCAGTTGTCTGTGTCTTGGGTTGTCTTTAGAGCTACCCTGCCTCCTCCCCTCACACCAAATCAGATTTACACAGCTGTTTGCTCAGATTTTAAAGCATGCTCCCTCTGCAAACATCCAAGCCATCAGTTTGCTCTCTATAAGCAAGTTTCCAGCTTGTAAGCTTGCCCACACAAGTAGCTGCATTGAAAGGGGGTAGCTTAGTGGATGGGACGTTGCTTGACATGGGGATTCCCCAAACCCTGACCAGAGGCACATGAACCAGGCAAAGCTCAGACAGTAACTATTATAGCTATGACCATGCCATAGTTACTTTGACATCAAGATTTATGCTCTTCCGCAGCCAGTAAGGCTCAGAGAAGCCCTAATGTGACCAAGGGTTGAAGCAGGCTCAGTTTCACGTATGAAACAAATCATACGTGGCCCAGAAAAGAAAATGTGGGTTAAAATAAAGCTTTGTCTATGCTAGGGAGTTAATACCGGCCCAGCTGCTGGTGTAAGTGCACCAGCACAAACCCCCAGTGCAGTTAAGCAAAGGCACTATTTGCACCAGAGTTTTGCCCTGCTAGTTACAGGGATAAGCTGCCCTGGTGCAGGTTACAGCAGTTTAACCCTATGTGAACTAGGAGACTGCACTGGTGCTGATGGCTGAAATCTGAACATGTCCCCCATTCAGTCAAAGCCTCAATTCCTCTAAATTCTGCTTATCTGCAACCACTGCCTTAGAGTCCCAGCCTCGGGAGCTTCCTCAGGCCTTTTCCTCCTGAATATGAAGGAGGCAGGCTCAGCCAGTCTGGCACCAGAAGCGAGAGCATGTGGCCTTGTGTGACCAATGGCAGCTCGAGTATCAAATAGCCCCTTCTCTAGGAACATTTGCAATCAATCCAAATAAGTGCAGCCCTGTGGGATGCTGAGGTGGCTGGCATCCCAGTCACTGGGGAATAACTCAAGCAGAAAGGGAGGGTAAACCTGCCCTAGCAGATACTTGCTCAGCTCCCACAGGGAGAGAACGAATACAAATGGAGTTTGCCGGTCTGATCTCCCCCTCCATCTGCACTGCATTCAGCACACACACTTTATCACAGGAAATCGGACAAGAAGGAAGGAAGCTATTCCCCAGGAGCCCCTCTGGCCTCCTGCTTTCATCAGTGGAATCGCTCTGTCCTAGGGCCAGTTTGAGCTACATCAGATCTGTGACCCAAAAATAAGGAGCCAGTTCCTTTCTGCATCTTGGAAAAAAACATGGCGAGAACCAGGGTTCAGATTCTCCATCTTATCTAGGGAAGGGATTTATTTCTCTTCACAGAGCTAGTGCAAAACCCTGCAACAGCTGCAGTGTTCTTCTTCCACAGATGCTAGTGAGGAAGCACCGCTCTTCCCCATCAACCCCATCCTTAGCCTGCAGCCTTGATGGCAGCTGATCACACTTACTGTGGCATCTCATGCTAGCTCTCTCTGTCCACAAATACTCTGCCTTTCTCTAACCCCCTCAGAAGCAGCAGCAAAACATCCCTGTCCAACACTAGGCAGCAGCGCTGCTGGCTTCCTTCACCCGCATCACCCAAACCCACAAATTTAGTCAGAGATTGGAGCCCGGTGCATAATGCAGCCGAGAGACAGGAGAAGGGGCAGAAGGCGGGCGCTTAACTGCAGCCGCTATAGATATTTAATTAAATGTGACTGATAAATTGCTACCCAGGCCATTCAAAACAAAAGTCTGCCTCTCCCAGAGAAGCACATCTCCCCCTATCTCCATGGAGAAAGCTCTCTTTTCATTTTTTCCTCTCAGCATTTGCAGCTCCTGGCAGGGATTTCAAGGCTGCCTGCCTCCTTTTGTCTAGAAATTCCTGCAGTGCCCAGATCTTCTTCCTTTCATTCCCCCTCTTTCAGGCAGGTATTAAGCCAAGGAGAGCAACACAAGACTTATTTATTGGCCAGTAAATAAGCTTTTTGCAGGCGCTTCAGTCTGTGTGTGTGGGTCTGATGAGAGTGATAAAAATGAATACCAGCGCAGCACACAGGGGACGTCTAAGGAGGCATCTGGTAAAGGGCTGTCTACCTATGTACCTATCTAGCCCCCATTAACCATCATAGCTGAGAGAGTCACAATCTTTAGTGTATTTATCCTCAACACCTCTGTGAAGCAGAGAAAAGAGGTCACCGCAGAGCCGTTCCCATTAACAAGGTAAAGTTTCCAAGCATGCATTGCCCCTTCTTAGCTACCCTAAACCCTGCCATAATCACTCTCCGGGCAATGCCCCTGCATAGCATACAAACTGCTCAGCTCCGGTGTTTAGAAGGGGAGGCATCTCTCTGCTGACGTGCCCTCACTTGTTGTGTAGGCAGTTGGTTGGTTTGAATTCTCTGAGCTCTGCCTCTGTTGAATTTGGTCTCTGTTTACCTCATGCTGGGCAGATGAGTTATGTGTTAATTGCTAAAGGGAAGCTGGTGGCAGCTGGAAGTAGAGAAGCAAAGCAGGACACCCGAAGTGCTGAGAGTTGGTCAGGATCAAACTGTCTCCAGCTCAAAACAGAGTCCCTGTGATATCTCCACTGTCACGTCACAGAGAAAACAGCCAGCTCCTAATCTCAACCAGCGCCTCCTGCTGCCACCTCTTCAATTCCTGACCCACAGCACAGAAGTTTCCTTCTGTCTGACTCAAGTAACAAAATCTCCCCCTTGTCTGGAAACAAAGTCCTGACAGCATGTCCCACCACAGCTGGCCTTGCTCTCGCCCCAGCTTTCCAGCACAATGCCTTACTCTGACAGCTACCTTCACATCAAAAGCTGCTCTTCTATGTGTATTTCTAGAGGCCACGTAGCCATTGCTGCACCAGCTTCAGGCTCTAAGCATTTGCACGGAAGCTTTTTCTTGACACTGGATTCCCTTGCCTGCTGCATCCTGTCCATTTACCGTGCTAAGAGGGAATCAATCTGGAGTGTGTTCCACACAACATGCCTCCTCCCCCCATTCACACCAGCATTAGATCTTGCTTCTCACCTCCCTCCGCTCTTAGAACACATTGTCATGTTCCTGTTAGGCAGAGCAGCACACATTCAGTTCTGCCCAGAGCAGCAGAGAGGCTGAGCAGAGCAGATGGACTGTCTGATGTCAACATCTCAGTCAACTCGATTTGCTTCATGCTCTTCAGCTCTTCCCTGGACCCCATCTCTGCCACCACACCCCACATGGATGCCTGTCTGCCTCCCAGCATAATACAGGACATTAATTCTTTTCCTCCTCACCTCTCTAAAATCCATGTTTTCCTGTAACGTCTTTTGAGAAGCAGGAACATAGCTGCAAATTCACTTTGGTGTTCACTATTATACATGAAAATGAAATGGCAAGGCAGCACATTTCATATAAGAAATGCTCTTTCACACAATGCGTAATTCATCTGCAGAACTCAATGTCACAGAACATTATTGAGACCAAAAAAGTATTAGACATTCATGTAAACAGTAAGGATGCCATGTAGAATAACCATAACTAGCAGAGACATTTATAGAGGGGATAAACCCTCACACTCCAGGGCATAAGCCAGCCACTAAGGGCCTGGGGTTAAGATGAAACTTCCCCACTATGCGTTTTACTTCATAACTGCCCATTTATTGGGGGGGAGGGGGTTGTGTCTTTCCTTGAAGCATCTGGTACCAACAGCTGTATGAGACAGGATACTGGACTGGATGGGCATTGGGCTAACCCTGAGGGATGGGAGATCAGATACCGGCCTGGTTAGACTACAGATCTGATCCCATATGACAGTCCCTATGCTCCCTTTTCAAGTTTCTGCATCTCCTTGCAATTGTGATTAGTGATAGATGCAGGAGAGTGGGTCCTTATGGTCCACGTACCAGGAGGAGTCCATACCTTAGTGCAATTGGCAGCTTTCGGCTCAAGGTCATTCAAGGTCACTAGTTCCCGGAGAAGGCTGCTCTCTTGGTAACCACCCTTCACTCCTCGCAGTTTGAAGTAAGCCTGAGATCGCTGGAGTATCAGCCTGAGGTTCACGGCAAAGCCCGCCATGTCAATGGCAAACGGGCGGTGGGGGTCGAAAACAGTCTTCCAGCCATATACCTTCCCCGCTGCATTCACCTTGGGTGACTCGTAACGCAAGCCGCCCACAAAGGCCACCGGCCACACCGACACCTTCCTGGTGGTGCGCATCTGGGGGCAAGGAGAGAGAAGGGCACAGTGAGTGCGTGGGGTGGGGTGGGAGGGGAGCGGACACTCGCTCTGACAGTTGCTAGCGCACACTCAACGTCCAGTCCACGCATGCAACATGCAGTGACTCTGGACAGTCCCCAGCAAGACCTCTGCATGCACTGCAGCACCAGACCTGGATGTTCTGAAGCAGGTAAAGGCCAGTGGACAGAGAGAAGCAAGGCAGTATAAATACTGTATACATGAAAGCCAGGAATGCTGGGTTCTGTTCCCAGCTCCACTCCAGGCTCTCTCTGTGACCTTGGCCATGTACTTTAACCTCTGTATGCTTCCATTTGCCCAACTGTATGAGGGGATAAGCCCTGTATTGCAGGGTGGCTAGCAAAGTGCTTTGGAGAATCTCAGGTAAAGATGCTAGTGAATATGCAGATGCGCAGTTACGCTAATTACTCCCGCTGAGACTTCAGTATGGCAAAGGCTTCATGCAAGGAACAAAGTAGCAAATAAGAGTTACATCCAAGGTTTTAAAATGTGCTTTTCATCCACAGGCCTCAACGCTTCACAAAGGTGGGTCAGAATCATCGTCCCCATTTACAGATGGGGAAACTGAGTCCCGGGGGGGAGGGCAGAGCTTGTCCAGTGTCACATGGTGAGTTAACAGCAGAGCTAGGAAGACAAGATTTCTGGAAACTAAGCTATAGAGGAGAATTAGCATCAAGTGGCATTCAGTGTAGCCTCCATTTTGTGAGTCACCGTTGATGGGAAATGGGATAACATTTGGAATGAGGTACTACGAACGTGGTTCTCAAATGAGGGGCAGTTAAGAAGTCTGGCTACCTAGTAAACGCCAAGCAAATGGGATGAGGTTTTGCAGCGATTTATCCCTGGTCTTGTCTCCACTCTGCTGGCAGGAGCATGCTCCCTCTCCAGCACCTTCTGCTTTTGACCCAGACCCTCAGACGGGATTTCCCAGAGCTAATCTCATGAATGCTAATTAGTGAGAGAGACCTGAAGAGTTGAAGGCACTTGCCCTTTTGCATTACACACATGCTAATGGCACCCCTTATCCACAGAGACTAGTCACCCATGTTTATTGTGCTGCCCCTTTCACTGGCTGCCTGGTGCCTCTTAATGCAGGTAGGTTTCAGGGGGGAGGAGGATAGGGTTGTCAACCCTCCAGGATTGTCCTGGAGTCTCCAGGAATTAAAGATATCATGTGATGACACCTCCAGGAATACATTCAACCAAAATTGACAATCCTAGAGGAGAGGAATCCAGAGACATCATCATGTCGGTTAACAAAGGGGCCCTCATGCCTTCTTAATAGGTAGTCATTTCAGGGTACTGCTTGGTGCTGTAGCTAAAACCTGCCATAGAGAAGGAAGTAATGAGGCAGCTGGATTGGAACAGCATTCAGCCTGGATCTGCTTGCAGTCTTATGTACAAACCTCATTTACTGGGTTCTTTGCTATAGGATTTAGGTCTGTGCCAAATGGCCAAGACAACAATCTGCCCCCTTGACCTCAATACACCAATTTGTGCAAATGAATGCAAGCTAAAACAGAAGACCTCAAGAAAGGGGGAGGAATAGGTGCAGTATATGTACCTCATGGTAATGGGTGCAGTATATGTACCTCAAAGAAGGGATCGTTTGGCATGGCAACTAGTGAATGAGGAGGAAGGGGATCATCATGTCTTGTACCACAAGAGCTTCCAGGAGCGCAAGGCAACAAATCATCTGAGATCAGTGACTCAGGGGAACTGCACATGTCTACAAGTATCTTCCCGGCGGGGGGGAGGGGGGGGGAGAGATGTTCATAGGGGGTGTAGAACTAGCAGTGAAGGGGTGAAACTAAAAAACACTTCTGCTCAGGTTTCCAAAGCCCTTTGCAAATGTTAATCAGGCCTCATGTCATGGCAGTAAAGGAGGTGTTACGATACCCATTTAATAGTGGAGGAGACAGGCAGAGAGGGGTGAAGGAGGGTCCTGTGAGGAAAGCACTGGGTTGAGACTCGAGATGCGGGTTCAGTTCTTGCTTGTGCCACAGTCTCCTTGTGTGACCATCGGCAAGTCTCGTCATCTGTGCCTCAGTTTCCCTATATATACACACAATAGGGATAATGACCCTTCCCCCTACCCCCACCAGGATAATTTTGTTAATGTACGAGAAGTGCACAGGGATTGCACTGATGGGGAACAGATAAGCACCTGCACAGATAGCAGTGACTTGCCTTCTTCCAGAGGATCTGTGGCATAGATAAAACTAAAAGCCAGGAGACCTGGCTCACAGCCCTGCAGCTCTAACCACTTGAGACACTATCTCCCAAATGACATTTAAAACAATAGTGATTTAGGCTGAGTATGAAGAGATGTTTCCTAAGAGCCTCCAAGGGAAGTGGTGGGAGCCTCATTGCCTGGGATATTAAAACTAGACTGAAACATAGTGCAGGGAAGAAGCCCCTCACTGTTTAGAAGGATGGAGGTGCTGATCCTTCCTGTCCTTAAAGTCTCTGGTTCCCTGTGACGTTATCCCTATGCCCTTGTCAATGTGGTGATGAAACCTAAAGGACCTGTCTTTTCTGGGCTGATGAAAAGCTGCATTGTTGGTAACATAATCCTGCCTCCCCAAAGGGCACGGACTGTCTCATGGGGACACTAAACCCCGAGCTGTAGGCCAGACACAAGGCAAAGACAGGAAGCCTGTTCTGAAGTAACATACACAACCTCCAAACAAATAGAATCCTTCCCTCAGGAACATGGTTGTGCTGGAATAGGGACCATCAAATACACTCCATGCAGACTTCATTCTGAGCTCCCTGGCTTCAGCCATTATCACCCACCCCAGACTCAGAAATGCAGGGCTCGAAGGGACCTTGAGAAATCAAGTCCAGCTCCCCATGCTGAGGCAGAACCAAGTAAACCTAGACCATCCCTGACAGGTGTTTGGCCAACCTGTTCTTAACAACCTCCAATGACAGGGATTCCACAACCTCCCTTGGAAGCCTATTCCAGCCCTTAACTACCAGCCTAGTTAGCAAGTTTTTCCTAATAGCTAACCTAAATCTCCCTGGCTCCAAAACAACCCCATTACTACTTGTGTTACTTTTAGTGGACATGGAGATCAATCAATCACTGTCCTCTTCATAACAGCCCTTAACGTATTGGAAGATACGTCCCCCACTTCAGTCTTTTTTGCTCAAGACTAAACATGCCCAGTTTTTTTTTAAACTTTTCCTCACAGGTCAGGTTTTCTAAACCTTTTATTATTTTTGATGCTCTCCTCTGGACTCTCGTGACCCTTCACTACAATGAAAGTAGCATCATTGTTGGGTGGTTTAATACACTGTGAATAAAGCCTTTTGAGGTTTGGTTCAGCAGCACCTCTTGGAGGAAAAAAAAAAAAAAAAAAGTAATGCCTCCCAATTGAGATTAGGTTAGCCCACCTACAGGCAAGGCCCAAAGGGAGGTGCACTACAGATCAGACCAGGTTTGATGCTTATCTTCTGTAACATCTAGATGAGCGTGCATGCACATGTACACACACACACAAACACGCAGAGCAGACATGACTAGGAAGAGAAATTATGAAAGGACTCGGATAAATTCAGTCCCCTCTCAAAGCCACTTCTGGAAGGAAACAGTGGAAGACATTCAGGCTGTGATTTTAGCCGTCTCCCCGAGCTGAGTCAGAAAATCCTGGGAGCCCATTTGTCTCTGGATGCTGCAAATCAGCAGCCCCGGAGGCGAGCACTGCGTGCATGTTTACAGCCTAGGTTTGGTCAACTCAGTGGCAGAATCTGAAGGGTTACGCTCTTCAGAACAAACAAGCAAACAAGTATTGACAAACGCCTGCTTTTCATGCACGTGCGGCAGCCTGGAGAGACAATCGCACAGTGCGTCTCTGAACAAGATGTCCTGCAAGGGCAACCATTGTACTGCCTGACTTTGTTCAGAGAACGTTGAAAGGGCTCTATTTACCCGGAGGGAGGCCATGGATCTATGCAGAGCAGGCTCTTGCCAGAGACAGAATTTAAGTAATAAAGACACTGAGGTGGGGGCAAGCAAACTGAGGAAACGAGGGAAAGCCCAGTGATGCCTGAAGTACGATGGTACAAGCCAAATGGAGTGTGATCTGGGGAAGATGCCCTAGGTACAGGGTCAGGGTGAAATTCCCCCATGCAGCATGGGGAAGCATCCAGACCCGTCTCTCACATGCACACTCATCTATGCTTAGGCCCAGAGAGACCAGTGAAGGTTTCACAGTGGATGCATTTCCAGACAGCACTAATTAAGCAAGAAGCAACCATAGCTTATACTTCTACAGCTTTGCAAAGTGGAGAAAAAGGGGACTAGAGGAGCCAGCCAGATGGCTCTACCCTGAACAGCCAAGGTGATGCCAGGGAGCCTTCCATTTAAGACAATTAAGGGCCTGATCCTGCCAGAGGATCCATTTTCCATGTGGTGCTGCCCTCAATTCCCACAGAAATCAATGAAGCCGACAGTCTAAAGGGGAATATCCAGGGTCTGCTGGGGGCAGGGAGTTCATACGAGTGGGCAGCATAGACCTGGGTCTGATTGGAAGGAAGTGGTAACTGAGGGTCACAATTAGAGCTGGGCATTTTTTTTCTTTAACTAAAACGTCTTATTGTGGCAAAAAATGCAGATTCCACAACAGCGAAATGTTTCACGGATTCATGTCTGTTTCACTGAATTTGTTTCAAACCCACCTCCCAAAAATATTTAAGAAAAAATAGAAACAATTTTATTTTTACATTTTCTAAATGAAACATTTTGAGTCAAAATGACTTCTTGTTTTGAAATCTTGATTTTTTTTTAAATGTTAAAAAATGCTTCAAATCTGGATCAATTTTTTTTCCTCAACTTTTGATTCACCAACATTTTTTTTTTAAAATTCAGTTTGCTCCAAAGTGAATTTTTGATATTGATTTTTCGATACCACCAGCAAACTGATCAGTTATTCGCCCAGTTCTGGTCACCAAATCCCCCCGAATGGCAGGACCCTCAGAAACACTGATTAAATGAATCCAAGACGATAGGCTCTGGAACTGGCACAAACAGCAATGCCCGGTACCCCCTCCCCATCCATAGACCCTTATCCTAAATGTGGGGTCTACGCTACTTTTCCCATGGTCCCTTTAACATTAGCAAATGTGCCCCATTTTCACTGCCTGGTGCCCGGACACCAGAGCATGCTGAGAGGTGGTTTAAATGACATTGCTTTAGGGGTGTATTTTACTTAAACTAAGTGGCGATGACAGGCGCTGGGCTCGGGAGAGCGCGTAACCGTGTTACCTGCTGGCTGGAGCATGTCACTGACACCAAGTGCCTTGTTACTCTGGGCTGCAAGCAGTAACATTGTTAAGGATGCTCCTGGGCTTGGCCTCCAGGGACCTGTGCGGAGGCCTGCGAGCTCAAGCAGTGGGGACGGAGGGGAGCATAACCCAGCTGAGCAGGCCCTGCTTCCATCTTACCTCCTCGAAGAGCTCCAGGCTGTAGGTGTTATCGTCATCAGCGAAGTAAACAATCCCAGGTTGGCTGCTGTTTTTGTTAAAGGTCTCTCTCAGCCACCGCAGGGCCAGGTTCCTCTGCATGGTCCCGCGGGGGATCCGGGGGTCCCTCATGTCTCCCCGCAGCTTGTAGTTGCGGGGTGTCTCCACATTGAGGTGGGTGTAGTTCAGCCCCGTGTCCCGCAGCAGCCGGGTGACAAGAGGAGTGCGCCGCTGCGAGTCCTCCACCAGGATCCAGTGCAGGTTGGGCACATGCAAGAGGGTGTTGGCCAGACGCGTCAGTTCCGCCTTTTGCACCGGCCGACTGTAGGTGGGGGTGATGACGTGGATGGTGGGGAGGGTGTCCGACCATGGGGGTGGGCGGGTGTAAACGTACTCTGTCCTCACCACCTCCACAATGTCGCGGTCTGACAGGCAGTACTCCTTGGAGTCCGAGCCTTGGGCCAGATCACGCCTGGAGTCGCCACCATCATCTGCACAAGGGCATGAGAGAAAGAGAACACACACACAGTCAGTCCTCTTACAGTCTCCTCACCACCACTCCCTCGGAAAAGCCAGCAGGCAGCTTGCTAGCAGGGGAGATCACCCCCTTGGTCTGAGAGCAAAGCTGGAAAACAGAGGCCTTTTGCAAGAAACAAAGAACCCACAAGACAGATGCCAGCTGGTGAACTAGCCACATGGCAAAATTCTGACAGCTCCAGGATAGCAGGAGGGAACTGCTCAGAACAACAAGCTTTAAGGGCCCAAAGAAACAACAACCGAGTGGGACAAACGGGTGTAGAATAACAGATACTCTGACACCAATACAGCACCTTCCAAACCCAAAGGATCCCAAAGTACTTTGTATTCCATGCCCCATGGAGCAGCTCCTGCCACCAGGGCAGAACTCTGCAGCTGTGCACGAATGCATAACAGCAGCTCAGGACAGCAAGTGAAGAATACCATAACCAGTGGGAGCTGCAGAGACAATATGGGTCAACAGAATGGAATTGGCTTATGTTGGGATTTGGCCTGGGTAACATTGTATCCCATTTATGAGATGTTCCTTAAATCCAGGCACTGAGCTGAGATCTTGAAATATGTCACCTAGTCACTTCACAAGTGTTCACACAGCTCTGACTAACCTTCCAGGGGGGCCTAGGGTCTTATGAGGCAGTCTCTTATGTGGCTGTTCCAAAGTCCTGGTCAGGAATCTTGGAGGGATATATGCAGGACATTACAGATACGAGCCCCACCACCACAACTCTTACCAACAGTACGAGTACAAACGACCAGGACTTCAGAATCCTCCGCCAAGAGTTTCACTCTATATTGGTTCAGACAAGATAAACCTTCACGTGTAGACTTTGCTGATTTCGATTTGTACTTTTCTATAAATTTTGACCGATAGTACCAATGTTTATTTTTAACTTTTTTTCTGATTTTCACCTATTTAAATTTTCATAGTTGCAGGGGTCAGAATAATGATTTAATGACAGTAGATGTTGAGATTCAAAACAACAAAGCTTTATAACTGTTAAAATACATATTGTCGGCATCACATCATAATACACAAAGTAAACATCCTTAAATCAAACTAACAATTTCTCAAGCAGCATTTTTCTTACTTTGCCTGTCTGTAAATTTTGATGATAATGGATGGAAACATTTTGTCTGTGTGTGCACAACAAAATTGACGTTTATCAATAAAAATGAAATCCTTCCAAGTCTACTCATATGTTTGCCATTTCCAGGGAACTGCAGCCCTGCCATCAGTACCATTAAGAGCATAATCTACAATTGCACTAGGGATGATCAAACTGAATGAGAATATCAACACTTATGGTCCAGGATATAGGCCAACCATTGTCTGCAGGGCATGCGATAATAGTGTAATATGGGGTTTTGACACTTCCCAATAGTGGCTAGTACCAGAGGACAAAAGGATACAGGAGTAGATGGACCATAAGTCTGACCCACTAGAACAATTCCTACATTCTTGGCATATCCTTCTATGTTATTCTGCATCACCCCTCAAGCTGGATGCTGGGGTAAACACCACAAGTGACTTAAGACCCAATATGTCAAGTAGCTGATCATCCCCAGCTGCAGTGAAAACTGATGGGCGGGTAGGGTGTTCAGCGCCTGCCAGGTTCAGGCCCTTTCTAAGATAAACTGCCTCCACTGTGCACAGCCCAGCAATCTAGAATTCTGAAACACGGGAAGCAATTCACACCCTGAATAAACTGTGAAATGTATTTGATAGCACAGAGGCAGAACATAATTAGACAGAGTGGAACTTGGCCAGGACACATGGGATCGTTAATCATCACCCTGTGGGTCAAAACCTTAGCTTTAAATCCTCTGGAACTTCCACTCCTCACATGCCATGCTGGCCAACACTAATTTGCTCTTCTCATCTCTGGCACCTTCCACTCAAGTCTCTCAAAGCTGCTTTACAAATATGAATGGATTTATTCTGACAACACCCTTCTCAGGCAAGCCAATGTCTTCATCCCCATTGTACAGATGGGGAAACTGAGGTACAGAGCATGGAAGCGTTTTGCCCAGGGTGTACCGGTGAGTCAGAAGTCGGGCTGGGAAACAAGACCCACTCTCAGTCCTGTGCCACACCCTCAAGGCCGCCCTTCTACCTTGCAGGTCACCGTTCATTCATAGAAGTGTCTCCTCCCAGGGCACTGAGCTGAGCCTGGAGGGGTGGGGAGACGGGACTCCATTTTCCTTTAATAGCATCAACACACTCGCCTTTCAATTCCAGCATTCTCCTCTTTGTTGCACTGCACTCCTCCAGGCTCGGGGGGTGAGCTCTTGCCCACTTGAACCTCTCGGGGGGGGGGGGGGGGGAGACACACGACTAACTTCTCTCAGAGCTGTCCTGAGCCAATTGTGTGGCAGAGTCATACAGAGGCACCCTTCTCCTACAGTTCATCTAGGGGAAGAGGTGAAGCCACTCAAAAGGCCTAGGAGCTGCTGCCAGATTTAAATAGCACATCAGACTACAGGTAGAGAGTAAGGCAAAGCCACACCAAATTGAGAGGGGAGAAGGGGACCTGGTGGACAGTGAGAGGTAAGGGGAAGAGAGTTTAGAGCATGGGCAAGAGATGGGGAAACAGAGCTTAGCTTCCTTCCTACAAATACACCAGTTCTCCTTTCCATCATGGAACCCAGGAGACAGTGGGGCCCAGGGAAAAGGCAGAGAAGGGATACTGGCAAGTGTCCTGGGCGAGGCGGCGTCTTCCCGACACTGCTTGTGCTCCTTGGACATTGCTACCTCTCTGAAAACAGAGCAAAAATTCACCCCCTCAGAACCATCCACCCACGTCTGATCTTGGTTACTCCAGACCGGAATTTGATTCTATGGCTTGGGTGCTAGGTAATTTAGAGGCTGCCTCTTTCCTGAAGTTCTGATCCAGATGGGGAGACGAGCAGGAAGTCCTGAGCTCCCTCTCCCCAGGCCCTTGACTCTGGAATGCACTACCCAGCCTCCCGCTTCAAGTCCACTGCTCTTTACCCAGCTTGTTTGGCGGCCCTGGGAGATATTTTCTGTTGCATTTGTCAGCATTGCTTCGGCTACTGTTTTTACTGCAAACTGTGTCATTAACTTCTACAGGATGAACTTCTGCAGGGACCATCAGAAGGGATTTCCTCTTTCCCCTCTAGAGCAGGACACACATTGATGGCTTCCTGTGAGTAAGAGAAACAGCCATTGGGCAGTGGTCCACATCTTCTTTCAAGGCTCTGTCTTAAGAGACTGTATTTTTATGACCACAGGAGCTATCCAGTTCCCAACAGTAAACTGCCCAGCTTCCAAGCCACAGGAACTGAAGCTTAGGAAGAACCGCCCCAAGCTCTGGGCTTTCCCTGTAAGAGAGCAGGGGAGGCTGCTGCCTGAGCATGGTCCACAAGTGGAGATATGAGCATGGTTGTCATGAAAAGGATGGAATGAGACATGGGGATGTGGCATGGGCTGGTCAGTTTCTCTCACCCTTGTGCACTGCAAGCAGCGGAGCAATGGTGCTCTGGTGCCAGACGGTGATTAACAGCGTCCAAGGCAGAACTATCAGCACGATAGCCAGGATGTCTCTTCTCTTCGGCATCTCCAAGACTGACTGGACCCACAGCTCCTCATTACCTGACAGCGAAAACCCCAGAGACAGAACAGCAGAGCACATGGAGAACAGAAATAAATGGGCAAGAAGGAACAAGGACAGAGAGAGAGCAGCAAAGGCGACACGGCTCGCAGGTCTTACCAGCGCTTACAACCCACCCATTGCAGAAGTAGGTTCGGAGATGCAACAGCTGCACAGGCTGGAGGCCACGCAGGGAGTGCTTTCACGGGGTGTTGCCAGAGCCACTGGTGGGAGCTTCAGGGACCCATCAGGAAGGAAGCCTGAAACACAAAGCAAAGGAGAATAGGCAGAGAGAAGCTCTGGGAACAGCTGCCCTTCAGGGAGACACCCTGGTGCTAACAAGCCCTCCCTGGGAGGAAGGAGCCCGAGGAGCTGCCAGGGAGGGAGGAGAAGAGCTGTCTGGGTGTTCAGGGCTTTGCATTTCTGGTGTCCCAGAGCAGCCAAGCAAGCTCCGGCTTGCAAGAAGATAGTGTAGTGCCTCTGAGCCCTCCCCCAGGTGAGAAATGGGCACCCGGGCATGAGCTCTAGGCAAATAGCCGTGTGTATGGATCCCAGAGCATATCCAGCACACAGCCCCTGCCATTGTGGCCTGCATTAGCCTCTTGCTCCGCCGCAGGAGCCCTGCAGCAGTACATCAGCCTCCATGAGCTGTAAACAGCCACATCACATTCTGACCTCTGCCGATTTTCAATCTGCTTTGCTACTGGCAAACTGCAAATGGCCCAAGCAGCAGGGCCTGGTCAGTGAGAAAAAGGCCAACCTTCCCCACCCCCGAATGGTATCTGTTCCCAGCTTTGCACAGAAGAAAGAAATCCAGGAGTACCCTAGCCAGTGGGAGGGGACAATAACTAGCCCTTTACGTCTTCAGAGCATCTCTTGTCACTAAGCAAGCCTCCGGAGCGCGCTCGAGGTGCTGCTCCCATTGTACAGGCAGGGAAGCAGAGACCCAGAATGATTAAGTGACTTGCCCGATATGTAAACCAGCGGTAGAGGCAGGCTTAGAATACAGAAGCTGGCTCCCAGTCCTGTGCTCTGACCACTGAACTGTGCTGCTCTCTGCCAGGTGGAGGGCTTGGCAAAGAATCCAGTGCGACCCCCATCTGATGGGAGAGCTTCATTCAAATGCTGTTGGGGAGGTTGCTGCAATGACATGGGTTACTCTGCACTCCACGTGTCACTATAACAACCCCAGTGCAAATCTCCTAACCCCTCCCACTCCCATTTCTACCACCTGGAGGAACCTATTCCCCAGACTCTGGTCTCCTGTCCTCCTGCAGACTTGCTCTGCATTCATTTCTTCCCTCTCTGAACTGCCAGGACTGGAGTCTATTAAGCTGCCACACTGACTTAGTCTGATTCAATAGAAGCACACACAAGTTTTAAGCAGACTGTATTTTATCTGGGTGTTATCTTGGCAAGCGGTGTACAGCACTTAGCCGGCACACGCAGGCTGGACAGTTTGCAAACACAAAGTGGTTTAGTGCATTCGTTCCCGGGGGGGGGGGGGGGGGGGGTGTGCCTTAGCCAGCCACACAAACCCCTGCATTGCAGGTGACAAGGGGCACCCAGGGAATACTCTGGCCAAAGGTGGGGGAGGATCTGATACAGGGCGAGTTGCACTGGGTTCAGGAAAATAGTTGCCTACATAGCAAAACCTCTGACTGATTTGTCTTTTTCTCCTTCCCTGTTGTACTCTGGAGCCCTCACCTTGCTCACTTCTTAGGTTGAAGGGGAGTCCCCTGTTCCCCCTTCTCTCCCCCCCCAAACACACACACTGTGCTGGGACATTAGGGTATCTACAGATGCTTATATGAAAGATATAAACTGCACATCTAAAGATTTCTCATTGGTGGGATACGTGCTATTGTACATTCCAAAGACCTTGTAGGGTCCTCAACAATAGGGTCTGATCTGCAGGTCCATACTGCCCAAGTACCATGTCCTTCTGAGGGCTCATGGCACACACACCAGGCCTCATTCAAGCCTCTTATCACAGGACACATTCTGTATAATCAGAGTCGCCACCTACCCCGGCAGCAACTATATTAGGAAAAGGACAGACCCCAATAACACTCGAGGGGCCTGTGAAGGATCAGGAAAGCTGCAGCCAGTGGTGGAGGATCTCATCTATTGGAACCAAGCTTCCCATTGCCCCGTCATCGTAAACTAACAGGAAAAGGTTTTCACAACCCAGTTCCAAGGTGGAGTCCAGGACATGCTTTGTGTGGCCAAACACACTCTTAGTTGCTCCTTCAGCTTAGATTTCTCAGCACCAGAGAGCAGCTTTGTCCAGTCAACATACACCAGGGACAAAGGGAGACTCCTTGCCAGCAAGGATCTCCCTTTCACACAAGCAGAGGCTGGCTCCTAAGCCAGACTGGGTCATGGCAGTCCCCCCGTGCACACAGCACCTTGGGGAGATCAAGTCTTATCACAGCTGGCCTCGTCCTCTTGCCCTGGCGGTTTCCTGAACACAGGGCAGAGAGCTCTGGGGTCATTTACCCTAAGACCTGCATTACCGCTTACATAGCCATAGCATCTGCTCTTCGAAATACAACCTTAAAGTCTCTCTACGGGATGTATACAATGGACAGCTCTTGTGGCGTGCAGCTCTAAAGGGACTGAACTCCTTGCTCAGTAGAGTACCTATGCTGTGAATGCACTGAGCAACAGCTGGTACCATTGGAAAGCGAGAGGAGAAACGGACACGCTAAGGAGCTTCTGAGGGCAGATGTACAGCAGCTGGAAAAGATCACAATGGATGGCGCACAGTGCATGCTTCTGACCCAGGGCAGGCACCTCAGAATTCAGTGCTCTAGCCTTAGAAGGTGCGTCTATATGGAAGCAGGGAGGTGCATTTCCCAGAGCAGGTGGTTCTGCTTGAGCTAGCTGCCCAAGTACGTACCTGGGAGTTAATGAGCTACTAGTGCATCTATGTGTCTACCTGAGCTGGGAATCGCACATCCCAGATGCTGTGTGGATGTACCTACAATGCTTTCTCCACTTGCTGCTCCGGAGCCAATTCACCAGCATCCTACCCAAGGACAGACAAACCCTGCAATCCATACAGCGGGCAGGAAAGGGAGCGGGACGCTGTACTGGTTTCCCTCCCATTGACACAGAGAAGAGCACGTGCCAGCTATTTCTGCATGGCCTTATTCAGCATTGATTCCCTGTAACTGGCTGCAGAGTACTTAACTGCTCCCGTGTCAACTGTCTACCACTCCGGCTCTCCAGCTGCCAGAGGTCAATGCAGCCCAGTGGGGATAGCTGGTGGGTTTGGCTTGCCCTCATTCCCCCAATGGCAGAAGAGGGCAGAGAGTTCACAGGCACCCTGCCACGGAAACACTTCCTTCCCTAATAATCCTCAACTCCCTTGGAATCCAGAGCTCCTGTCAAGCCATAAAGGTCTCTGGGACCCCATGCAAATTTAGATAGTCAGTGCCCCTTAGCTGTGACTAATGTTCTCATCACAAGACCTTTCCTTCCCTGTGAGTTACACTCCTCTTTCTCACAGAGACACGTTTCTAGCATAGGCAGGCCATTTGTCCGGTGTTAAGCTAGGCAGTCCTGTTTTTGTTAACAGTTGTCCCTGTCCGGTACCAGAATGGTTTTTTCCGGTATCAGAACGTGCTGCTCCACCCCCCTGGCATGACCTCACACGCACAGTACACAGAGGTCCCCATTTTGCAGAGCACCCCACCCCACCCTGCCAGCATGATGTGTGAGGTCACGCCATTCCGGAAGTACCTGGATGTGTCAGCAGCCACCCTATTTTAGCATGGCTGGAACAATAGCTTATGAAACTTTTGGAACTTTATGAAACTATGGAAAGGAGGCTTCTTATATGAGACCGATGATGCTGGCCACAATCATCCACTTGTCCACCCCTCCCCTCAATCCCCTCTGTTTTCTCCCATCCTGACCCCCACCATACATGAAAAAACTCCACCCAAATTCATAAAGTTTCTACCTTAGCCTCTTTTAAACCCCGCCCTGAGACCTCTCTCTACTGCAGTGCCAACTAGTCACCTTCGTCTGGCATGAATTATGGAACCAGGTAGAGCAGAGCTGTTTTCCTGCTCAACTGTTCATTTCATCAGTACCTCACTCCCAAATCATCCTCACTTCGTTTGTCTGTTTTGCCCACCTGCTGCCTCCCATCTGAAACCTAGATTGCTCGCTCTCAGGAGTGGATACCCTCTTCCTTGGTCTCTTGTCAGGACAGTACCTGCCACAATGGGGCCCTGATCCTTGATTGAGATTCCTAGGCACCACCACAATAATAATGGGACTGCAGGCTGAAAAGGGCATAATAGGACCAGAGGATAGTGAAGAAATGGTCAACCTAGAATCGGATAGCTGCAGAGCAAGGAGAAGGCACCACTGCTCTGGTTGGGTAGCTAGATCTAGGGAAGGGCACCTCTGGGCCAGCCTTACTGTGAAAAACGAAGAGAAAATATTGCTCTTTGGGTTTTTGAAAACTGAAACAAAACAGATTTTCAACTCAGAACAAAACAAAAAAATTTGCCTTTTTTTTTTTTGCAAAAAATTTCTTTTAGGCTGAAAAGCCTTTCTGTCCCAGAAATGTATTTTAATTCACTGCAAGCATGACTATGACACACAGCGGAGTAGTTCTTATTCCATCCAGTAGGGAGCAGCAGTGCACAGTCAGTATATTTCAATACTGAAGGATAAACAAACACTGAAAGAATTTTTTTTTTTTTAATATTGAGTTTACCTGACATCAGCTGTGTTACTTAACTTTTGAAACAAGGCTGCTTTGATTTGCAATCTGGCTTATAGTCAGTTTCACCATCCCTTTTTCATGCACAGCCCTCATGCTGTTGTGTTTGGGTTTCCTGGTTTGCATGGGGGAATGTTTATAGGAAATTAATATAAAAACATTTTAACTGAATGTATGTAAATATTCAAATTACTTATTGCTGCAAGACATCACTGAAACCAAGAGCTTGGCAGGACTGAAAAACTGACTGGATATTTATCTGGATAACAGGATGAGCCAGAATTACAATAATACATATCTTTAAAAACAAAAACAAACAACTTTGAAAGTGATACAAACCCTAATCCTTCAGGGCATGAACCAAACGTCCAACAACTAGGAGTCAGAAAGGAACTTGCCCTGGGGTCAGGTTATCCCATAAGTGACATTGCAGGGTTCTGGCCACCGTTACAGACAGGATTTTGGCCCAGAAGGTGCACTGTACAGTGCTAGCCACTATATTCCACTCAAACCACGTCTATTCACAGGACAGTTTGAAAGATAACTTTTCTTACAAAACTTGTATTTGGGGCCAAACACGAGCTGAATTCCCTGCCACCAAATAACATTTTAAGTTACACTGACTTTGAGTCTCCTGTCTTGTATGGAAAACGACTTTGGGGATGAATTAGGCAAATTGGAAGGTAATTCCCAGTTCTAATTTCCAGGGGCCACATTCACGGATTGGTGTAACTGCAAATGGGCCAGTTTCACTAGTAAAACTCCCCTTGGTTTCAGTGGGAGCTGCACAATAGGAACTGACCCATAAACTTCAGTGGAGTTGAACATCACACTACATCGTACAACTTTGGCACTAAAGTGCTGCAACTCAGCAGGACTGGAAGGATCCCAGAGATATAAGTTTTAAGCCCAAAGATCCAGCTTTAGTCCAGAAGATGAGATGAGAATAAATTCTTCCCTTTCAATAGTATCATTTATCCACGGATCTCAAAAGCACTTCATAAACATTAGCAAACTGAGCTTCACAACACCTGCTGCTCTAGAGAAGCACTATTATTCCCATTTTATAAATGGGATAACCGAGGCACATAGCAGTTAAGAGATTTGCCCAAGGTCACACAGCAAGTCAGTAACAGAGCTGCAAACAGCCCCGATGCCCAGCTCACTGCTTTAACTACTGGACAACACGCAGGAAATATAGATATTTGGCTATCAAACAGGTAGTTCCTGATGAGTCCAGGTTTGGTTATTGGGGAGAACTGGGAAAAGGGGAGCAGGGGACGTCGCTGGAAGACGTTTCATTTGAGATTTTGGCATTTGGCAGAGATGGCCCGTAAAACACAATCTAAAAATAAAGGTAGCAATAAAACCTCTTGCTCATTAATTACTCTGTAAGCCATTACTGCCTAAACCCCCATAACGTTAATGGTGGCTATTATAAGTATAGTAGCAGAATTGTGAAGCTAATTACTGTGCAGTTATTAAGCACAACAGAATGGGCATGCTTTCTTTTAAAGGACTCAGAGACAGTGCATAATAATAAGCACATGGGGGGTTAATCAGAGCTGCCAGCTTTAACCTCCAACTCCCCTGCGTGTGGGATAGGGGATGGGGAACTCAATACTACAATGATCCCAGGAGGATGTGTAATGGAGCACCCAGGCTTGAGCTGATGTACCAGGATGCATGAAGCAAAGCTCAAATCAAATCAAGGATTAGAGGCAGGTCAAGCGATTCAAATGATCTATTACTCACAGATTGCTGCTCTGCTCTGCTGTGCAGCAGAAAAACAAACTCAACCATGATAGCTAAACAGCTACAACTTATTCCAATGGGCCAGAAGTCTATGGTGTTCAACCAGCGGCCCCAAGATCAATGGCGAGGTTTTCCATCATCATCTCTATAAACCTGAACACTCACCTCAAACAACTGGTAGCACAACGAGGGGCGCACGCGCACACACACACACACACCCTGATTCAGCTAAGCACATGCTTGAGTCTATACATATTCACCAAAGCACTTAAGCCAATGTTTAAAGTAAGTGCAGTGCTGATATGGGGCCTAGCAAGCAGTACCTTAAGCCATGCGTAAGCCCACTGATTTCACTGCAACTGCTTCCAGAGTAACATACCAGGCAGCGTGAAGAAGGGAGCCCTGGCCCTGAGCAAGATAAGACAAGACATGGCACTGACATATTTAACTAACAGGATAATATTGTGACGGTGCTAATCACCACTACTCTGTCCTTGGCTTTCTGTTATAGCCCCTCAACTATCTATGTGGCCCATTTCGATTTGATGCTCCTCAGGACAGGGATCACGTCTATCATCTTGCCCGAAGGTGGCCTGGGCACTATATAAAGAGTTGTCATAATTCTGTGCCTTTTACACAACCTATCTCACATCCCAAATAAAACCTCTGTGGGGATCTCTACCTGCTTGCTCTCGTATTGTCCACATCACAAAACCCACAGAGGTGGCCATGAATTTGTAGATGCTGCTCAGGAGGGGTCCCATGCTGGATTAGCAGAGGTTTCTGTAGGGCAGGGCTGAGGAGCGCCAGCTGAGTTGTGGAACGGAGCCCAAGACGGGAATAGCAGGAGAGGCTGTTGGCCAGGGATGAAGTGGATCAGAGCTGTGCTGGGAGACCAGGACTGGAGAAGTAGGGTGGATTGCAGGTCAGAACTGAGATACCATGTCTGAGCTATGCAGAGGGACCCAGGCTCAAATAGCAGAGAGGCTGGGGATTGAGGAGCAGCCCCAGAGCTGTATTGGGAGCCCAGAAGTAGAATATTAAGGGGTGCTGCAGGCAGAGACTGCGGTGCATTGGGTATGTGAGGCCATATATTGGGTGCTCTTGTCATAATAAAAATTGCCCCCCCATGGGGCCCCTTGAGTTAAAAAACAGGTTAACTCGACAATCCAGCTAGGCTCAAAAATAAAAAACAAAACTGCAGCCCAAAAACCACACACACAAACAAAGCTCTCTGCTGCCAAACAGCCAGAAGCTTGTACAAAACAAAACAAAAACTAAGCTGAACAAACCTAACAAGGTTGCAAAATTAAACAAATTGCAAAGGCCAGTAAGTTAAAAAACAACAGCCTCTCGACCCTAAAACCGGTGTGTTTTGAAAAACCTAAGAGAGTCGCAAAAGGCCGGTTCAAACTGGTACCGAGAGCGGGGGGCAAAGGTCCCTAAACAAAAACGCCCCCGGAAAAACCCAGGGCTTAAAACCATCCCAAAAACTAAAGCAAGTCAAAAATCAACAGCAAACCCTAAACGGCCTATGCACAAAACAACACTCTCGTCTACCCTTCCCCCTCTTCTTCTTACGTTACACCCAGGCTTGGCCAGCCTTGGGTTGTGCGTGTGTAAGTATAAAAGTGGGTTAGGGCTCGGGCACTAACGCTTTCTTCCTTCCTCCAAGTAACGTGGGGCGCACCCAGCACTCACCACTGTTATTTAAATAATAAAGCTTTAAACCCAGTCACTTGGTGTGCTTCTTCATCTCCTCCCCTAAAAATCCTGCAGCCTCAGCTTAATCACCTAAAGCCCCAGGCAAATTGGTAACATAAATCTGTGACACTCTATCTGGCTTAGTTTCTGGGAGTGCACTGCGCTTCTGCACACCAGCCAGAAGGGCCACCATAGGGATGGGGGCAGGGGCAGAGTCCCCATCTCCAGGTAACCAAGGCTTCTGGGGTACTGCAGATGGGAAATCCCAGGCTGTCCCTCAGAATCCATGCAGTGACACATGCAGTCTTTTGCTCCCCAACAGAGCGGGGATTTGGCTAAAAGCAGTAAGGAACTAGGCTGGAGCACTGCCCGCACTGGATCAGCTGGGCTGAGAGGAGAGCGCCCCCCTCTCCCCCATTGGTTGTTATTCTGCAGTGCCACCTCGGCTCCTAAGATGGCAGCAGCATCTCTCCTGCCAGGGAGCCCATCAGTCTTGACTGGTATCCAGCAGTTTCCAAGAAAGGATAAGGAAAGTCCAGGCTCAGCACAGGCCTTATGTCCCACAGGCCATCACAGTCTGGAGTGGATTACAGTACACTGTGCACAGGGATTAGAGACTCCAGGGCATCTCTGCCCAGCTCAGACTCCTTGAGCCTGGGCAAAGCCTAGCACAATCTCTTTGCCACACCCCTGTGAGTGAAATACAGCCAGAGAACCTGTATTCAGATGGTGAAGCCAAGGCACAGAGAGGTGAAGGGACGTGATTAAGTTTGTTCAATGAGTCAGTAGGATGACTAGGAATAGAACCCAGGAGTCTTGATTGTTAGTCCCTCTGCTCTCCCTACTAGGTAATACTTCCTCCAAGTGTATAAAGGAGAACCTCCTTGGATACATGATTAAATCTCCACCCCTAAATATGTCTGCACAGGCACATACATACATATACACACACACACACACACACACACACACCTATGCTTGCTTGAAAAATGGAAAACATTTTTTCATACCACAGGTTTCAAAGAGGACCTGTTTGTTTGAAAGTTTTCATGAAGATTTTTATACATTTTCAATGGTTTGGCTTTCTAGGGATACTTGTCCTCCCCGCTTGTCCTCCCCCCCCCCTTTTTGCTATTGAAAAGTGGGGTGGGGGGGGTGAGGTGAGGGGGAAGGGTGAGGAAAAAGTGAATACATTTTTAGTTTTCAAATGTCATCAAAAAATTGAAAACTGAAGAAAAAAAGGGAAAGCTTCAGATTTTGAAAAAAGGCCATTTCTCACAAATTAATTTCTGATTTCAAAAGTTTTAACCAGAGCTACTTGGAAATCTTGCCTGTCTGCCACATTTGAACCTTGGTTACACAGAACACAGCCCCCTTCCAAGGGCTCTAAAGATGCGTTAACACTTTTCACCCATAGAGCTCAAAGTGCTTTTGTTAAGTATCATTATTGCCATTTTGTACACGGGAAAACTGAGGCACATGGCGATTGAGTAATTTACCCAAAGTCACACAGAGAGTCAGTGTCTAAGACAAGAATGGATCCAGATCTCCCAACTCCCAGCCCTGTGCTGTGATGACTAGGCTAGACAAGGTGGATTGGGAACTTCAATTCACCCCATTCTCTCATTATAAGACAAAGGGGATATTCAATGAAATGTAAAGGTGACAAATTCAAAATTGATCAATGGAAACACCTGTTCACACATTGCACAATTAGCTTGTGGAATCTCATTGCCACAGGATACCACTGAGACCAAGAATTTAGCAGGATTCAAAAAGGATTAGTTGTGTATATGGATAAGAAAACTATCCAGATTTATAAAACATTTTTTAAAAAGCAGAAGAATTTTAGGAGAGATATCAACCCTTAAGCTTCAGGGCTTAGGCCAACCTCTAATTTATAGGGATCAGGAAGGAACTTTCCCAGGGCCCAGGTTATCCCATAAACTGGTACTGCAGGGTTTCTTGCACCTTCCTCAGAAGCAGCTGGTACTGGCCACTGTTGGACACAGGATGCTAGACTATATAGACCCCTCCTTTCACCCAGTCTGGCCATGCTTTATATTTAGGCTTGGATTTTTCTCTGTAAATGTCAATAAATGTCGATTTCACTGTACACACGCAAACCAACAAAAAAGATTTCTATCAATATAATCAAAATGTATAGATAGGCAAAGTCAGAAGTCTACATGAGAACTTATTAGAGTTTGATTCAAGGATATTTACTTGGTATATTTTGACATGAGATGGACCACTGGACCACACTACCTGTTCCTATAATTCCACTGTGAGTGAGAAACAGCATATAAAGGAATACAGACTTTAGATAAATGTTAAAATATTTCACGTTTTAAATGAGTTTCATTTTGATGGGGTTTAAAGTAACTTTTCTCTATCAAGATGAAAATTCCAGAAGATAAGTTGTTTGATTTATAGCCCACTTCCAAATAGAAAAATTAAAGTAAATTGTCTCATTGGGAAAAGAACAATGACTTTAATCATAAGTTGGTCAACTTATTTTTAATGTTGCTGATGGGTAAATGTTGAGTGACTGGTTGTTGGAAAAAACCTTAGCAATCCGCTATATTTATATGATATTTTTATGTCAAACTTTCTGAAACTGGTGACAATGCTTCTGAATCCCCAAGACCCGGACATCTTGGGGAAGAGGAGTCAAGACATGAACTAACAGGTTCTGCCAGCCTCTCACAAGTCTCCCCACACCTGAAGGTTTGTTAGCAAGGAGTGCTGTTCTAGCACAACAGTACTGTCTGGCTCCTTGCCTACAATTCCAGCTCCTACTCTCAGAGTCCAGAAGATTGCTAGCTGAAGAGTTTGCAAAACCCCATTTATCTTCAGTATCTTTCTTTTTTTCCACTGCTGTCCTTTGTTTTTATTAGCTGGGAGTCACCCCAGTCTGGTTAGATTCTCTACGGTTAGGGTGTGGAAGTGTAGCAATGCACTTTTCATCCAGATCTCAGTGCACCCTACAAAGGGGGTCATTATCCCCATTTTACAGATGGGAAAACTGAGGCACAGAAATGAAGAGACTTGCCCACCCCTGAAGTCCACATGGGGCAGGCCCCAGGAGAAATTCCCCGGCCAAAACGGCCCTAGATATTGTCCCACAGAACTATTAGTTTCAGTGTGTTCTGTGTTCTATGTTTAAAAGTCCTGACGGATTTGAAACTGTCGCCTGGAATTTCTGGTAAACAAGAGTTGTCAAAATGATGCTCCTCAAAAGTGTTCTATTCAGGTCTGTATTGCTAATAGCTCTCTTGGTAGGAGGAAATGGTTAGCCACAGCAAAGGAATAGAACTCCAAGAAGGCAGCTCTATAATTGGCTCTGAGATGGTGGTTCAGACATGAGATAATAATTTGTTTCAGTATTAAGACATTTAATCAGCTCCAAGTTACAGATTTGACTGACATTGATCAAATTCTTTTGCTGGGATTTATAACCAAACTGACAGCCACTTTCTTAGAATCCTCTTTAAAAATCTATAAGGGTTGGTTATTTTGAGTATTAATGTGATGATTTAACTTATTTCATGATGAGTCTAACTCATTTATTTGACCTTGATTTGATAGCTGTTGGCCTTTATTCTTGGTTCAAAGTAAGTAACAATAACATTTTAGCTTTGGCGATATGTTTTCTTGATGTTAGTTTAGTTAACGAGTTTTAATTAAATTTATAAATTGATACCAAGACACATTTCTTGCAAGAAGCAAGTGGGTCAAGAGTCTTAAAGGAACTGGGTGGATACCAGCCAGACAAGCTAAAAGCTTGACTAGCTCCCCCTAATTAGCCTTTGGTTCTCACAACCGTTGTATTCACTTTGGGGTGGGGGAAGTGGATAGAGCAGTAAACTGGGACTCAGAAGACCTAGACTCTATTCCTAGCTTTGCCACGAGCCACTGATGACCTTGGGCAAGTCTCTTCATCTCTGTGCCTCAGTTTTCCCATCTGTAAAATGGGGATAATGACCTCCTTTGTAGAGTGCACTGAGATCTGTGGATGAAAAGTGCAATTGTCATTATACAGATTTACCCATGCCAGGATCACTGCTGATACCTTGCATTGCATTATTGAGACTGACCTCCAGCTAAGATCCAGCCCCTGAAAACTTGCTGTGCCTTTCCTTGTGAGACAAGCCTAGCACAGACCCAAGAGAGCAGGAGACATAAGGAGACTAAGCAGAGTAGTTACTGCTGAGCCAACAACCTGCTGCTGGCTGAATGTGTGCTGCTGGCATGGCTCTGCCAGAGGTGCTTGGGCCTCCCACTCCGTCACGATGCCAGGGCCTCAGCAAGTCACCAGTGAGGAGCAGGAGAGATCCATGGAGGGAACAGGGGGGCAACAGCCTTTCTCCAACCTCCCCAAGTGAAGAAGCGGTCCTGAGCTCTCTGCCTCCCCCCACAGTGGGCAAACAAGACCCGAGAACCCTTCCTTCTTGCTGTTGGGTTCCAGACTCCTCAGCAATTTCAAGGATAGCACACAATCCCAGGAGCCACTGCCCACCCTAAAGACACTGGGGACTATGAGCCGATCAGCAGGAGATGGGAGCTGCACCCAGAGCTCCACATTCCCCAGTTTTATCTCCCAGATGGATCTGCATTATGTTCTCAGTTATAGACGTGGAGATGAAATTCCTCACTTCCCACACAGCCTTGCCATTTGACTCGGTGGCTGGGAGAGGCAGAGGGAAGTCTGCAGGGCCTGTTTCCCGGCTCAGGAATCAATCAGAGCCATTTGAACATCTCCCCCACACACGCCTTTCCCTACTGTGAACGTCAGCTGGAAAACATCCTGCTAACTGAGAGTGCGAGCCTCTGCTTCTGAGGTGTCAGCACTTATTTTTAATTGTTGAAACCAGACGGAAAAGGATTCCTGCTCTATTTTAAAAATTATTAATAACCCGATTCTAATATAATATTTAAAAGGAAAAAGCATGAAACTTTGCAGCACTTTGACTGTAACATGAGAATAGTGAGAAACCTGCCTTTCTCCTATTGTGAGTAGGGGACAGACAGAGGGACAGGAGCAATTTATCTTTGCATTTTATCTGAAGGATCCCAGAGCTGTGTTACAAACCTTGGCCAAGGATTTTCCAAAAGAGACTAGTGATTGTGGGTGGCCAACCTGGGACCCCTTAGAAGAGGCCTGATTTTCAAAAGGCAGGTGGTTCAGCACTCTGAAAACTCAGACCCTTTTGAGGGGTGTCAGGTTGGGCACTGAAAAACCAAGGCACCCAAAATCAAGCCACTTTTGAAAGTGTTGGGCTTTGTATGCCGGTACCACTGAAATGTGGCTGCATCTGGGGACAGTTGGAGAGTTGTTAACAACTCACCCAACAGCTCAGGGCAGGAAGCAAAGAGGAAGGCCATATCCAACTGAAAATGCAGGTGGAATTCTGGGAGGCAGGATATTCCAAAATGAGCATATTGTCAATCCTTAATCAACAACTAGAACCCTTGGGTTAAAACTACTGCATCCTACTCATGCAGCTAGAGCCACTGGGTCTTGAATCCCACCACCACCACCACGTCTGAGCAACACCAACTCCAGCATCAAAGCACCCCCTGATGCCATGCTGGGGGCATATAGTATCAGCACCACTTCAGAGGAACCAGCACTGCCTACTGAGTCACAATCACCAATTCCTGCAGTCTGGCTGAGATTGAGGGACAGGCTGAAGTTGGGAGAACAGCGGAATACCCAACAGGCAGGTGGGCACCAGCCAATGCCAACCAGAGCTTATGGCCAGAAAAGATCCCTGGCTTATACTCCTGTTGAATGGTTTCTTTAAAAGGTATGGCTCAGCTTCCAAGCCCTGCTTAGTCCGGGGGTAGAGGAGGGATAGAGATTGCCAGGAGGTGACCTCTGTACAAGTCACTAATGGGACCAAGGGATTAGCATCGATTTTTTTAAACCGCCACGGGAAGGGGGGGGGTAAAAAAAAAAAAAGGCACAACATTCAACAATAACTCAGCAACTTACAGTGCGATCAATCCCTGCTCGCAGTCCCACAGTCCATTAATGCAGCCATAAACCCACCCACCCTTCTGCTTGGAAACGGGGGAGGGGTCATTTTAAATTGTCTGTCATGTCTCTCCTCACCCGTTTCTCCATGGTGGTTGTGATGGACCCCACCTCCCTGGGAGCCTATGGGGTTCCAACACACAGGGAGACCATGCCCCCTGCACACTAAGAAGCCATGCTCCACAGAACCCACCTCTGCAAACTTGGCCGCAAGGGGGACCAGGCCAGGCTGTTTCCCCCACCCCACCTGAGCAGGGCCACACCAGCAGCTATTATTACAGTCCCAAGCAGAGTGGCTCCTTTGCCATTCGGGGGCCTGAAAAAAAGAGGACTCCTCCTCCCCCACCCCACATAAACCCCTTGTGCCCAGCTATGCAGGCTTGGCTCAGGGAGGGAAAATTTGGGTCCTACTCAAACTCTAGGTCAGAGTGCCTGGCACTGGATGTACCAGCTATGCAGCTCACCCAGCTTCCAGAGATGGACTGACCATTTTCAATTGAGGTGCCTACCCTAATTCTACACCTGGCTCTGACACTGTTTCCTTCCATGGCCCTAGGGCCCTACCAAATTCATGGTCCATTTTGGTCAATTTCACAGTCATAGGAATTTAAAAATCATACTTTTCATGGTTTCAGCTATTTAAATCTGAAATTTCACGGTGTTGTAATTGTAGGGATCCTGACCCAAAAAGGAGTTTGGGGGGGGGTTGCAAGGTTATTGGAGGGGGGGATTATTGGAGACTAATTAGCTACCTTGTGGACCAGGATTGCAAGGCTCAAATAGTTAGTGGGCCCAGTTCAGCAGTTGCACAGATACGAATGCAAACTGGTCCTGAAACAGATGTCAGTGACAGAGCAATGTGACTTGTATCAATCTGGACAAGTCGCATGATGAGGGTAATTTACCCCAAACTGATACTGACTGAGAACCAACCTCAGGTCCTAATTTTCTCTTTTGGGTCCAGGGTTCTCTCTAGGATTCTGTCCAGGAGGACAAGGAAAGGTAAGCCCGAGAGAAGGCGGGAGACAGAGTTAAGCCAACATTTCCGCTGTCTGAGCTGTGAAAGCCAGTGAGCACATGCACCATCCAGCACCCCAACCCAGAAGCAACGTGAGCTCTAACCAGCAGCATGAGGACTCACCTATCCCTGCTTATGGCTATACAAACCCATTCACTGTACCCAATCACGACTCCCACCTCCAACAACATCCTTTTCACATGTCGTGTGCAGAGCCCACCCTGTGACTAAGCTTAGAGGCAGACAGAATGATGGGAGATGGTCACACAGGTCTGGGCGGATGTTTGAGAAGCCATGGGCATGCCAGGCAGGAGCATCACTAAGTCACATCAGTGAGAGACAGGCAGGCAGAGCATCTGACAGATGCTAACGGAGCAGATCAAATTCTGTGGGTCGTGTGAGGTAAGTAGGAGCAAGAGGAGCCCTTGGGGAGTGTAAAGGACTGCAAGGGGTGGTGTAAGAATATTGTAATCGTGCAGTAATTATGGGACATCTCAAATCAACAGGCAAATTACATCACTATTATTATGGCTGTCACCGTCCTAGCACGGCTGGGACAGGCAGGCAACAGGCCATTACTCACCCAAGGGGGGGCACTGCTGGGAGAGGACAATGGCCTGGAAAGGGAAGATACCCCTTCTCCTCCCACCACTAAAGGTGCTTCTCCATCACTGCCACATCCATAACTTCAGGGTAGGAGACAGAACAAACCCAGCACTGCTCGCTTCCCAGCTTGGAGCCACCACAGGTTTCCCCACATGCAGACCTGACCCTCCTTGAATAGAAATACCAGAGAGAAGTCAGACCTTTTGGTCAGAACCAGACTCAGATATAAATATAGGGGGCAGCTGCTCAAGGGGAGAGAGACAACAGGCTGAACAGACCCATACGGACCACTCTGACTGCACCAGCCAGAAGTTAAATGGAGTAGGGCATGGGTTCTCAGCTGAGAGGTTATGATCCCTCTCGGTGGGATCAGAAGCAGGTTCCAGGGGGTCAGAACCACTCTCCCTTTCTTTACGGCTCCATGGTAGGGACGGTCCCAAATCTTTTTCTCTTGTAACAGTCCCAAAACCGGAAATGCTGGAGCCCTAGAGTAGATGAACCAGGCTAGACGAGTTCCCACTCAGCATGGCTGGAAGAGGGAGAAGTGCAGGTTCTAACGTAACAAATTCAATAACCAGAAGAGACCAGCTAGCCAATAATAATAATAAAATATATTGCATAGTGCTTTTTATCTATGGATATCAAAGTGCTTTGCAGACACCTCATCCCCATTTCACAGGTGGGGAAACTGAGGCAGAGGGAAGGGAAGTGACTTGCCAAAGTCACCCAGCAAACCATTGCCAAAGCCAGGAATAGAACCCAGGTCTTCTGAGTCCCAGTCTAGTTTTCTATCCACTAGGCAACATTGCCTCCTATGGTAGTCAGCAGACTCTCAGAGTGGCTAATGCTGGAAAGTGTACACGCCTGCATAATGCACCTCAATGTACAATACTAACCCTGGGTGGGCAATTTCTTTTTACCTCAGCAAATGTCCTGAAGCATGAGAGTTGAGAGCACTTACCCTTCATCACTGCAGATGTAATTCCTATAAGTGACTGAACTTTAAAAGCAGAACGAAACATACTAAGCTATTTGTCTCCATTTATAATAAGTCAGAGCACAGGAGGCAACTGGGAATAGAGGGAGAACCACTGTCCTCTACTGGTGGAATCAGAAGCGCTCACAGGCCCCAGGCTGCAAATGGAGATTTTCTTTTAGGTCAAGTGGCAGGGGCAGGAGTTTTTGGAAAAGGAGGATCCGAGTGCCATCCATGCTGCTGTGATGAAGTCCCCCCAGTGACCATAGTGTGCAACATAGAGAGAGCCATAAAATCCCTCCATGCCCACAGATTTATTTCAATATTCTGCAAAAGCCAATTCTCCCAAGTGACTTACATATTATATTAAAAAAAAGGATTTCCTTTCACCTGTTCTAGACATGCTGCCTTTTCAGTGGAGAGGGCACCAGGATAGGAGTTGGAAGGCCTGGGTTTCATCACAGGCCTGCCACTGACTCCCATTTGAGCAAGTGGCTTCCCCTTCTCTGTGCCTCAGTTTCTCCACCTCTAAACAACACTGGCAGCTTTGGGAAGTGCTCTGAAATCCACAGGTGAAAGCACTAAAGGTGAAGTATTGGCATTATGGGAGTGCCCATGACCCAGACCCAAATCAGAACCAACACTCTTAACCCTCAGAATGGGGGTCCCGGCTCTGGCTTGCTGCACAGTTTGCAATTCCCACATAGCAGGAATGACTCAGTCTGTAACATAAGTTATTAACTGCAGCAGACGGTGTCTCTTCCCATTAGAGCGTTGTTGTGCGAGCGGTCCGGGTGAGACAGAAAGGACTGCCAGGCGAAGCGTGGAGCGAGCGTGGCATGTGAGGCAGAGATGAAAAATAATGTTGGCAGTGTTATTAAAAGATAAATTGGAGGGGGAAGAGGGGCTGAAGGCATTAAATTATTGTAACAAATCTGTTGTCACCTAGGGCTTCACGGCTGTCAGTATACTGCATGCTGTGGACAGGGCAACAGCAAACTCTGATCCTCCTACTTCCAGAGCTACAGGACCCCCAGCAATTTGAGCTCCATGAGAATCCCCATCAGCTGCTCACAGTGTAGAGCCTATTGCATCTGGCAGAGGGCAATGGCATGCACACAGCGGCTCATTACGGTTCTTTTGCAGCAGTCGCCACAACACCTTATGGGCACCACAGGCAACTGCTCCAACAGCAAGTGGTCCTAACTGAGCCTGCTGACACCCACCCTACTGGCTTTTTGCTTTTATTTTATGTATGGAAAGGCACCTTTTATTGTGGTTTTCCTTCTCCCTGCCAGGCTGCTGGCAGAAGCAGGTGCTGCATCTACTGGGCCCCAGAAAGCACCTTCCCAGTGCTGGGGAACTAGCATTTCACCCTGATGTATCATTAGACTCCGATATTTCTGCCTGACACCGCTCCCCGGATAGATACTTGCTGCTTGTGCTTGAAGGATTTGGCTATGAAGGGAAATAGCAGGGGACCAGCAGCGAGAACCCCAAGAGTTAGTTCTACAGGAACCAGTTGCATCTCAGAGTCGCTCAGGAATGGTAATTGGAAAGGAATGGAATTGGAATTCCCATCAGAATCACCCCTGAGACACTTGTGCAGCTGAAGAGTGGTTCTCCAGTACCTATCATAGAACCATAGAAATGTAGGGCTGGAGAGGACCTTGAGAAGTCATCCAAGTCCATCCCCTGGCGCTGAGGCAGGACCAAGTAAACCTAGACAAGGGGTAGGCAACCTATGGCACGCATGCCAAAGGCGGAACGCGAGCTTATTTTCAGTGGCACTCACACTGCCCAGGTCCTGGCTACCGGTCCAGGGGGCTCTGCATTTTACGTTAATTTTAAATGAAGCTTCTTAAACATTTTAAAAACCTTATTTACTTTAAATACAACAATAGTTTAGTTATATATTATAGACATATAGAAAGAGACCTTCTAAAAACATTAAAATGTATTACTGGCACGCGAAACCTTAAATTAGAGTGAATAAATGAAGACTCGGCACACCACTTCTGACCTAGACCATCCCTGACAGATGTTTGTCCAACCCGTTCTTAACAACCTCCAATGATGGGAATTCTACAATCCCCCTTGGAAGCCTATTCCAGAGTCTCACTACCCTTAGAGTTAAAAAGCTTTTCCTAATATCTAAGATAAATCTCCCTCTGGGCAGATTATGTGCATTACTTTTTGTCCTCTCTTCAGTGGACATGGAGAACAATTGATCACCTTCTTCTTTATAACAACCCTTAACATATTTGAAGACTATCATTTTGAATTCTAATCCTGTCCTCCAAAGCGCTTGCAACCCCTCCCAGCTTGGTGTCATCCGCAAATTTGAAAAGCATACTCTCCACTCCATTATCCAAGTCATTAATGAACATATTGCATAGTAGTGGACCCAGGACTGACTCCTGAGGGAGCCCATTACATACATCCTCCTAGTTTGACAGCAAACCATTGATTACTCTGAGTACAGTCTTTCAACCAGTTGCATGCACACCCACCTTATACGAATTTCATTTAGACTGCATTTCCCTAATTTGCTTATGAGAATGTCATGTGGTGCTGTGTCAAAAACCTATTTTTTTAGCTTTCAATTTTTCCATGCAAGAATCTGCCAAAATGTTGGATTTTCTGTAACTTGAAAAGTCTTTAAATCAAGATTTGATGACTTCAGTAACTCAGCCAGAGGTTACAGGCTATTGCAAGAGTGGGTGTTTGAAGTGCTGTGACCTGTGATGTGCATGAGGTCAGACTAGATGATCATAATGAGTCCCTTCTGGCCTTAATCTAATGAGTCTAATGAAATATGCTGCATGCTCATCTAAACATGGAAAGAAACAAAACCATCCAATCCACAAGAATAAAAAATTCAGAGACATGTGTCCAATAAACTCAAGTAATTCAGAGAAAATCATGACTGGATATTCCACCAGAAGAGGAAAATGTTGAAAGAATTATGCTTTGCAGATTACTTCCTTAGCACTGATTTCTATAACCCCCTGCCAGGAAATGGAACCCAACATGTATACATCTAAGCCTCTTGATATTGGTATCACATCACTGAAGTGCAGCCACTTCTGTGTAGGGAGACA
This sequence comes from Terrapene triunguis, assembly GCF_002925995.2. Classification (NCBI taxonomy): domain Eukaryota; kingdom Metazoa; phylum Chordata; order Testudines; family Emydidae; genus Terrapene; species Terrapene triunguis. Next base: position 9,134,042 of record NW_020664725.1, read on the forward strand.
CAACAGCACTCTATGACAGTTTAGGACAACAAGGGAAGAAGAATCCCATATCCCGTTGAAACCACCGGAGGAATATAGAAAGACAGAATGCAATACATTTCCCTGGAATTTAGCCTTAGTGTTCTTACCAATACCTCCACACACTCGAGCAAAGTCTCAGACAAACAAGTGGTCAGTACCTTGATTTTACATCTCATCCAAAAAAAACTGTGACTTCATCAACCCCTGACATCATGCTGGGGTATAGTCTCAATACAGACTTAAGGAGGAGAAGGCCATCTGAAATCACCAAATTCACTCCCTGTATTTAGTTTGCCAACTTTCTAGTCACACAAAACCAAACACCCTTGCCTCACCCTCCGCCCCAAGGCCCTACCTCCCACTCACTCCATCCCCCTCTCCCTCTATTGCTCTCTCTCCCCCACCCTCACTCACTTTCACCGGGCTGGGGCAGGGGGTTGAGGTCTGGCAGGGGATGAGAGGTCTGGCTGGGGGTGAAGGCTCTGAGGTGGGATCAGGGCCAAGGGGCTTGGGGTGCAGGAGGTGGCTCCGGGCTCTGGGAGGGAGTTCTGACCTGGGGCAGGGAGTTGGGGTGCAGGCTCCGGCTAGGCGGCGATTACTTCAGGCAACTCCCGGAAGCGGCTGGATGTCTGGCTCTTAGGGAGGGACCAGGGGGCTCTGCACACTGCCCGCGCCCACAGGCACTGCCCCAGCAGCTCCCATTGGCTGTGGTTCCTGCTGTGCCCCTGCACCTAGGAGCCGGACATGCCGGACGCTTCTGGGAGCCATGCGGAGCCACAGCAGGCAGGGAGCCTGCCTTAGCCCCACTGCGCTGCTGACCATACTTTTAGCAGCCTGACTGGTGCCGCTAGGGTCCCTTTTCGACCGGGCATTCTGGTCGAAAACCTGGACGCCCAGCAACCCTACCTGTATTGCTTGGTTTTCTGTTCAGGTCTCCCTTCCACACACTGACCCAGCCCAACCTTGCTTAGCTTCTGAGATGTGACAAGATCAAAGCTCAATTTAAGAGGACTGCAGGGTTAGTCTGTGGGGGGGGAGGGGGGAGAGAATCCTCTCCCCCCAACCACCATCCACAGAAGCTCATCCCACCAGGACTTCCGCCCCTAAGAACGTTCAATTCTCTCCTCTGTCATTTGGAAGTAAACCTCAAACTCTTGATGGGCCAACATGGGTTCCTGGCTTTGAAGCCAGCCTGTAACAAAGTTCCTGTTGTGCAGACACCACTTCCTCTTCCTGGTCTGGAAGGGGAACTTTATAGCATTTCTCCCCTGGTTTAATCCCACTAGTGGGTTTTATGGCTTCATTAAGGTGAAGGATGAGAGTTAATAACCCTAGCAAACCTCCTCCTTATCGTTTGGTTAATGTACCTCACTAACCGCTACAGTGCAGCATCACTTACTTCCCATACACTCCACAAACTCCAGCCCTTCCTGTGGGTTTTCAATTACAGCTCCCTGCACTCTGTGATGGAGAGATCATGGACCGGGGAAAACAGGAGGGAAGCGATGCAGCTCCCTGCAGAACGAGAGATTGATGAGGAGGAAACAGAAGAAGAGAACTAGGTGTTACTTAAGGCCCTTTGCCCCAAGCACCCACAGAGTCACAGGCTAAGAAGGAATCCAATATGGGATCACAAGCTCAGGTATGCTGCAAATCCCCATCAGTGGAGTTGCAGCTGCTTTCACCAGGTCTGAACATGCCCTAGCTGACTGGCCAGGGCAGTGTAGCGGCTTGTCCTGTGTCTCCTGGAAGATCAACAGTTTTATTGAGAGAGGGAGTGTTACGGTTGCTTCTGGTTTACACCTGCAGAAAATCCACCAGTAGGCTCAACCTCTCCAGGGTGAGTGTGAGCAATGCTGGCTTGGGAGGGTGTGGCAAAGGAACCTGGAGGGGGTGGAAATATGCTGCTTCAGTGCATCCCCCCTGCTGCAGCATCTAAAGCAGCCTTTATCTAGCACTGAAAGCACCACCGTCGACCATGCCCCCCCCCGGGGATGGACCCCTTCCCCTTGGGCCACAGCAGCCCCGGCTGACACAGGGAAGTGATTTGCACTAGTGTGTGGGGGCGGGGGGATGCAAGGGAAAGTCTGGCCCAGAATGTTGCACATGACAATATGTAATGTCCTCCCCTTGCATAGACTGCAGAGATGGGCAAAAGGGACTTTGGCTGACGTCCTCATTGGAAGAGCAGTGGCTCCAGTAGTGCCAACTCCTCCTCCTCCAGGCCAGTACTGCAATGCAGTCAGCACTGGATGGGCCTAGTTCCTGCTGTTGCACGAGACAAGGTTTAAGTGGGGGGAAAATCCACTGGATCCCTCCTGCCAATAGCAGCACCGGGGAATGGGGATGTCGGTGGTTCAGCATAGCTGGTCTCGCTTCCTATTTCTTGCTGCACCACCTTCGACAGACGTTAGATAGAAAATCCTTGTCTGTCCTCCACTGGCCAAAGCAGGAGCATTCCCCACAGTCTATTCTCTAGGGCTCTGCACCCATTTCTCCCCCTTCCATTCCCACAGCAACTGGATTCTCCCTGCATCTGCACATGCAGAGTCACCTCTGGTATTTATAACCTGGCCTCTAACAGGGTCACTGGTGTTTGGATAAATATATGCATGTGTTTCTTTTGCACGTTGGAGGCTTTAGAGAGAAGCGGATGGGGAAGGAGAGAGCAAATGAGAAAGCTAAGAGTTTAGCTGGACTATCTTAGAGCCATTCTGATATTTATAGCCAAGCCCAGGGTGAGGTACTCCAGGCACCCAGTCCGCTGTCACTTTGTGTTTCCATACAATAGGCTGCAAAGGGCTGCTCAGAGTCAGAGTTACTCTTACAGCTTGCTCAGCCCCTCCACATCCACACACACGTGATCACATGCGCACACACACACACACACACACAGTTGTGCATACACATTCTTTTGCCCTGGCTTGCTCAGATGCACTTGTACAATCAGAGAGAGAGTGTGGAAAATCAAGAATTACATTGATTAGATGGATCACGGTTCATTGAAGGCAATAGGAGTTTTGCCTTTGACTTCACTGAGAGCTGGATTGGGCCCTGAATTGTTCTGGTTTCATCTTTGGTCTCTTTCCGGGTTGATGGAAGCCAAGGAAACTGGTTGAGTCAAGCTTTTTCCTTCCCTGAACTAACACACTTAGCTCTTTCAGGTGCGAGTCCAGGGAGGAAGGGAAGAGACCGTGTTGCTTGCAGAGATGCTTAAGAACCAACATCCTGCAGAACAACTGCGATAAGGACAGGGGTGTCAAACTCCTGTAACTAAGGGTAAAGGTAATGCAAAGTATTATACAATTGTACACTAATGAAATGGTTGGAGCACAGGGTTAGGGGCCAGGATTCCTAGGTTCTATTCCTGACTCAAGTCTCAGTTTCCTATCTTTAAAATGGGATAATAATAGTAATTAACGTGATTGCAAAGCCATCCGTGTTCCTCTGGTGAGGGGCGCTTTAGGACAGCAAAGGATTATTGCAATCCAGCTCTATACATGAAACTGCATGGGCTGGGCACTGGGGGCAGGACTTTAAACTCAAGTTTCCACATTCCATGAAATAGAAAACCGGTTGCTGGTATTTCCGAGGGGATGACAGAGCTTAAGGGGTAACAAGTGGAGGGGATTTTTATAAGGGACTGAGTGAGAACTCTGCCCACCTGCACTCTGTAGCACACTGCCCTGTAACAGCCCAGGGTTAAATAGGGATTATTCCCAATTAAAATTTGAAGCAGTACATTCCAGTGGCGGAAGCCGACGAGTGCACAGCCTTTTAAACATTTATCTGCACTGCTCCAGTCAATCCAGCTGCGACTCTGCTCTGGTTGCCTATTGACACACTACAGCCTGGAAGTAGGAGAAAATTCCTAGAAATGAACCTTCCTTTCACTGGTCTCATCCTCAAGTCACACCTGAGGGACAGCTGCTCCGCTCAGCTATACGAAACCCTGCTCTGCACGTTGAGAGGAAGGATGGTCTCGTGAGTAAAACACTTGACTGGGACTGAGGAGGCTTGGGTCAATTCCTGGCTCTGTTATAGACTCCTGGCGTGACGTCAGACAAGACACCTCTCTGGGCCTCAGTTACCCATCTGTAAAATGGCACAATGATGCTTTCTTTGTCTGTCTTGTCTATGAACACTAAGCTCGTTGATGCAGGAACCGTGTGTATGTACAGCACCTAGCACCCTAATTGCTGCTGGGGCCTTGATGCACTACTGTAAAACAAACAATAACTATCATTACAGACTGGAGTTAGAGCTTGCAGTGGGTCAGCAGTGACCAATTAACCCTTTCCTGTTGAGAATAAACACATCAGCTGTTCTTAAAATACTCATAGCAGCTCAGGATCCTTCCTACAAAAGCTTTGGTCTTGCCCATCTACAGGGGAACTGTCCATAGCAAAGTAGCAGGCCTGCCTGAGCAGAGGGTTTAATCTGCAACCCAACACGAACGCCCTCGCATGGGGCTAACTTCACCCGAGCTGCAATTTTACCCTGTATTCCAGTCTGAGACCCACTAGACTTATTTTCCCCAAGATTTCCAAAGTTGCAAGGCAGCAGAGTGAGTCGACCAGGCTGCCTCAGCCACTAGGTTTGTAGGAAAGGGGGCTCATTTTCCTTCTAACAAACACCAAACCAGATTTGATTGCCCCACCAAAACCCCCGAATTCCTGCCTTTGGTGGAGTTCGGTACCAGAGGGGAAAGGGTAACCACCCCTTCTAGGGTTAGTCTGTCCTGCTGGCTGGGGAGTTATACACGAACAGCACAACTGCCCTTCCATCCTAGAACCAGATTGTTTCTTCTCCTTTGGCCGAGTTGGCACGTGCTGGTGGATTTCCAGTTCTTTCCCACCTGGAGTGAGCATTGCTTCCACCCTCATTACCATGGCACATCACCCAGGGGAGATGCCCAGAGCGGGTTTGGGGATTGGGAGCTTCCTCGCCTTGTAATCAGGGTCTTCGGAGCACAGTGCAGACTCTTTCATCACTGACCAGAGAGCTATAAAGGCTTGTTTCCCTGTAGCAGTCAGAGACCTTAAATACCTCCTGTTTATCCCTTTGGGAAGGCTGTGTTCACTATCTCTGCATTAGCCTGGGTGAACAAGGGCCTGGGGTGCAGCAGCTGGCAAATTGCTGAAAGACATTATGGTTCCCAACACCCAGCTGGTGGTGGAATTTTAAGAGTCTAGAAACCCTCCATTAGCAGAGAGGTAAGATGAGGCATCTGGAGAGGAGACGGGTGGATTCTGTGTCTGCATTTCTTGGTGAGAGCTGCAGATCACAGACTGGACATGCAGGCCACAATGTACACTTGTGTGTCTATATATCGAGTGCATGTGCACAGGGCCGGCTCCAGGCACCAGCCGACCAAGCACGTGCTTGGGGTGGCA
>NW_020664725.1:9139558-9196816 GCF_002925995.2 Terrapene triunguis
CGCTGGGGGGGGCGGGGGCTTCGGTGGCGCGGCGCGGTGCTGGGATTTGGGCAGCCCGGCCCGGCGCTGTGGTTTGGGCAGCCCGGCCCGGCCCAGCGCTCCGGGGGTTTGGGCGGCCCGGCCCGGCGCTGGGGGGCGGCGGGGGTTTGGGCGGCGCGGTGCTGGGGGTCGGGGTTTGGCTGGTGCAGCGCGGCGCTCCGGGGGTTTGGCTGGCCCAGTGCGGCGCTCGGGGGGGCAGGGGTTTCGGCGGCGCGGTGCGGGGGGGAGGGGGTCGGCGGCGTGGCACTCGGGGGGGGGGGAGTGTTACGGCGGGGCAACGCTCTTCTTTTTTGCCTGGGGCGGCAAAAAAGTTAGAGCCGGCCCTGCATGTGCAAACACATACATGGGGTGCACTGCAGTGTGCGCATGCATGTTGAACCACTAGTACAAGTACATATACATGTCACAGGGGGCACATGTAAATGTATCTGAGGGGATGCACGTTGCAAGGGCATATGTCAATGTTTTTATGTACGTGGATTTGTGTGGGAGGTGCACGTCACTATGTGTGTTTGTGATCATACATGGGCTTATGTTTGCTTGTATATAAACCTTTGAGTGAACAACTGACTAGTGACATCTAGTGCAATTCTTGAATTCCTCCTGATGGAGGGAAGGAAGAAACAAGAAAGTCTAAATTTGCTGAGGTTATGGACCAAAGACATCAGAGATACAGAAAAGCCTGCTATCTAATGACAACCTGTCAGAATTGCTGATCTTCCATAGACATACTGAATGAATTATTAAATTAACCATACTGCTCAGAAGACACTATATTAATGACTTCTGGAAATCCCTGTCCATATACTTAAGGTACCAATAGGATGACGGAGCAGTCTTACCCCTGCCAGGGTCTTACTCCAGCTCTCTCCATGATGGGTTTTGTCCAGATTAGATAAAACTTCTTTACAGAAGGGATCAATTCATACATATTTCGTCCTTCTATGGCATCTTTCATCCGAGGCTCTCAAATGATTTACAGACATTAAATTAATTCTCCCACCCCACCTTAGGAGGTAGGGAAACAGTATCCTTGTTTCACATATAGGGAAACTGAGGCAGGGAGAGGAAAGTTACTTGCCCGTGATCACATAGTAAGTCAGTAGCACAGCTGGCAGTAGAATCCAGGAGCCCTGTCGGTGTCTTTCTCTAGCCACTAGATAATTGCTTCCTCCACCACCTCACGTTTCTTCCACTCCCTTTCAAAACGGATTTGAAAACCTTGCCCCCAGTGAGTGGATAATGCAGCTCTCACACTTATGGTTATCAGGGGCTCTGCTACCTGAGGATCTCTAGAAGGGGTGCAATGATGACACAGCTCCAGGAGAAGGACTGGGCCTGAGGAATTTTGTGCAACCATTTAGCAGCAAGTTAGAACCAGTGGGAGAAAAAAAACCACCCCCACTTAACATCAGCATATAAACTAGAGACAAATGGAGCAATATGCAGGCTTGTCTGACCAGGGATTTGGGGGAGTGACACCTAACTAGTGGGCACAGAGGCTCATCTGGATGGCAGCAGAGAGCTGTTGTGGCCCCAAGGAAGTTTAATTGAAAATCCAGTGTGTAAGTGATTCACACCCTGGTGAACATATTAGAGCATTAAGGATGCACTAGACTGGACACTAAGCAGAGTGCTGCAGACGTAGACGTAGACGCAAACACACACACACACACACACACACACACACAGTCCCTCTGCTGCAGTTTAGAGCCCTAGGCTGAGAACAGGTCTATCCCCTACTCACCCCAGGCAGCAACACTGCAAGCTGTGCGGAAAGCACGGAGGCACTCCAGAGAGGATGTTGGACACAGTGAAGTACATCAACATGTCACAGAGTCCTGGTCAGCAAAGGTTCTGAGGCTCAGAGCCTTGGGATGTTGGGTACCACATCCTGCTCTGGAGGCGGAGTGTGGAGAAACTGGGGGGAGGGATTGCAGAGAATAAGCCGCTCACTCCCAAATTCTGGACCAGACTAACGCAGAGCAGCAGGTTCATTGTGCCCACAGGCTGAATTCCTCATTACAGAACCTTTTATTTAGAGCCCAAATGGCCAGGATAGCCTCAGCCAAGAAGAGGATATGTGGGCCGCCAGTTAGAACCTCACTGGGAAGAGCAAGAATCCCAAGAGTTATTAAGGACACGGGATTTGCTCTTCTGAATCAGACCACTGGGGTAGCTCATCTGGTATCTTGCCTCCAGCAGTGGCCAATATCTGATGCTTCTCAGATGCCCCTTCCCTTGTCCAGTTGTACAATGCAAGGAAATTACTTGCTATATTCAGATGATGCTTTGAAGCATGAGATTAGAATCCATCCTACTATATCACTGCTTGTAAATTAGCCAGCCCCTTTAAAAATCCCAGCTGCTTGTGTTTGAGTTGGCAAATTCCACAGACCGCTGACTATACACTGTGTAAAGCACTGTTTGCTTTTAAGAAATGGATCTGATTTAGGCTGACTGTTGGAAAAATATTTCCTGCAAATGAGGTCTAGGAGCCTGCGGAAGAGTCACCCCTGGGGAAGGGGTGAAATCTCCCTTGATTGGCACATTTCAAACTTCGATTGGATAGAATGCATAGGGAATAATCCTGCATTGGTTAATTAATATTAACCTGCCAAAGGAGGGAGTGAAGCATGATGTTATTGCACATGAATTAACAGGGAGAGCAAGGATGGTCTTGTGGCTAAGGCACAGGACAGGGACTCAGGAGAATTGGGTTTAGTTCCCAGCTCTGTCACTCCCTGTGTGACCTGGTGCAAGTCACTCCATCTGTCTGTGCCTCAATACCCCTGGGGTGTGTAGCTCCCACTAAGGAATGCGGGGAGATATAGTCATTAGCTATGGCGAAGCACTGTGATGCTACCGTGATGGGGACAGAGTGGGTAGCTAGATTGGGATGCGGAGATTATAGATCCCACCCTCCAATCTTTGCTCAAGCAAAATTCCTATTGGGTTCAGAGGATGAATTTGACCTAGATGCTTTGGGATGTTTCATTTGCAGCCTTCCCTTGGCAAAGATCATCCCCCTTCTCTGTCCCAGATGTATATTCTGGACGCCCGATCCCTGGGAGTGAGGAGAGGATGGGGGTCCAAGACAACTAAGTGATTCAGGGTCTATGCAGAAAGACAAACTGCACACATTACAGAGAAAGGAGACCAAGGAAGCTCCCATGCTAGTGATCTTTCTGCTCAGTTGCTCCCAGCAGACACACAGATCTAGAGGGAAGCCCTGCCAGATGCTCCTGCATCGCTGGGGCATCTAGCCCCTCTGGACTTGCTGCAGACGCTACTCCCTTCCCCACCTGCTGGAACACAAACACTGCCAGACTGGATCAGACCAATGCCCCATCTAGTCCAGTAGCTCGTCTCCAACAGCAGCCAGCAACAGACATTTAACAGGAAGATCCTGGAGTTCCAAGATAACCAGGCTACCTCACCAGCCATTTGCTTGCCCTGGATAATGGGCTTTTTCTGTGCTATTAAATACCCCCTTCAAATGCAAGGCTCCTATAGCTTTAGCCCCTCCTGACTCCCAGAGCAAATGCTTGATACTCTGTGAAGGAGGACTCTGGATGAAGGGGTCGAGAGAGAATGCCTCAGAGGCCTTTACCCTGAAAGAAGGGGATGCAGATAGAGGGATGAAGTGTCCAAAAGAAAAAGAAAATAAAAGAAGACCTCTGGCAAGTCCACAGGAAAAGAAACCCTGGAACCCAGCCAGGCTCTGGGACTTGATTCATCACCACAGGACAAACGGGCAGTGACACAGTGTGAGCTACTATACCGCACCTTCTCTTCTCTCCGATTTTAACCTCCCAACTGAAGGAGGCTTTGGGAGAGAAACTAGCTTTTGTCCAACTTCTCTGGAGCTGGCAGTGAAGGGACAGGAGTTACAGAGCGCAAGGGCCTTGCAAAAGGTCCAGAACAAATACAAAATACCAAGAGCTCCTCAGAATGCAGTATTTGCCCTAGTGTCCCTTTGATGCCAGCTCCTTCCACTTCCCTAGGCTTCCGCTGTTGCAATTAAAATGAGGATTCAAAGGACAGCTGAGAAAAATCCATTTTCCCCTTCAAAACCATCCCCCTCTCCATTTAACAGTGAGCTCTCCACAATGCAAATGTGCCTGAAAACCCCCTGTTGATCTCTCTGTCACACTCGCATTCTCTCTCCTCTCCTCTCCCCACAAGGGAGTTGCATCAGTCATTATGGGAACTGCAGCTCTCCCCAGTTATTGCTACTATTTGTCACAAATAATCATTTCTTGTACTGCACCATAAACGGCCCTTTGCATAGAGCGTGTGAGGTGTTCTCTTTGCTCCAAAGAGCTTGTAGCCTCAGCTCAAACAAAAGACAAAGACAAGACAGGGAAGAACGCTGAGGTAAAAGCAGGTTGTGGAGGCAGGAGGACAAAGCAGAGTACGGAGGATTTCTTGCTAAAGGAGAGAGTGTTTGACACCTGACCCAGAGCTTATGGAAGCCTTACCTGCTACTACAGCTGGACAAGAACAGAACTGAATCACCGGATGAGGCCTGGGGTGCACAAGAAGTGGGAGACTATTCTAAGTGTTGGGATGCTCCTGCACATGCACTTTTGGGGACAGGAATGGCACTTCCCATCCTGGTACTGGTCACCTGCAAGACCAACTCTAACAGAGGGAGTTGCAATTTTTTTTTTGCCTTGGGAATGCATAAGCACAAAGCGACGTCAAACATACCCTCCCAGCCCCACAGCATGCAGAATCCAAACAGTCGGTGGTATGGGGCGAGGATCTTCACCGTTGCCTTGTGAGGTTTTGAGAAATGCTGCCCCCACCCCAAATCTTCCTGTATGGGCACTAGCTTCCTTGCTCCCTCCTTCATGTTTGTGAGGGGCTTCTCTTTGTTTTAATTATGAACTGAAGGCACCCGTCTCCTTCCCTACACACGGGGCCTGATCCAAAAAATATCAATGGCAAGCCTTCCATTGACTTCTGAGAGCTTTGGATCAGGACCTTGAAAAGCTCTTCTCAGATCCTAATAACCCCTGCAGTTCCCCTGCTGGCAGTAAGTGCTTGCCTGGAAACATCACACGGAAAGGAATGGATGCGCGGACAAAACGTGGGAGTCGGTGCACCCCCAGCCTGGCTCACATCAGCCTTGCCCCCATACCCTGGTATTGAGAAAGCCGGCTCTCATTAGGATGGCTGCTGGGTTGCTAATGACTCCAGTTCACACCGCTACCTTGGAAGGGCTGACAGCGTTTCATTAGGAACTCCTATTTTTAGAGGGATTTGTAACTCAACTGGGTGGAAAAATGAAAAAGTGTTCTGAGCCACCAGCCACAGTATGAATTTACACACACGCATGCACAGACACACTCCCCCTCACATGTGTGTGTTCAACCAATAATCAGGGTTCAAGAAGTATAAGAGAGGAAAATAAAATGACAGGTCAACTGCCTTTACCCTCTAGTTCAAGTCCCCCTTTGGCACTCCAATGACTGCTTCCTGGGCCCTCAGTCCAGGGCCGGCGGTCGCCTAGGGCACTACAATTTGAGGGGCGGCGACCGCAGCGGTATTTCGGCGGCGGGACCTTCTGCCGCCTAGGGCGGCAGAAAAGCTGGCAGCACTCCTGCCTCAGTTCATATCAAGGACTGGACCCTTGTGGTATAATTGTCTCATTTGCACAGCTCAGTTATTTAACCCCTTCACTGCCAGACCCTCCTCCCCCCTGATGCTTCAGCGCTGCTCAGTGAAAATGGAGCTTCCATTGGGTTTAACTGTTTGAAGGATGAACCAGAGCCACCAGGCAGTAGTTTTAATTCGTCCGTGTTTGAAAACTGGTTGCTATGGAAAGTGCAAGAACTTTTTTCAATGAGGATTTCCCCAACCCCCTTTCTCACTTTCGGCCCAATCCTGCCTACGCTTAGTCACATAAGTAATCTTTACTCATACAGCCCCTGAGCCAAATCTTACCCACCTCACTCATGCCAGTGAGTAAACGGGACTACTTGCATGAGCAAAGCAGACAAGATTTGGCCCATTGACTTAAAAGAACCTACTTATGTGAGCAAAGATTAGTCACTGTGCATTTATCCCATCCTAGCCTCACATTTCGACAGCACTCCTTCTGCATTTATACAAGCTGGTGACGCTCACTGCACAGACACAAGTGATTACGGATGAATACAATAGACTGGTATGGTTCCTTTGAGTCTAAAGAGTGTTGGACTAAGCTCCCTATATTTGTCTTGAAGAAATTATCGCAATCAACACCACTTCCGAGTTGGTGAAATATTACACCCACTATGCTGGGCCCTTAGTATCAAGTCATGTGCGAGAAACTAACTGCAAGCGCCCCCCCAAACTGGAGTCCTATTGAACTGCACTTGGGGGCAGCATACGACATGATGTACCCCTTGCTGCTGCAATAATCTCTGCACGGAAAATCGAGTTAGGGACTCCCAGACAAAATGGGGAGTTCCTGGGCTTTTGTCCAGTCGGGTTTCATACCCATAAACGTTATGCCCATTTCAATGCTTCTCCTAGAAACTGCTGGACTGAGTGACCTCCTCCCCCTTCTCCACCCCCACTGCTATTTCAAGTTGCACTTTCTGCTCTGCTGAGGATAAAATATGACTTCCAGGAGCAGGGACCCAGGGAATGAGTCACACAGAGAGAGGGGCCCCAAAGGAAAAAGAGAGAGAGATCTATTTATCCATTACCAGGCTCCCCCCGCCCCATCCCAAACATAACTTGCTCTGCAGATTCCTCAACAGAGGAGGGCTCATCCATTTCCCCCCCCCCCGTCTTCCTCCAAGGAAGAGAGCTCTGAAAGCTTTTCCTTTAAGCCAGTCCAGAAGTTGGCTCGCACCAGAGCCGGCAAGAATGAAAGAGATTCCTCCTCCCTCCCCCCAATTAACAGGAGGTCGACGACTAAGGAAAGAGCCAAAGGATGCGCCCACTGCCCCGGCTTCCTTCTCCCAGCCATATCTAACACCCACAGCCCTTGTGCCCCGGGGGGGGGGGGAGGGGGCAGAGGCTTAGCCCACTGCACTCCCCTCGCACCTTCCCAGCCAGCCAGGCACAGCGCTACAGGAGACCTAGGAGCAGGTGTGCCAATGGAGACGTAGCTTGGGCAAGCCAGGGAGATTCTCAGCTTCCCAGCAATGCCCCTTGGTACTTCCGAGGCGCTGGCTCCCCGCATCGGGGTCGAGTCCTGCCGCACCCCTGCACAGCGGGCAGCCTTATGTCCATGTTGCACCATCCGAAGGTGGTTGGTGAACCTCGGGCTTTGCGGCTCACCCCCTCCCCGGACGCTGACCGCGGCGCACAAAGGAACTCTGTCCAGCTCAGCCATGCAAACCCGAGCAGAGGGAGTTACCTTATCCTGGCAGCCTGAATCGCCTCCTCTCTCCATGGTGAGCTGGGAAGCGGCTCCCATTCATTCCTTAATCCTTGGGAACAGAGGCACGATTGAGAGCGGCGCCTCTCCCTGGCATATGCCTCCTCCGCCCCCCCCCCCAACTCCTCTCCTCTGCCTTCTTTGTCTGGGGTCGTGTTTTAATCCAAGCACAAACCGAGAGCCCCCCGCCTCCCCCTTCACCCAAGCCAGATGACAGCAGAGCGACCCTCCTCCTCCAGCTGCTGGCTGCTGTGCGCTCCGCTTCCCCAGGTCTGGCTCTCTGCAGCGCGGCGGTGGGAGAGAGGGGGAGAAGGTGGGTGGGTGGGGGGAGGAAGGGTTTGTGTCTAAAGCAGCACTGTCAGCCCCCCTCCCCCTCGGAGAGGAGGGCCCGCACTGCTAATGGTCGGTACCAATTTATTCCACTTAGGCAGGGGGCACTTCTCCCTGCAAGGCAGGGACAGAGCCTGGGAACGCTCCGAGATGTTCCCTCGAGGAATTGGTTTCAGCTCCCCCGCGCCCCTGGCTCAGCCTCTCCCACGGAGTTTCAGCCCAACGTGCAACCAAATACAGAGAGAACTGGGGAGGAAGGGGACTCCAGGGCAGCTGTCCCTTGCAGATGGGCTGCAACAGCAGCGGCTTCTGGGCCCCCTCCCTCCCCTGGGATTCTGAGGTGGGGGCTCAGCCCTTTAGAGGCACAGGGGACCATGAGCACAATTCAGATCCAACTATGGGGGCTGGGGAGCAGAAACCCCCTGGCTTGAAGCGGTTTCCATCACATACAGGGTTTGCAATTTGGTTCAATGGCTCTCAGCACCTCCACTGTACAAATTGTTCCAGCATCCCTGGTTTGAGGGTGTTGGGATCCAAAGGAGTGGGTTGGGTCCAGCACTCCTCTCTGCATGTCGACTTTTCAGCACCCCCTCCCCCCCATCTTCCCCACGGCTGCTATTGCTGGATCCTTAGTAGGGTCAGCCTCTAAGTTTTGCAGGGGGTGGGTCACACGGGCCAGACCTCATCCCCCGACTCCCTTTCTATCTAGGACCTGTTCTCCATGCCATTTCCTCCTTCTCCCTGATCTTCCCAGGATGTACCCCCACAACCCCCTCTGCACGGATCCCAGCATCCGATCGCCCCCTCCCTCGTACATGGGCCAGGAAGCCAGAAGGTGGAGCTGAAGCGTAATTTTCCAAGCGGGGAGCACAGGACAGAAGTTCGGGAACGGATGTTCTGCTGCAGCCGGAGTCACAGGACCATGGAGAGGGAATGGGAGAGCAGAGAGCTGCTCCATGTGGCTGCATGGATACAAGACTGCCCTCATTTTGTACAAAGAGAGACATTGACCCAGGCCAGCTCAGAGGGGCAGGCTGGGGGAGCTCCAGACCCAATAGGCAGGCAGGGAACTTATCCCCTCACCCATAAGCCAGCAGGGCCACCAGGCTTCGGTGCCCTGCACGGGCATCACAGAGGAGACCAGTCTTCAGCGGGCAGCATCCTAGCAACATCACCAGAAGGGTCCTAGCCTCTCTCTGGAAAGCCCACCTCCACCTTCTTAACCAGCTGGCCCTGCCTCAGTGGAAAGATCTATGTGGTACCAAGCGCCTCAGGGACAGGACAACATCCCAGTGCACTGCTCCAGCCATTGGGAGAGGGGAAGAGTGCCAGCAAGCAAAAGGCACCCATCATAAATAGAGATTAAAGAAAAAAAATCTAATACCTTTCCAAGACCTGAAGAAGAGCTTTGTGTGGCTGAAAAGCATGTCTCTTTCATCAACAGAAGTTGGTCCAATAAAATATATTACCTCACCCTCCCTGGTCTCTATAAAAACCATCTGGCAAAATTCAGAATATCCCTGTGATTGTAATAATAGCATCTACAGGCCCGCATTGTGCTGGCTGCTGAACAAACACATGGAAAGAGACAGTTGCTGCCCTTTATAGCTTATGCCTAAATAGACAAGACAAAGGTTGGGGGAAGAGGCAGCCAGAGAGGAATGATTTGCTAACGGTCAAAAAGCAGGTCATTGTGGCAGAGTCGTGAATAGAACCCAGGTCTCCTGATGCCCAGTCTAGTGCCCTACACACTAGATCCCACTGTCTTTCAATAATGGGGAGGATTAGGTACCCTGGACATCATATACACCAGGGGAGCCCGCACCTGAATAACTGGGACACTAACACTTCACTTGGGAGCCAAGGGTCTTCCCTAGGTCCCGGCCTTGGTTGTCCATTGGTTGAAGTAGCACAAGGACACCCAGGACAATGAATTCTTTTCACACGCCAATCAATGTGGACTTCCAAGTCAAACTTGGGCTAATTTACCCTTTACTTGCCACCTCCCCCTCCCGCTGCCAGCGTAAGCAACCTCATTTTTGCCACCTCTAGTCCCGATAGAAATGCCCCTTATCTCCCACCTGCAACATACACCCTCCTGTAGCTGCAGCTGTGCCCTCCACCCCCAAGGCAGATCACGATGTCATCACTAATCCTGCCAGCGTGGTGAGAAAGATCTAGCTACAGGATCACAAAAAGGACCAGTGAAAAACAATAGCTACCTGACAGTTGCTGTAAGAAGCATCAGCCATGGAAGAACTGAGACCCAGGCCATTTGCACAGCCCCACTGACAGCTGCATTCTCAGGACTTTGCCTTTAAGGCAGCAATATGAGCGCCCCGGTTTTCAGACTCATATGTAAGCCACCCTGTCTCCAATGGAGTTCAGAGAGTTCTAGGCCTCCCCTACAAAATACCAAGGACCCACGCACAGGCAAAAGGTAACAGGCATGCACCTCCCAGCTCTCTGCACTATAGCAAGACTGGAACTTTTAGCACGTAACCTTTATCTGCTTCTCTTCCCCCCCTTTCATCTCTCTGGAGTTCAGATGAAGTTTCCGCCACCTCCATGAATTGGATCCCTAACCGAGAAGGTGTCATGGACTCAGCGGCCTGCTAACTGTCCAAACCGAGTCTGTTCAGGCACCATTCAGACAGATTAATAAGCACGTTAGCTTTCACCTTCCTCTCTGTGGGCCAAATTCTGAGGCACTTTACTGAGGCAAAACTCTCAGTGAAGTCAGTGAGAGTCTTGCCTGAATCCACTGGGGTTTTGTATTAGGGCGGAACAGAGACTATGTTGAAGTGCCAACGAAGGTCAGACATGAGCATTGCAAACTCCGTTCCAGACAAGACATGGGGGACCCGGATGGCTCTGGACTAGATAATGGAATACAGAGCATTCTATATCTAGATCACTGGTTCAGCATGTGCCCAGCCCAGGAGTGGCTGAAAGTCACCTCTGTGGGTTCTACGTGAAGTGAGTTGATGGTCTCCATCCAGTCCTCAGCGGACAGGTGTCCACCATGGTCACAAAAAGCACTAACGGGGTCCCTTGTTGCCAGTCTCAGCAAAGGAGCCTGGATTAAATAAACCACCAAGTGTGATGTGTCCTTTCTCTTTAGAGGCAAGGTCACCAGGGCCAGTGGAAGTATAATGGCAGGAGGGTGGTGTGCCAGGGAATTTTGCCCAGTGGCTGCCCCTCATGTGGTACCTGCTCCATGGGTAAGTAGAAGACAACTTCAGTCTCCAGGGCTGTCAATCCAGCATCTTTCCCCACTTCTGAAGTGTTACACAGAAAAGAAAACCCAGCCAGGCCAGCCTTTCTCCTGCTGCTTTTCCCACAAAGGATCCAGTTCCGGCATGGGAAGAGAACATGGCCCTTTTGTCACTGGGCTTTATCATTTTCAGCAAGGTACCTAGGGAGAGCTCAGCTCCAAATACTCTACTCGTTCGGCAATTTTGTGCCAATTCAGCTGGTAATAAGGGTTTCGCTGAGCTCTACGTCTATTAAAAATTCATGATGTCCAATTACATCGAAAGGGTGGACGCTGCCCATGGAGCCAGGGGCATGTTTAAAAAGCAATTGGGGGGTCACCCTTATTAGGACAGGGATCTGTGGGGAATTCCACACAATGCATAGTGCAGGCTTTATAATAATAATAGGAGATATCCTCTCTCCTAGAACTGGAAGGGACCTTGAAAGGTCATCAAGCCCAGCCCCCTGCCTTCACTAGCAGGACCAAGTACTGATTTTGCCCCAGATTCTTAAGTGGCTCCCTCAAGGATTGAACTCATAACCCTGGGTTTAGCAAGCCAATGCTCAAACCACTGAGCTATCCCTCCCCGCCTATGCATGTGTGTGTGTGTGTGGGGGGGGGGGGATTAGACTTTCTATGGGGGAAGGAATAAAGAAATTGAAAATGGACTCATGCCAAAGTCCAGCTGTATATTTTGAACACTCAAAACTCTAACGCTCCTTGGATCTGGTCATAACAGGAAATAACAGGGAGCTGCAAATTCAGGCTCAGCTCTGAACGGGAGTCTCAGAAGACCCATACAAGTGAGGGGTATTGGGACATGGCATTCTAGCCCTGGCCTATTGCTAACAGCAAAGAAAATGGGCCGGGGTGGGGTGGGGTGGGGTGGGGGGGAGACAAGCAAATTGAAAATTACAGACTCAAATTCAGTTTGAGCTTGTTCCATGGTCAAGCGGCACAGCAATGGTGCAGGGCTGCTGCTTAGCCATTCATCAAGGGTGTTTCTGTGAACCTGGCACTGGCTGCACATCGACTTGTTCACATGCATGGTATTGTGCGCACCATATATTCGCTGGTGCCACCTTCCAGGATTAGGGCAAGCCTGGGCAAGATGGAGATGGGCATGAAGAGGAACTCAAACAACCTCCCAAGAGACTAAGGTGTAATGGGCGTGTGTGTGTGGATGTTGTTTACCTAGAAGGAGTAAGAGCATTCTACACTGGACATGAATCTAAAACAGGCAGTGTAGCAGTTAACAGCGAAGTATTTAAACTGAGCAGCATTATTTCCGTCCCCCCTCCCAAACCCCGTTCTTGTTGCAGCACAAATACCCTCAACAAAATATACATCAAGAATATACTTTGGGTGGATGCAATGTAAATTCAACATCTTAAATGTCATTTTTTAAATATTAATGCTGTGCTTCTGGCTAGGATTATGTAAGGTTTATTACCACAGGATGGGAGGCACAAGAAACCCTCCACTAGACACAATCGCTGGAGCAATCAGGCTCCCAGCCTGACAAACTGCCTACTCGCCAGAGTGGTCGGGTGGCCCAATTCCTTTGCAGTGCTCTTTACAGTCACGTCCCAGGCCCAATACCCACTTGAGGCAGGGCTAGAGTAGACTGAATCTTGACTGGATTTTCCCCAGGAGGGGGCAAAGCTGCAGCTCGACTCCTTTTCCTCCCTTTCCCAGTGCACACAGCTCACCGTCTGGCATTGTCAGGAGGATCTCTGTTCAAAATTTGGCTGCGACTAGAGACAAAAAAAACCAGGAGAGGATGCTTCTCTCCATTGCTAAACAATAACCTCATTAGCAGAGGTGCAGTGGGGGAGATAATGATGGCAGGTATTTAGAAAATAATGGCATGTTTCAGCTGTGCGCGCGAGCATATAGAATCATAGAATATCAGGGTTGGAAGGGACCTCAGGAGGTCATCTAGTCCAACCCCCTGCTCAAAGCAGGACCAATTCCCAACTAAATCATCCCAGCCAGGGCTTTGTCAAGCCTGACCTTAAAAACCTCTAAGGAAGGAGATTCCACCACCTCCCTAGGTAACCCATTCCAGTGCTTCACCACCCTCCTAGTGAAAAAGTTTTTCCTAATATCCAACCTAAACCTCCCCCACTGCAACTTGAGACCATTACTCCTTGTTCTGTCATCAGGTACCACTGAGAACAGTCTAGATCCATCCTCTTTGGAACCCCCTTTCAGGTACTTGAAAGCAGCTATCAAATCCCCCCTCATTCTTCTCTTCTGCAGACTAAACAATCCCAGTTCCCTCAGCCTCTCCTCATAAGTCATGTGCTCCAGCCCCCTAATCAGTTTTGTTGCCCTCCGCTGGACTCTTTCCAATTTTTCCACATCTTTCTTGTAGTGTGGGGCCCAAAACTGGACACAGTACTCCAGATGAGGCCTCACCAATGTCGAATAGAGGGGAACGATCACGTCCCTCGATCTGCTGGCAATGCCCCTACTTATACAGCCCAAAATGCCATTAGCCTTCTTGGCAACAAGGGCACACTGTTGACTCATATCCAGCTTCTCGTCCACTGTAACCCCTAGGTCCTTTTCTGCAGAACTGCTTCCTAGCTATTCGGTCCCTAGTCTGTAACAGTGCATGGGATTCTTCCATCCTAAGTGCAGGACTCTGCACTTGTCCTTGTTGAACCTCATCAGGTTTCTTTTGGCCCAATCCTCTAATTTGTCTAGGTCCCTCTGTATCCTGTCCCTACCCTCCAGCGTATCTACCACGCCTCCCAGTTTAGTGTCATCTGAAAACTTGCTGAGAGTGCAGTCCACGCCATCCTTCAGCTCATTAATGAAGATATTGAACAAAACCGGCCCCAGTACCGACCCCTGGGGCACTCCACTTGAAACCGGCTGCCAACTAGACATGGAGCCGTTGATCACTACCCGTTGAGCCCGACAATCTAGCCAGCTTTCTATCCACCTTATAGTCCATTCATCCAGCCCATACTTCTTTAACTTGCTGGCAAGAATACTGTGGGGGACTGTATCAAAAGCTTTGCTAAAGTCAAGGAATAACACATCCGCTGCTTTCCCCTCATGCACAGACCCAGTTATCTCCTCATAGAAGGCAATTAGGTTAGTCAGGCATGACTTGCCCTTGGTGAATCCATGCTGACTGTTCCTGATCACTTTCCTCTCCTCTAAGTGCTTCAGAATTGATTCCTTGAGGACCTGCTCCATATTTTTTCCAGGGACTGAGGTGAGGCTGACTGGCCTGTAGTTCCCCGGATCCTCCTTCTTCCCTTTTTTAAAGATGGGCACTACATTAGGCTTTTTCCAATCATCTGGGACCTCCCCCGATCGCCATGAGTTTTCAAAGATAATGGCCAATGGCTCTGCAATCACATCCACCAACTCCTTTAGCACCCTCGGATGCAGCGCATCTGGCCTCATGGACTTGTGCTCATCCAGTTTTTCTAAATAGCCCCGAACCACTTCTTTCTCCACAGAGGGCTGGTCACCTTCTCCCCATACTGTGCTGCCCAGTGCAGCAGTCTGGGAGCTGACCTTGTTCGTGAAGACAGAGGCAAAAAAATCATTGATTACATTAGCTTTTTCCACATTCTCTGTGGATGCACAATAATATGCACAATTATTGCAAGGAGCTAGCATTGCATATATTTCTCCTGGACAATGCATCTCTTCCCTGACTTGCAGCCCTCACCTGCTATGCCAGCCACAGCTCTGCCAATGCACCTCCATCCTCATTAGCAGCAACTCCTCCTGTTTGGGCCCTGGGTAGCCCCATCATTGTAACCATCTACTCTCATTTTTTTGTGGCATTTCTCAGGCCATCAGGCCTGCCTACATAATACCCAGCCTTTCATTGCCACGACTCTGGAAGCCACATTGACTGGAACAGAGTTGACAAAGAGAGATGGGTCCTGCTTAGGCATGGTGCAAATACAACAGCCATACACGCTAAAGAGCTACCTCTGCCCAAAGTCACTTGAAGCCAGGGAATATATTTGTTTTCCTGATTTAATGCCATTTTTGTCACACGGCAAACAGGAATCATGGGATCTGGGAGCAGCCGAGATGAAAATCACAAGCTTCTGGCCCCCACTCGGCTTTGCCAATGCACCTTACTGCTGACCTGAGGCTCCTTTACTTCTTCCCACCTGGGGACTTCCCCCAAGTGCAGGCTGCCAAGACCCAGATATCAAGTTATTACTAGCACTCCCATTACTCTCTAATCAATAAAAGCCTCATTCTGTTTTGAAGCCTTACAAGGAGGCAAAACAAAACCCGTCCTCTCACTCTTGTAAATGCATAAATTTCCTCCTCCAGCATGAATGCACCATGGCCTAGCGTTTGTGACACATGCTTGCTATGCATGCAGTGTTCCCCTCCAGTGATTGGTCCACATGGAGGATAAGAGCCTACTACTGCAACCAACTGTGTGGAGAGGCCTGGGGTTTGGGGGCTGAAGCTCAGTCTACTAGGATGGGTAGTGTGATGCCTTCTGAATACCGATGCCTGCAGCTGGCAGCAGTGGTGCTGGAACAATTTTTATAGTAGGGGTGCTGATGGAAACCATGTATTTGGGTTGTTATTGCTACTTTAAGCCAGGGGGTGTGGCAGCACCCCCAGCACTTCTAGTTCCAACCGCACTGGCTGGCAGAGTTCACTTCCAGAGGGGACTTCTTCCTAACGCTCCTGTTTGGACCCCTGTGCTACATGGACCATGGACCCCAAATGCCTCCCAGCTTTCAAGTCCCTGGGCTGGCAGTGCTCTGGGACATCATGGATGAGACCTAGACAGGTTGCAGGTGGACAGCGATTCTTTAATAAATCCACAACCACCTGCACTTAGCATGGCCCTTAACTACATCTTTCATCCTGTAGTGCAGAGGACAGAAAGTTCAGGTTTCCACTTAAAAAAAAATACCTCTTCCACTTCAGCTAATGGACAAGCTTCTTCAGCACTGTCAGCTGTCAGAGGGCATATGAACTAGCCAGTACTTCACAACGTGCCAGTGCCCTCAGGCGGACGCTAGCACTCGGCCTTCTTTACTGTGCCTAGGAAGACGGGCAATGACACTGACACTTCCAACAAGGAGAGAGAAAAGAGAATCAGTGGTGGTTGAGGGAAGGGAAAGACTCCCAGCACGAAAGGGCAGAGAATCCTCATGAGTCCATCTAACTAGCCCAGCTAACAAGGACGACACCTGCATTTGAACATTGCTAGAAGTCTGCAGCTGTGTTGCCTCTGGCTGCCATCCCGGGGGCTCTCATAAGCCAAGCAGGTGGATTAGAGTGCGGATGGGAGGCCTTCGAGAAAAACCTAGGGTGCTGCTGCAAGAAGTGGAGTTCGGACATCAGACTCCTCTTTGAGTGAGCGACAAAGTTAAGCCCTGTAGGCCTTGCATGAACAATGCAAGATGGAGGAAGAAATCCCAGCAAGCCCTAGCCTGGCATTTCACTACTGGGTTCTCTCTTCCAGTGGTGGAACCTCCACACCGAGCCAGCAAGAAAGTCCCCTTTCTCCAGGAGAAGGGCTCAGTCTATATTAACAGAGAAGCAAGGAAAGCAATGGAATAAGTCACACAGAGCTCCCATCTCACAGCAGTGCTTCTTAAAGGATTGCAGGAAACCAGTTGCTATTAGTCTCTATCCCTGCATGGGCTAAAGATCCATTGTGGGTAGAGTTAAATCAGGAAAATGTCTAAAATCAAATGGTTTAGTGAGTTGCTGGGAGCTGGAAGGAGTGATTCAATAACCCCTGGACTCCTTGTCCTGCTACAGCCGTTCTCCGATCATTACTTTGGCCAGGGTCCAAGGCAGAGATTGTTCAGAGACTAGTGCAACCTGCTTGGTGCTAAATCACAAGCCTTTAAACTGTTCTCAGTGGGATTTTAATTCAGTAGAAAGCTCCCCACCTAAAAACAAACAGAGTCAGCGTTCCAGCTCTCTGTGCTTTGCTCTGTAATTAAGCTCGGTGTTTCCAAACCAACAGCTCACCGAACAGGCAGCAGTAAGGTCAGATGCTCTTGCCTTTGCTTGGAACTTGAGAACCTAAGGGAGGGAGACAGAAAGAGCGTGCACCCTGCTGAAGCTAACTCGGGGAGTCTTAGCCTCTCCAGGAGACATCCCAGGCCAAATTCACCCCTGGAGCTCATAACCTCCCCCCCTCCCCGATTTTAGGGCCAAGAAACCTTGCAAGGAAGTTCCAGAAAGTCGCATACTTTTCTCCCTCTGCACAAGTGCTTTAATTGCTTTGCTGACATGCCCGACCTCTGCTATTGTTGGTCACGCTTTTCTCCAGCTGTTCCCCAGCCACCTGTGGGCTTGGCCAGTGGAGAATCTTCCTGCAGGCACAAGCTTGTGACAAGGTGGGACAATTATCCCTTCCCCCTTGTGGGACTGCAACAATGAAGTGGAACAGCAAAAAAAAAAAAAAAAAACCACAGGCACAAAATAACATTCCACATGCCCCAAGCACCCATGTGCAATTTAGACAAAGACTTTTATGTCTCATTTATAAATATTAAGTTTTAGGGCCATCTTAAACCAATAACGTGGAAATGGAACTCGGTGATTGAGAAGCTCCGTGAAAGTCCAAGCAGCCTGCTGTTATTGCACAGCAAATAACACCACGGTGCAAAATCTGACTCTCATTTATGTCCCTACTCAATCCTGTTGACAGCAGAGAGATTGCACAGGTGGCAAGCCAGTGCTGCATTTGGCCCAACTGCACCACAACCTCACACAGCACAATCCACATGGCGCACAGTAGAAAGGACCGCAAATGCATCTCTCTCTCTCACACACACACACACACCCTTTGTGTGCATGGACCCATATCACTCAAGCACTGTCCAGGTCCCTGGTGTATGCATGGCTTTATCTCCCTCCCAAGCATACTCACACGTACATGGCCTCATCATATATGGCAAACATTGGAATCATGCCACCTCAACTATATCCACACAACTGCTGCTAACTTCATTCGGATCTATAAAAGCCTCCAGTGCTAATGCCTGAAAAAATTAATATGCAAACATGGAGATAAATCCTCTGATGTGCACATTTATGTTTTTATCATGTAGTTAATCAGGGCAGGGAACGTTCAGTTTAGCTACAACTCCACACTCTGGTTCTATAATCCAAATCCCAGAAGGGCCCTATAAAACCATAATCTGCAATTCAAAATTGCAAAGCATATGGGAGTGTCTATAGATTTTCCAAATCACCTGTGCCCTAATTTAATATGAATAACAATTAGTTTACTCTTATCAGTTAATTGTGCCCCTTGTGGATTCAGCAACACTGTATCTCGTCACCAAATGCCTTTGTCTGTGCAAACTTTAATTACACTTCGCTCTTCAGACCAGCCTGGCTTGCTGCTTTGACAACAAAGGCAAAGTCACTGTTTGACAAAACAGAGGAGCCTCTCTCTTTTTGATGGGATCAGAGGAATAAACAAAAGAATCTTGGGGTTAACACTGGGGAGCATTGCTCAACTCTAGTCCCTCCAAACCCGACAGAGCAACTGATGCATTCCTGGACGCACCGCTGGATGAGTTTCACCATCCTTGGGTGGGGCTAGGAGAGTCCTCTGCACTTCAGCTCCAGCTGTTCAGAGAGGCAGGAGAACTTCCTTCTAGGCCTGGGCCTTAGCGGTAGCCCATCAGAAAGCTGTTCATGTCTGGTTTTGTGATTAGCACATAGAAGTGAGAATCAGGACTCCTGGGTTCTATTCCCAGCTCTACCACTGACTGTGTATGACCTTGAGCAAGTCACTTCACTACTCTGCACCTCACTTCACTACTCTGCACCTCACTTTCCCTATCTGTCGAATGGGGATAATATTTACCTACCTCAGGAAGAGCAATGAGGCTAAATTCACTGTGTTTGTACAGTGCTTTGGGATCCTTTGAGAAGGTATTATGAGAGCAGGGTTACTACTAGAGATGTAGATATGGCACTTCCTTTAAAGGTCCAGAAGTCCTCTCCCAAACCAGACAGAAAGCAAACCCCTTGCAAATGAAGGTTACCTGGATGGAAGTGTTTCCACTTCCATCTCAAACACTACAGGGTTTTGCATGCACAGGGTCTAATTCTCAGTTACATTAAGGCCCCTACACACTGCTCTGGAGTGTAACAGAGCCTTCGCATAGCTGAGAACGCCGGCTACAAACTCCATTTGCAATGCTGAAGGAGCGAGTCTGCAGAGTGGCAGATAAAACCTCTGGTGTTAAGAATGTTTCCAGCCCACAGGATTTAAGCCAGGAAAGGAGGAATTGCAACAGCAGAATTGCAACAGCAGTGGAATTTAGAGGGGATGTGTATGGTCATACTAAGGATTGTGAAAGCTCTGACGCAGCCATGGATAGCTGTCGCCTGGAAGAGAGGCTCCCCAGCAGGGGTCTGGCGCATATGGCTGCACATCAGTTACAATACTCTGTACACACAGTCTTCCCCTCAGAACCACCTGAGACTCCAGCAGCCTCTCATCTGCCAGCCTCAGAAAAAACACCCGATTCTTCTGTTTAAAACAGAGGCCTGGAATGACGTCCTTGCTGCTCATTTTATTGCCCGACAACATATGGGATGGCCTGGACTCTTGCTACTGGCTCCAAACTGCAGCAACCAAGCACAAAAATCATCTCCCCAGCGCACCCATCTTCACACACCGTGAGCCCTTAGAGCAGTGGTTCTCAAACTTTTGTATTGGTGACCCCTTTCACACAGCATGCCTCTTTGTGCGACCCCCTCCCCTTATCAATTCAAACCATATTTAACATTATTATAACTGCTGAAGGCGAAGCGGGGTTTGGGGGTGGAGGCTGACAGCTCGCGACCCCCACATAACCTCACAATCCCGAGGGGTCCCGACCCCCAGTTCGAGAAGCCCTGTCTTAGGGAGACTGTTTGTAATTGGGCTGCATGAGGATCTAAGCCTCCACCAAGTTTCATCTAAGCTCAGAACTTCCTCCATAACACCACAGTTTACAGACACCCCAAAAGGCCCCACATACCACAAGAAAGCCCCAGCTAGAGATTCCCATCTCAGTTTGGAGGGTCCAAGTGGTTCTGGGTTTTGGTTTGATCAGTTCTAGAGCCAGGGGCACAGATCTGGACCCAGACTCCATTGTAGTGCACCATGGCAGGATGCGTGTGCTGGATCCAGGGTTTTTGCTCAGGCTTATCTCCGCTCCCTATAGATCTCAAACCTCAGGTCTGAATGTTGCATCCTGCTTGTTTGGGCTTTTGTTCACCTTTGCACCTCGTTTGAAGGCTCTAATTATTATCGCTATTGACAGGACAAGCTGCATAATGGGCAACCTCAGCAGGATGCCCAAGTCATTGAGACTGAAATTACCTTTCGGTCCTAGAGCTGAGTCCCGTTGGCAGGGCAGGCTTGCACCCTAATATAGCCTGGATTACAGCAGCTGAAGAGGAAATCAGTCTCCAGCATAACAAGGAGACACTTCCACTGACCCTGATGACTGATTTTGGCAGGTGCAGCTCATTAACTACAGCCCTCCTATAAAAGGGAGGCTGGGCAGGTCCCTACGGGGAACTAGGACAGAGGATATCCTAGCAGGGGCATCACAAGTTCCAGGAGGAAGCTTGGGCTGAGGTTTACAGCACACTGCTGTGGTGCAGTCCAACCACATGCCAGGGAGAGAAGAGGTGAGTTTGGACACACGTTCAGGGTCTGTGAGCTCTCTTGAAGATATGGTCGGAGTCTGGCTGGCTCCTAGCACTAAATTCTCCAGAGGCTCAGCTCTAAATAAGATACTTTTGTGTAAGAGACTCTTACAGAAGCATTTAGGTAAGGAATTTAAATAAAGCAATCGTGGGCTCAATCACCTTTCCCTTTCCACACAATCAAGTCCTCTCAACAGCACAACCTCTGCCGCCCTGCCCAGCAATTCTGTCTCATATCCCTCCACATTTAATTGCTTTTATTATTCTCCTCTAATTGCTATCACATCCCTCCCACTCTCTCTCTCTGTGCACTTCTCACCGAAGCATTATTGCTGAATCACAGGCACTATTAAAAAAATCAATTGCTCCATGCTTCCCCCATCAGATGGGACCACAAGCCCTGTCATTCTTCTCTCATGTTGGCATCAGTAGGGCCGCCCCCCCTGAGAAAAAGTGACCTGGTTGGGCCCTGACTCTGGAACCTTCACAACTTGGTAAATGACCTGTTACTTTGTCAACGAGTCCTTTTATCTCTTTCCTCTTCTCAGCGAGCAGTGGGAAATAGAAGAATTATGATAAAAGGAGGCCAAATGTCATTCACTTGAATAACGGGAACAAAATATTGAATGAGAAGTTCAAGCTTCAGCGCACAAGGATAAACCCAGCAGGTAGCGTCAGTTCTTAGAACAGCAGAATACGTTATTTTTGCCTTTTTAGTGGAATTAGCTAAAACAATCCAAATCTAATCCATAGTTAAAAGTCCAAATAGAAGTATCTTTACAATACTCATTTCTATTGGGAGACTATTATTGTAAAGTCATAAGAGTCAGGGCAGGAGCCGCCATTCTGTAATTTAGATGAGTCATAAAACCAAAGCCTGACCACAACTGGCAATTAGAGATCCCACGACAGAAGGGAAATTAGCTCTAATATCCCGGTGAGTAATCTTATTCTGCCTCTTCTAAATTTCCCCCATGTCATTGCAACTGGATTCAGGGTGCTGCTTCACTTCCTGTCCCATACTGTTGTACAACACTGCTGTGCACTGTTCAGTAGCTGCTGAGGCCCAGAGGCATTGGAAACCTGCTATATACTCCTGTGGGAGCATGCAGGGATCAGGGCCCATTGCCTCCAAAGGCTAGTGTCACAGCTGTCACATCCCGTGGCTGGGTGGCATGAGCGAAGTGATTCTTGTTTTTTAAGTTTGCTTTGCAATCCTTTGGAAGGAGTGGTGTGACAAATATATGGCAAAGTATAATCATTAAACAGGCAGGCAGGATCAGCTAAAGTATCCCCTACCTCCACCAGAACAAATCAAGCAGTAATTATTGGGCTGAGCAACTTGTATAAACTGCCCCCGTCCAGTTCTGCACCCCACAAGGATTTCTGCCCTGCCTGGGGTTTTATTTATTTGCGCCCCCCCCCCACGCTTACTCTAGGGATTTTCCTCATCCAGCATCCTCACCTTCTCAGTCAAGCCAAAGGTCACAGGCTTAGTCTGGATTCAAACCCCACAAACTCTGAGTCTTGGCAAAAACCTCTCTTCTTCCCAGCCTCTGGACCTTGTCAGCTTTGAGGAATCCTTGCACCTCTCTCTGTGGCTGAAGTGCATGCCCTCGGGGGGGGCGGGGAGGGCGGGGAAGCTGCCTAAATAATTCCAGAAGGAGAACAGCTACAACCCTGGATCTAAAGCTGAGTGAGCATGATGTGACATGCAGACCAGTGGAAGGTACACCACTGCTCTGATGGCATTAGGAGGTGCAGTTGCTCCACACTCCAGACAAAAAAAAAAAAAAAAAAGACAAGGAACGTACAGGTGGCTAATTATGCTTACCTTTAGATTCTCCCTCCCCTCCTCCCCCCGTCCCCAAAATGGGCTTTAACATCGTGGGCAAGTTGTTCAAAGACACAAATGGCACTTACGCACCCAACTCCAACTGCTCTTAATGTGCCTTGGAAAACCTTCCCCTTTCGGCCTTCACCTCCACGTGTCTCCGTTTCCCCCATCAGTGCAGTGGAGAGAGAATGACACTGACCCACCTTCGTGAAGCCCTTTAGATCTGTACCTGGATAACGCTATAAAAGTAGCATTCTCTCAGCCTTCTCTCCCTCTGCCTTTCCATGCCTGTGGTGGGTAGGAGTTTGTATACGTGCTGTCATCTATAGCCAGCTGTAGTGAGCTCCCCCAAAGTTGGAGCAGGCCTACAGCACACAGAACTCTTAATCAGACAGGGTTATTATTTGCCTGCTACCGACGCCGTCCCAGCATTTCTTTGGCAGCAAAGAGCTGTTTCCTCTGGGAAGATCTTGCAGGGCGAAGGGCAGCTCAGCCCAGGGAAAACATGAGAAAAAGAACATTTATTTTCCTTTTCTCAATGGGCCATTCTCCCTCAGGACTCAACAGAAGCTAACGCAGCGTTTGTCACATACTGACTATTCAGCTGGGTCCTCGGCCAGATGCTAGTGTAGGTGGCAATTGTGGTATTGGGGATGGGCCTTTAAGGACCAAGCTTCTCAACCCCACAGAAATGACCCAGAGAGAAGAAAACATGAACTGACAGTCACAGGCACATAATGAAAGGCAGACAGTGGCGAGTGTTTTAAGGGGTCAAAACTCAGAGTTTGAGTAAGCTGAGGAAGCATATGTAAGTAAATCTTCCACTGGCTATTCTCTAGCTCTAGGCTGCTGAGCTAGATGGAGCACAGATCTGGTCCTAGGTGCAGCATGGGAATCTCCAACACAGCCACCTGCTGCGTGTGCATTAGAGGGGGCATAAAAGTGACTAGAAACAGAAAGTGAAACCCATCGACCTCCAAACTGAGTGGAGTGGGGGGAAACCAGCAGAGATAGCAAATCAGTATTTTTACACAGTGGCTTTGGCGCTGGTGGACTGAGGACCCTGGAGGCTGCTTCTCCACTGAGCAGTTATAGCCTGGCCAAGTGGCAGGGCAAGCTCGCCTCACCAACATGGCTCAAATCTGGGCTGGCGGGAGCACCCCAAGGATGGGAGAAGTGTTCAGACTCCACGGCCCATTCAGCATTAGGCCTCTCTACTCAGACTGCCAGCAAGGGGATGATTTAGTGCCAGCTGTTGGGATGGGTTTGCACTGTGGACACAGATTTATTGGGAACTGGACACACACACAAATGTTAAGATACTACATTAATGTGCTGTAGCTAATGTGCTGCATGCCCCTGTGAGACCCATTATTATCCCCCGCTTCACAGACATGGCAACAGGGTGCAGAGGGGTTATGTGGCTTGCCCAGACAGTTGACTGCAAAGTTGGAAGTATAACCCAGGTCTTCTGGGTCCTAGTCCCATGCATATTCCTCAGAGCCATGCTGCCCTGCATGTGTATGTATGTATATATCGGCATATCCTGGTCCTACAGACTTCAGCAGAACCGGGATTTACCTGATAGGAGAAGTGCTGTGACAAAGAGAGAGTCCAACCTAGGCTCAGTACCGCTCTGACTGAAATTCATTGTAAAATTTCTCATTCACTTCCAGTGCAATGGGATCAGGCTGTATAGGAACCAAATTAAGTTCACAGACACTTCACATCCAAGTCACAGGTTCAGATTCCAAATAAACTCACTTCTTCTCCAGTTCCTCCAAGAAGGGAGTTTAGTAAACTACATGTTTTATACCACCACCTTGAAGATATTCCTTGTTCTATATTTCCCATGGCTTCCTATCTCCTAGCACCTTTCTCAGACTGTAAACTCGTCGGGGCAGGGACGGTCTTCATTTTTGTGTTTTGAACACATTGTCAATCCCCATTCTAACAATAAAATAGCAAATCTTTCCACTCCAGATGAACAAGGTATTGTTCCCTGGCCATTTGCTTCACAGCTTGGTCTAAACACATTTCCCCTGCATTGCTATTGATACAGAGTAATGTACTTAGTTTCTGTTCATTTAATAATGTCAGGGGGAGATATTTGGCAACATCTGAAAGCCGCGTGGTGGCGTCTGGGCCTCCTGTGCTCTGATTTAATTTCACTCCCACGTCGCCAGCTGCGTCAATAGTGAAGTCACTACATCCCAGAGACGTTAAGTGAAGAAGGGACCACAGACATACGTTTGCCAAAAAATAAATATAAATATATATATATATTTTGGCTGGGAGAGTTTACACCTTCCTCTAAAGTGGCAGGAAGCAGGATTTGATGGAATCAGTGGTCTGATCAGCTATGGCAATTTTTTGATTGTTCTTAAATTAGTTTCTTGTTGTGGATTTTGATAACTAACAATATAAAAATGTCCAGGGGATATTAGTTAGCCAGATCATTAGACACAGATAGCCCGAGACCAGGGCTCTCTTATGTACCCCTCCTATTGGTCGGTATTATCTGGGTAATTACAATGATCCAAACCCTAAAGCTGCCTACGCGCCCTTCAAAGTTAATGCCCGAGTAAGGGGCTTCTAGCTCTAGCCCTAAATGCAGATCAATAAAGCAGTGAGCTTCCCAAATCAAACGCATGAATTGAGGGGAACGATCATGTGAGGATGGGAATGAGTTCCATGAGGCGTGTTAGTGGCGTGTCTGTTCAGGCAAATTAGAACCTGCCCTGATGAGCCCTTCCACAAATGAATCTTTCCTACTTGCAGCTGAGAGGGGACCAGGAGTGAAATTCTTTCCTAGCTTCAAGGAATCACCAGTGCTCTCATCCTGGTGAGAGGAACAAATGCATCACATCAGTGGAGCATGGCTTCTGGAAAGTCACTTTTAATACATATGTTGTAGCTGAGTTATCACTAGAGCCAGTGTGCTGTAATATCTTACGGAACAAACAGATTTACACAGATTAGCCACACACAGGGTAAGGCTTGGAGAAAGTCCACCTTACAGCATAGCTGAGTGTGTGGTGGTGGGTCCCACCCTCCTCCGATGCTGAAGCTGGCTCTCCTTCTCCCCACCCCCCAAACACACACACAGTTCTAGGTAACAAGATGGGTTGTTACCAGATTATTCAGCCATATTCACCCATCCCTACATCTAACCCTTCCCACACCCCCAAGCAGCAACCTCAGTTAGGAAGACTGATGGATTCCCTCATGCATTTATCGATGGAGGAACGGTTGTCTGTTAGAACTCATCTGGCATGAGAGCTGTCACTTGCAATCAGCTCTGTTCTCCTAGCTACGTTTCTGCTCCGAACAAACACACTTAATGCTGGCTTTCAAGGGAGCATCTCCCCCCAGGCGGTACTGATGGGTTTCTTCTAAATGGTAGATTTATTATTTTACATTAAGGTGGCCAGATTCAGAACTTTGCAAAGCTGCTTGTCAGACAGCATATCCACTTGAAGGACTCCATGATGAACCAGAAAGGGAGGGAGATGATTTTGAAGGATCTAGGGGAGTTGGAATGCAGCGGACTCCTCCCCATTTTCTCTCTTCTGTACCCACAGTCTAGAAGAGAGGGTTGCTTCTTTCATAATCCCTTAAAATAGCCCATCCAAGCAATTGTTATGAGTTGCAAAACATTAATTAAGGCCCCAAGACGACCCTGTGTAAAGCAGTAAAGCAATATTTGATGTATTTGTAAACTGGGTATAGGTGGGGATATATCATTTACCCAAGTTCACACAGCAAGTTAGTAATAGAACCCAAGTCTCCAGTCCTCTACTGTCCATTAGCTAACACTCTCCAGAGTAATATTTACAGTTTTACAGGCAACATATACACGGATATGAATAAATAAATATACACACACACAGTCCTGTAGCTTTAGAATGTCACCTTGTCCTGTAGGGTGAATTTCAACTAGCTTCTGTTTTAAGAAGAGAGAGAGACATTCCCTGCCTCATGCAGTGGCTGAATTTTCAGACTGCAAGTCTATATTTAGAGCAAGACACATCTAATATATAAATAATGGAGTCATCACTGGCAACTCCATGTTTAAGTTTGCACTGACATTTGCGCTTAAAGCAGGACTAAAAATCCCTCTCTTTCACACTTCACTGATTGAACTGGGCTTCCAAACTTGACACAGTAACTCAAAGGACAATTGCACTTTCCACGTAACAAGTAAAGTAGTTACTAACTTTTTGCAGAAGAAATATTTCAAAATGTTCCTTTCTGAAGCATTGTCTTGTTTTTTCTTGTCTCTTTGTGCTCTCCTCTAACTAAAAATGTCCACAGAACAATCCCCATAAACTGCATACCACGCACACACAGCTTTCGGAGTAGTCCGAGAAGCTCACAAGGAGTCATTCCCCTCATTTGACATAATGGATTTGATCAATACCAAGCATAGCTGACGGAACTGCTCAGAACCCTCCCCCACTTTGATTTTCCAACACTACCTCTACAGTTCTGCTCCTCACAAAGACCCTGGGGAGCCAAAGGAAGCAAGCTGGGTTGGAGGGGATATGGGGGAGCACAAGCGGGGCTTTCAGGAAGCAGATGAGTTCGCAGGTGGTGTGTTGAGAGCCCTCAGGATACAGGTGGTGTCTGCAGATGTGTAGCGGTCAAGTGGAGGAGCCTCGTTGCCTATGCACTTGGAGGTTTCCCTGACTATGGGGCCTGGGTGCTCCGGGGAGCAGAGACAGCAGTGCCACAGAAGTCCATCGTACACCAGTATCCTGGTGCAGAGATAAGGGCTCCCACCCACAGCCCCAGTCACCACCCCACAACAAATCCCTGATCACTCACTTCAATTGTCCCAGATTGCCCTGACTTGTGTTGGTGTGACAAAACAGACTCTTAGCTTTGGGTCAAGGTTGTTTAATTCCCCACCCCCCCCAGGGTTATATACAGGGTAGGGATTATATTACTGACATATGCAGTACAGATGAATAATATGTGCATGCATTCATATGGACCCTCCATTCCCCCCCTCCCCACACACACACACTCAGTAGTCAGGACGGCTGTATCATGAATGTTTCCCTAAACCTTGGGCTCACAAGACTGCAGATCTTTTCTCCTGCCAGTCTAGGAAGCCTGCCTGATGCCCTGACAGAGCTCTCCAAAATTCCTTTCCCCCTTTCTAGTGTTAGAGCAGTTCAGGAGGGTCATCACCTGGACACAGTCTCATAACAAGAACTTGTTCACCGCCCGCATACAAGATCTGCAGGGCATATGGAAAGAGAGAGGCCAGAACCACGCTCCAGCCCCTGTGTTTGATAAAGGCCCCACTGCACTTTCTTCAAAAAAATAAAGTGGTTCCATTCTGCCTCCCTAAATTTCAGCAGCAGTTCCAAGTAGATCTGTTACTTTTGACTCCCTTCCTGGCCTAACCTGTCGTATGTGCACAGGGCCTGGGCTGTACCCTGGTATAATAGAGTTGTCGGGCCAAGTGAAGGCGGGGGACCACCTGACGGGCAGTGATGCCGCTCAGCACACTTTGGTGAGCAGCCCCTTCCAGTGTGTTCCCTTATTCACATGCTCTGCCTGCCGCTCGCTAATTGCTTTCTGAAACGGGAGAGACAGCTGATGAGCAGAATGCTGCCGCTGATAAATTCCCCAGCACTGTAAATACAATTCACCTTGCTGTGAACAAGGGAACGGTAAATGGAAATGTTTGTTTGTGCTGAGAAGTTTAAAAACAAAAACAAAAGTCATCTCCAGTGTGGTTATGAATATTTATCTATTTTGCTTATTTATGTGCCGAGGGACTTCTGCTCTCTAGGGCTTGCACAGGTCTGTTGAGAGCCGATGCTAACAGGTCAAATGCAAACTATTTTGCAAGTACTATTAATGCTCATCGAATCCTCTTTGCATTGGAGAGGATGCCAGTGACTGTGTGTGCATCAGCATTCCTTGTATCCTGCAGAATTAATTCCATTGAAAAGCATTGAGCTCCTGTTTGAAAAGGGGGGTGGGGGGAGAACACCTCCTTCCTTCCTTTCAGGTGGAATATTAAGACTTTAAACACTAGCCTCTCACTCTTCCAAAGTTAGACAAGCTGAGGCCCACGCATTTCATTTTATGTGGGTCTTCCAGATGCAATCCTGAGAACCAAGGGCTGTCTTTCTGAGCCTTGTGGTGATCAGATGATCCTTTGACATTTTGTTTATAAGGAGCACAGTTTGTCCCAATGGCCTAGGAAAATATTCCCCAGCCCAGTGCTGGGCTGCCCAATGCTGAGCCTTTCACCCAGGAGGTGGGGTTATTCCATTTGTGCTGCGTGTCTATAATTGGGAAGCAGTTGGGGACCCCTTAGGATGAAAGATACCCAGTATTGCTAACCCCAAGCATTCAAAAATCATGAGATTTAAAAATAAATCCGTTTTCAGTTCTTTTTTACTTGCCTTATGGTTTGGGAACCTTTAGGTCACACGAGCCACATTTTCAAACTTTTCTCTGCAGCCATGAGGGTTAGAAACTTTTATTAAAAACAAAACAAAAAAGCAGAGAGTCCCATGGCTTCAGGAGCTGAGACTTTAAGATAGACACCAAATACCATGACACCCAAATCCAGCTGCAAGAGTTGGCAATACTGCTGTGTAGGTGTAGAGTAATATTATTCACTTATTGTCCTAAACCTAGTGTGTAGCATTACTGTTCAACCATCACTGTTGTTCCACCCCAGGGTCAGCTGTATTTCAATGGCAGATTGAGGAGCCACGTACAGCAGGATGCATATTAAAAGTGGCTAAGTTTGCGATCCGAAGGGGATGGAAGGTGCTGGAGGTGTCTAGCTATTATGGTCATAGAAAACTCCAAGTGATAGGTAGGTGAATTCTTAGTTACTGATACATCTTCCTGTAAATGGCAACTAGGTGAGCAGAGAGCCAGCGGCTGTGGGAATTAAGATACAGAACCGTCTGGGGCACTGAGGGGATCAACTATGATGGAAGATACCAAATAAAAAAAGTCAAGGAGGTTAGAAAAAATGACCAGTTCAGAGGATCCGTCTCTGCAGACAGATGGTCCTTTCAGGCTTTCTATTCTCTAATCCCTTGCTCTGCAAAGCAAACATCCTAAATCCCAGATAATGTAGGTTTTACCATCTCATATATATCCCAGAGCATTAAGGCTGGCTCCAGCGATAGGATACATATGCTAAAACATCTGAATGCCTAAGTAATTTATGGCGGCAGGAAGCAATTACCTGCATTTTGCACAGAGGTGAACTTGACAGCCTCGCCTCCCGCCTCAGAAGCCAGCAGTGGCCTCTCTCCGAGCAGGTCATCTTGTCCAGTGGAGCATCAGAGTTATTAAACCATCGGCTGAGTCAAACCACTAATGCAGGATTGTTGGGTTCATATCAGAATTCTTCTCTATTCCCCACCTGGCGATCTCTATTAGGATGGGGACAGGAGGCTCAAGCATATATGACTGATGGAAGGTCTTCTCCATCACTCTATAATAGATCTTGTTAGCACAATGCAATTTCCTTCCTGTGGGGCAGCCTCTCTACGGCATGGGTAAGTTCTCTGAAGGTGAAGAAAACTAAGTGCATCCCACAAACTACAGTAATTTCACTGTTAAAAAGTCCATGGACACCTAGGACTTCACAGCCTTTATTATGCTGCACACACTGGCCACTTGGAACTCCCTGGAGACAGCAGGGCTAGAACTTGGGATCTTCCTACTCCAAAAAACACAAGTCCCTGCCACTTGAGCTAATGGAGAATCTCCATCAGCTATTGCAATATAGGGTCTATGAAACAGAATTGAATAATCTGGATTCCATCCAGCAGCATATACACACTCCAGTAAATTCATTACAATATTTGGCCTTTATCCTTTGGTGGCAGGCACTGTACATCATTGTGCTTACAGACATTTATGAATCCAACACCAAGCCAGGGAAGGGGTAATCCTCTTCATTCTGTAGTGGAGAAGCTGTGGAACAGAGAGGATTAGCAATTCTGTGATAGGGCTGGGAACAGAATTCAGGTCTCCTGACTCCCCAGACCTGGGCCTCAACCACAAGATCACCCTTTCTCTGACTCTGGGTAGTGGGGAGTGAGGAGCTTTCACATCCTGGCCTGTGCTCTGGGCCACTTTGGGTTCAGAGTTCCTCTCCAGTGTCAGATGCGAGAGCCAGATCCTGGAGGGAAAGGGAGCAAGACAAGGAGGTGGCTGGCTGGCAGAGGCTTAAAGCTGGGTAATTCATTATCAGTCTCACAGCCTCCCTGTTAAGTCAGCTCAAATGACTTAACAAGGAGCAGTTAGCGTCTCTCAGCCTCACGGAGTGCGCTCACAATTAAACAGACATGGAAATGCATTTCATGAAATATGTATATTGTTTGCCTCCTAAAGAGCTGGTTAAATCAGACCATGAAAAGACCAGAAATTAATGCTTAGAATAACAGTCACTCTCAATTTCCCTTCTAATGTGTCCCAGACGAATGCAGAAAAAGAGGATGGGGCCAGTGAGATCTGTGCAATTCTTAGAGCTCTCAGGGAGCAGTGGACATATTCCCAGGTGATGTAAATCAGCATAGTTCTGTGGAAGTCAGTGGCACTTCACACAAGCTAAGGATCTGTCCCCATCTCTCTTTTCATGTTTGGAAACCCCCTCGTCCATAATGGGCACTACTGAAAACAAATCATAGCTGCAGTGTTAACGATAATTGCCATTGTGGTGTAATCAGCAGCCCCTTCCACAACCACGTAATTCAGGCCAGGATTTAGGAAGACCTTGAGCGAGGACGCTAGGCAGCACAGGCTGTGTTGATCAGCCAGAGAGAACCTCCAGGTCTGTCTATGTCCAGGATCCTCAATAAAGAATCCATGGATTGTTCAAAAAGCCCCGTCTTGTCCCTTC
Organism: Terrapene triunguis; assembly: GCF_002925995.2. Classification (NCBI taxonomy): domain Eukaryota; kingdom Metazoa; phylum Chordata; order Testudines; family Emydidae; genus Terrapene; species Terrapene triunguis. The sequence goes on from NW_020664725.1 coordinate 9,171,003, forward strand.
CCTTCTGTGACGGACGTTCTGCAGGGCTATTTCCCCCTGATTGCAGGTGGGGCAAGGTGGTAGCTTCCCATGTGGGTGCAGCGCTGCTAAAGAGCATAGAGAATACAGCAGCCCTTCCTCTGGGTCTGTGGCAGGATTCAGATTCCCAGCATTGGCCAGAAGAAGGGCCCCTCAACCTCAAATTAGAAAGGCTCCGCACAGCAGACTATTAGTGACAGGATTTGAATTCCCAGCCTTCAAGTGCATAAGGGCCCTTGTGGCAGGATTTTCACTTCTAGCTTCCAAGCACCATAGGATCCCCGTCCTTGGGGCTTTGAACAAAACTGTGAGTACACAGCAGGATTCCCCACACAGCAGGGCCCGAACATGGCAGGATCCCCGCACACAACAGCCCAACACCCCAGGGCATTTTCTTGTTGCCGTTAAATGCAGCATTTAGTATCGTGGGCCGTTTGCTTATGACAGACGCTCTCGTCTCCCATGACTAATGGCTCATTGTTTGTATCTGTGCTGGAGGAGTAAATTCTTCATTATTGGAGAGATCTGACATGTACGAACAATTGGAGCAAATTGATTGTATTTTCCAAATCATCACACAGACTCTAATTCTATCCACAAGAGGCACTAATTTGAGCTAGAATTACCTTCTAAATTAGAAATTAGAGCTCTTGATGGAGAAGAGCAATGATTCCCGATGCGCTGCATGGCCAGTTGGGGAGGGGAGCAGAGTCCACCCTGATTCACACTCCAGACAAGGTTCCTTTTGTCTCCCTGCATATCCTGCTGTGATGTGGTGCCTTCTGCAGGGAGGGTACGTCTTCACTGAGGTATTAGCATGGGTGATTGGCAACTGGGTAAGCCTCGCCTGGGCGTGACCAGCCACACTACAAAGCCAGGCCTGTGTTACTGGGTCCTCTCTGGTGCACTCACCCATGTGCGTCACTAGGAATTCTGGAGGCATGGTTCTATATGCTGAAATAAGCTGAGCTGCTCTGTGATTCTTTCCCAGTGAAGAGTGGGAGACCTTGTCCGTCCTTCCCAGTGAGCAGTGGGAAGGCACTAAGGAAGATAGGAGAAACAACACAGCTGACTAAACGGGGCCCGGGATCACCAAAGCTATAAGGCTTCATTGGTCTTCACAGGCCAAGATATGAGGTTGGTTTGCTCTAATCACAGAGACTGGGTGTGCTGCATTGTCCTATTGGCAATCGACTAGATTTTTAGAAGGGGCCTAAGTTAAGACATCTCAAAGGGTCCTGATTTCCAGAGGGTAAGTGCTCAGCCCTTTCTGAGCATCAGCCCTCTTTGAGGTCTCAAAAGTTAAGCCTCCCCACATTGAGGCATTCAAAATTACTAGTCACTTTTGAGGATTAAATATTAATCTTATGATTATTCCATCAATATTATGAATATTTATTATTTTTTGATTGCCCCAAGTGTTCCAAGCACCCCACAGAAACATGTACAGATACAGCCCCAGCCCAGATAATGTTCCCAATATAAACTAGACACAACAAAACAGGGGAGGGTCATAGACAAATAGGGGGGTGAAGTAGTGAAGACCATACTTCCAGTCTCAAGCAGCCAAAAATCATGAGGCAGGCCTGAAAAACAGTCATGAGATCAGCTTAAATCATGAGATATTCATAACTGGTCTGGAAAAAGGGGTAAACAGTGAGTTGGCAAAGTTTGCAGATGGTACAAAATTATTCAAGATAGTTAAGTCCAAAACAAACTGTGAAGAGTTACAAAGGACCTCAAAACTGGGTGATCGGGCAACAAAATGGCAGATGAAATTCAAATGTTGATAAATGCAAAAGTGATGCAGACTGGAAAACAAAATCCCAACCATACGTAGAAAATGATGGGGTCTAAAAGCTAATGTGATCTTGGGATGCATTAGGCGAGGTATTTCTAGTAGGGACAAGGAGGTGCTGCTTCCGTTATACAAGGCACTGGTGAGACCTCATTTGGAGTACTGTGTGCAGTTCTGGTCTCCTATGTTTAAAAAGGATGAACTCAAACTGGAACGGGTACAGAGAAGGGCCACTAGGATGATCCGAGGAATGGAAAACCTTTCATATGAAAGGAGACTCGAGGAGCTCGGTTTGTTTAGCCTAACCAAAAGAAGGCTGAGGGGGGATATGATTGCTCTCTTTAAATAGATCAGAGGGATAAATACCAGGGAGGGAGAGGAATTATTTCAGCTCAGTACTAATGTGGACACGAGAACAAATGGATATAAACTGGCCGTGGGGAAGTTTAGGCTTGAAATTAGACGAAGGTTTCTAACCATCAGAGGGGTGAAATTTTGGAACAGCCTTCCGAGTGAAACAGTGGGAGCAAAAGACCTCTCTGGCTTCAAGATTAGGCTAGATAAGTTTATGGAAGGAATGGTTTGATGGGATAACGTGATTTTAGTCAATTAGGCAATAACATGCCATCGCTGGTAAAATGAGGGTCTGGCTGGAGAATCTTGCCTGTATGCTCGGGGTTCTACTGATCGCCATATTTGGGGTCGGGAAGGAATTTTCCTCCAGGGTAGATTGGCAGAGGCCCTGGAGGTTTTTTGCCTTCCTCCGCAGCATGGGGCAAGGGTCGCAAGCTGGAGGATTCTCTGCGACTTGAAGTCTTTAAATCACGATCTGGAGACTTCAACAGCTGAGTTAAGGGAAAGAGGGTGGGTCAGCTTTTGTGGCCTGCATCATGCGGGAGGTCAGACTAGATGACTATAATGGTCCCTTCTGACCTTAAAGTCTATGAGTCTATAAATTAACTGTTACCACTCAAGAAAAAATTTGGAGTCATTGTGGATAGTTCTTTGAAAACATCTGCTCAATGTGCAGTGGTAATTAAAAAAAAAAGCTAACAATGATAGGAAAGGGGTAGATAAGACGACAGTAAATATCATAATTCCACTATATAAAGCCATGGTACATCCACACCTTGAATATGATGTGCAATCCTGGTCAACCCATCTCAAAAAAAAGATATATTAGAATTGGAAATGGTTCAGAGAAGGGTAACAAAAATGATTAGGGATATGGAACAGGTTCCATATGAGAAGAGATTAAAGAGACTGGGACTGTTCATCTTGGAAAAAAGATGACTAAAGAGGGATGTGATAGAGGTCTATGAAATCATGAATAATGTGGAGAAAGTTAATAAAGTGTTATTTACCTCTTTCAATAACACAAGAATCAGAGGTCACCCACTGAAATTAATAGGCAACAAATTTGAAAGAAATATAAGGAAGTATTTCTTCAAACGATGCACACTCAACTTGTGGAACTCATTGCCAGGGGATGTTGTGAAGGCCAAAAGCATAACTGGGTTCAAAAAAGAATTAGATAAGTTCATAGAGGATAAGTCCATGAATGGCTATTATCTAAGATGGTCAGGGATGCAATCTCATGATCTGGGTGTCCCTAACACTCTGACTGCCAGATACTGAGACTGGTTGATAGGGAATGGATCACTCAATAATTGCCCTGTTCTGTTCATTCCCTGTGAAGCATCTGGCACCAGCCACTGTTGGGAGACACGATACTGGGCTAGATGGACAATTGGTCTGACCCAGTATGAACATTCTTATGTTCTTAGATTTTTTTTTTTAATAATACATTTGATTTCTCTCTCTTTACCTTCAGGTTTCTGCTTGATGACTTCAAATTTGTCTCTGCAACCATGAGGGCTAGAAACTCACTTTTTTATTTGAAGCGAAAGCTGAGATCCTAACATAATCACATGACTCCAGGTGCTGCAGCTTTAAGGGGGGAGGTATGAAATAAAAAATCACAAGACCCCCGATAAAGTTGTGAGAGCTGGTAACACTTGGTAGGGTAGAGGAAGCATAGACCATATCACACAGTTTGCGCCGGTCATTACAGCACGTACACATTCAGGGGCTGTATTTCTTTGTAAGCATGTGTGAACTTTGCCTCCCCAGTTCCTTGTAGGCAAGCAGTTAGGTGAGACTTTTTAGGAAGGATCAGTGACAGATTATTGTGCTGCTATGGCCCCATATGCAAAGTATTGATGGGATGGATGCATGCTGTCCATACAGATTGTTCTGGGGTGGTCATGGACATACCCCATTCTGTTGGCCCAGTACCCGAGTCACATGCTGGCTGTAGCTGGCTGGATGCTAGAAAGTGTCTTTCTAAAAGATGTAAAACTCATTGGGACATTAAGAGTGTGGTGGTTCAGCTCAGATACACATTCGCTTTGTCAAATCAAGATAGGACAGTAATTTTTTAATGAATATTAAATTCTTTGCTCAGTAAAGTAAATGAGTTTCCTTTTATGAATAAGAGAACAAAGGTAATATCCTCTTAGGTCACCCTCCTGTCTTATATAGGGCTACTTCTCGGGCAGTGTCTCTGTACAATACATACCAAGCCATTATCATGCAGGGAAGAGGGGTCTGGGTAATGCGATAGCATGGTGATCTATCTCAAAGCCCGAATTTAAATGTGTCTTCAGTCACACGTGAATCAGAGCTGGCATTCAGCTAGTCCTGAGTGAACATGGAACCATACCACACCACACAGATCTGAACTACTGGTGCTTGGATACCACTGTGATAGGCATTAACACATTGTGTACGTTTGGGGTAGGCAAATCATGACTCAGCACCCCCTGAAAAAAGGTCACAGGATTAGCGTAACAATCACAAGATATTAAAAATAATATCTTTTGAATATTTATTTGCCTTCTTTGACCCTTTCGGGGGGGGGGGGGAATGACAATTTTAAGCATTTTTCCTCAGCCATGAGGAGTGGAAACTGTCATTTAAACAAATACAAAGCAAGCTGAGATTCTCAGGAAAAAACATGACTCCGGGAGCTGGGGCTTTAAGAAGAAAACACGGGATATCACAAGAGTTGCTAACACACTTATGTAGGAATAGGATAGCTATTGGCATGCTACATAAGAAATCCAGCAGTGGGATAGGATGCTTGTGGATCTGGAGGACTAGCAGTCTCCAGCAATAGAATTGTGGGTCAGGACTGAGATTACACTTTGTCGTGTCAGGGGAGGGACATGGGGCATAAGTGGCTTGGAACAGCAGGGGCTGTCAGGGATATTCTGGCAAAGCTTCAAAGGTGGAATAGGAGTGTGTTCCAAATGCCTGCCTCCAAATGTGCTAAGGTAGCCATAGCCTCTCATTTACAAGATCACAGAAATTCATCACATTCAACCAAAATGTATCCATAGGCACTGTGCACTTGTATAAATATAAAGGTAATTGATTAGGTGCTTGATGGGGTGTGCGTGTTAGTGCCCTGGCTTTATGGCCCATTAGTAGTTAGGCTCAGTTACGATTCTGCATTCTTTTGATTATGCAGATACAATCTATCATATTGTTCCAGAAACTTGGTTAAAGCTGCACTCAGTGGTGGCTGCAGCTGCAGTTTGCTCTTTCAGAGACACACATCATCGCTCTCTTTTATGAGAGATAAAATTGGCCAGTGCTGTTCCTGCAAAAGCAGCTGTTATTTGTTGTTTTCCTTTTTTTAAACTATTATGATGAGTTTGCCTTCCCTTCCCTCTTAACTGAATTACACCGTGTTTATCTTCCCAGTGCTCTCACAGAAACATACCGGCAGGCATGCCAAGCTGCGGCTGCTTCTGCTTGGAAGTGATAAGCCTTTCCCAGGAAGGATGGATTTGTGGTTAAACCACAAGACCGGGAGTCAGGACTCTTCAGCTCTGTTTAGAGCTCTGCCATGGGCCTGCTGTATCGCTTCACCAATCTGTGCCATCAGCAAAGCAGGGGTTAATAAGGCTAAATTAGAAGGGCCCAGGCCAGGTCTTCTGGTGGAAGATGGTGGAAAACTCCATAAGGAGTGGGAAGGGAAGACCCCACCATGGAAAGTGGATAGGGATCTACTACGAGAGCCTATTGTGATGGACAGGGATATCCATGCAGAGCCCTTGACTCTACCCTGGCTCTCAGGGACCTTGCTCCCCCAACTCCAGGGCAGCATGGCTCAAATGGAACCACGCTGCAACATCTGTTACAGAACCTGCCTCTCTGCCCGATAGGAGATTGTGTAGCACAATGGAAGGGCCATGGAAGCACTAGTTCCCCCTTCCCCGCCTGATTTCTCATGAGGGCGGAGGGGAAGGGAATTATGCCTCCCACCCACTTTCTGCTCACTCACTGCACATGGATTTGTGACATCACAGAGGACATTGGCCTTTGGCTGTGCTTCTGTGGCAGACCTGCATGCAAAGGGGCTGTACTATCAAAGCTGGCAACTGGTCAGGACCCATTGCTAATCTCCAGACTGCTTCTACAACCCCCATAAAGGGCACATAGAGTGTAGGGGAGGTTCAAGAGTTATTTTATCTGAAAACAAATCTGCCCAGATGGAGGAATTGGGGGGGGGGCTGGTACTAGAGGCAGCTGTTCACCCTGGCACTGAAGAGAGACAGAGCAAAGCAGAGATGTACAAATAAGGGGAAATATGAAATAATAGCACCACAGAGGCTCTGGGAATATCAGGATCCAACTCCAATTCAGAAGCTAATCATCACAGTTTGGGCCCATTTCTCATATATTAGGTCCCAATCCTTCTGGTGGAATACCCCCATTGAAAACAATAAAGTCCATGAAGCGGCAGGACTGTGCTTTTGCAGAGGTCATTGCAGGACCAGAGCCCAAGCCACAGTCTAGTCTCGAGAGACAGGAGAACCCAGCATGGTTCATGTGGAGAGGAGCACCCTGAAGTTTTCAGGGGCAGATCTGGCATTTCAGACACCACTCCTCCCCCACCCTGAAGCTCACCTTAAAAGGCAACCGTCTCCCCTCAACACATAGAAGGAAGCAATCACAATAAGCACAAATGACTCCCTGCTATTAACAGGTTTTCATGAAGTTCAACACTCATCCGAAAGCCAAAAGAGCGCTTTACTTTTCCCCTACATCCTGCCACTCACCCTGTCATACCGGGAAGACACAGATAAAACACCTCATCTTTCCAAACAAACAATATCCAAGGATAAGAACCTGCTCCACTTTCCAAAGGGAGAACTCAATTCAAACACAAAACAAAACACAGCAATTGTCAAAAAGGTGGTGCCATTTTTTTTTACCCTTAAACAAGATTTTTAAATATACCAACTTATCAATTTCATAAAAGCAACTATGTTTGCATTAAAAAGGTTCCCCCCTCACAAAACACCATCGCTATATATTTTTCCTGTAACTCATGTTCTCGGGGAGGTGGGGGGGGCTCAATTTATTTTTAAAATATTTTAAAGAAACAAAATTTCTATTTAAATGCAATCTTTCCAATCTCCCTTCCCCAAAATGTGAGACTATGGCCTCAACCATGTAAATGTAACTCGCTTGTCAGTCTGCATTAGACATTTCCCCCCTGAACTGATCCACAGAGGATCTGGGGCTATTGTAGCACTAGTAACAGTTTGTAGTTATTTAGCTCAAGCTATCAAAGCTCATTGTTTCAACAATGGAGTTCCCCAGTTCAGTCCCTTGGTGCATCAGCCAAGACGGAGGCCATCACACTAACATTTATGGATGTGCTTAACGTACAAACAAGTAGCCCCACTGAACTCAGGAAATGTTACTCATGAGTAAGCGTTGGCAAGAGCAGAGCCTACAGTCCCAATCCTGCACTCAGATCCAAGCAGGTGAATCCTTGCACCTACACTGAACTTCAATATGCTACACAAGCACGTAGGGTTCATGACACCCTCTCACATTCAATTGACAAATCAGGGGGGTGTTGTTTTCTTTCTTAAGAAGCAGGGCCTTTCATTAACAAAAAGCATCTCATTAAACAAATAAATAAATAGAGCCAAGACGCCCAAACATCATTTTGGTCATTTTTTAAAACAGCGTTGCAATTACTTAAATGCACTAGAAAACAGTAGCACAAAATAAATGTTAAAAGAAAAGACTTACTCTTTGCTGCCCAAATCCGGATGCCTCCAACAGCGATGATAGATACTGGTCATGTCTGCACTGATGGTAATGAGGCAGGCCCTGTGTTGGAGAAAATTCTGTTCAATGCCCTTGCAGAGATCTCTCTTTGCTTAGTTTGGGGACTCTACGATTAAGTCCCCCTCCCAGCTCCTTGAATGCCAGACACTTCCTCCCACATCCCCCTCCAGCCTCCTAGGGGAGCCCATGTGCTGGTCTAACTCTGCCCCCAACCCTTTTGCTTCTAACCTGTTGTATCTGTGGCTTGTTCTTGGAACTTCCTCCTCTGTAGTTAAATCCTCTGGCCCCTGCCCCCTTGTTGTTTGTGCTCTTGACACTAGCTCTCCCCAAATGGAAGCTTCGCTCCCAGGCTCAACGCTCCAGCAGCCCTGTGACTCCACCATTCCTCTTCCCTCAGAATCTAGTCCAAGCCTTAGCTACTCTATTCCCACTGGGTTTGGCTTGGCAGAGAAGTGCTCTGGCTGGCGATTCTCTGAGACTCGTGGCAGTTGTGGAACCATTGCAACTACTGACAACTCAGCCTGCCCAGAGAATAAAACCAAAAGCCAGGTAGCCTGTGGTCTTAGGTCCAAAGGGCTCTCTGCCTTTTCCGTCTGTAAATCCAGGCTGGGAAGCGAAGAAGCATGTAGCTATCCCTCATGAGTTTTCTAGTATTTCCAGCCAGCCAGAAATGCAGCCAGAACAACCCCCCCCGCCTTTGCAGTATTTTGAATCTTCTTCTTTTGAGCAGAACCCACAGGAATGTGAGAATGCAAAGCAGGGATCAAAATTAACTGAGCTACTTTGAACCTAAAAATCACAACATTTGATGGCTGAGATTCAGGGGAGAAAAGCTCTCAGTTTACCTAAACCCAAGGGGACATTTTGATACACCCCAAGGATTAGCAGTCCCTGCTCAAGAGAGGCCCAGAACTGGAAAAGAATGGTAGAGTTCTGTGTGGAAATGGAGGAGAAAAACATGTGAAGGGATATAGTTTGTTAACACAGAGTGGCCAGTTTGCCCTGGGTCTGCAGCTGTAACTGATTACCCTGCAATTACTATGCTGCTGCAGGAGGACTCAAGCCTGCTTGTGCCTGTAGCCCAATGCAAAAGAAAAGGCTTCTCACCACCAGAGAGTACACAAAATAAAAACTAACCCCAGTGAAGCTGTCTGTGACCATAGCCAGCCAAGGCTCTGTTGTCTCAGGAAGCCTTTACCCAACACTCCACAGTCTGAGAGCCTGAAGACCTGCTCATGCAGCTTCTCCTTCCTGCTTAGGGAATTAGCCCCAGCTGATACCAGACCCATTAGTTACCTGTTGTGGAATGCCTCTGCAACCCTGCCTGAACACAGGGATAGGGATTTAACCCTTTCCCACCATGCCTGGGGCAGGAAGATAGATAAAATTCCCTTCCACATAACCATAATTTTGAAGCACTTCTTACCCATTGATCTCAAAGTGGTTTTCAAAGGGGGTTGGGTATTGTGATGCTCATTTTACAGATGGGGAGAAACAGAGGCAGAAAGAAGTGAAGTAACTTGCCCAAGGTAGCAGAGGAAATCAGTGGCAGAGCCAGGAACAGAGGCACAGATTTTCCAAGATATTTAGGAGTTAGGTGTCTTAGTTCCTCTGAGGATGTGAACCAGAATCCTTATCTCTGGACTGCTCTGCCACTTGCCTGTCCCATGCCACATTTAAGCTCCAGTGCTTTCTCATGTACTGAATTCACACAGCAATTAAAAGGAAAAAAAAAGGATTATAGAGAGAGGAATATGGTATTTACCAAGCAAGGCTGCTGAATTAACCAGGCAGGTGTGCAGAGCTTAGCAGGCAGGGGTGCAGAGTTTATCAGACACAGATAACTATTGTAGGAGCTGGAGAAGAAGTGTTCATTAGCTGGTGGTATGTATTTCCATGCAGCAGAATTTTTTTCCTGACGATTAGTAAATTGCACCCCTTTGCAGCAGGATTAGTTGATGCTTTTAATGATAATGTAAGAAGATTATTTTTCTCCTCTTTCCCTTCATGACTCAAACCTTTTAAATACACAGAACAAGCTTTCCTGAAATAGTGCTACAGATTTCTCTCTCTCCCCATACAAAAAGTAGAGAGGCCATCAGAGTGGAGCAGGGGTATTTGCCTTGAACACATTCTCACAACAGCTCAGTGAGAGAAAATAGCAGCAGCAGATGAACCCTTCAGATAGTATCTCCATCGAGGTTTTGTCAATTGCCATATGCTCTGATCCAATTGCATTGCTCATGAGAGCAACAGATGTTCTCAGCTTTCAGCTGGAAAGACCAAGCTATAAGCCAATCCAAATGCTGAGCGGTACTGGCCAGTTGCATTCTTTGGGGCCGTTTGAGAGGCAGGCAAGGCTAAGGAAAATGGCCATTGATTCATTGGAATTGGCAAGCAATGGAGAACTGTTCTGCATTACGCACTCTTTCTCCCCAGCAGCTTCATCATATGAAAGAGTTTGTGGCTCTGAGCATTGGCAGCCAGAGGACATTTATGCTGGAAGGTGTAGAATAAAAGGGCATTTCTCTAACACAGAAATGTCTAATTAGCAACCTGTCTGGATTCCAGGACCCAATCAACTCTGCTAACCTGCCACGTCAGCAGGTAAATAAACTGGCCCGGCCCGCCAGGGTGCTTCTCTGGCGAGCCGCGTGCCAGAGGTTGCCGACCCCTGATCTAGATAAAGCATGATAGTAACAGTATCTAATCAGGGCATTGGCATTATTACTATGTCCTTGTCTGTGACATGCAACAATGATGGACATTTGAGAGAGAGAAATACCAGTCCACATAAATAATAAATACAGCCCCGAAGCTTTGTGGGGGTCGAAGCCCTAGAGCTTCTGTTTCTCTAGTCTGCATGGTTCTAGAATTCCATTTAGTCAAGTCAATGGAGGCAGATGAGCAGGGTGGACAGAGATGGACATGACACTGCCAAACTGGATGAAGAAAAGGGAGATGGAATGAGGTTTATTATTTATCATGTGTATAGTGCCTAGAGTGTGCAAAGCGTTTTGCAGACATGCAGAAAGACACAGCCCCTGCCCCCAGTTAGCTAGAGACTGGAGCAGCTCAGGACATGAAGAGACGAGGGGCCAGATTCTCCTGCACTCACACAAGTGTAATAATCCATTTGCTTCAACTTCATTGTCTCTAAGCTCCTTGGGACATCAATGGAGTTACTCCCTATTTACACTGGTGAACATGAGACAATTACAGGGCCCATCGGCTTCATTGGCCAGGTGAGCCAAGTGACTGTGGGAAGTGGAAAAAGTAAGGAGGAAACTGAGGAGAGTTAGAGGGGCAGAGGTTCTGCTGTTCGCAGGAGAGCATATGGAACATGCCCAAGCTCAACAAGGGGATTTCCTTACAGTCGGGAAGCCATGTTGCATTATTTGTCTTCATATCCTCCACCTATCCTGCGGCAATACCTCCACCCATTCCATCCCCTACACACATGGATATCAGCTGTGTGTCTGCTTCTCCCCCCCACCAATGAAATGAATAAAAATCGCAGACTGAATCATTATTAGTGTATGCGATGTGAGCCAAGCTGCTCTGAAAGTCCTCTCGTAGGGTATTAATGCAGCATGCCATCCATTACACAAGTATTTTGCTGTGGCAGACAGAAAGTGACATTTATGGGTCTATCATGAGAATGAATTTCACCATCCATTAAAATGATGTACAGGTAAACACTCCATTCATTTTTAATCTATGAGCTTTGGTTCTTTCTCTGGTCTGGTAGATGGGCCCATCAATATATCCACTATTAGCAAAACTATTTAACAAGAAGTAAGAGCTGCTGAATAACATTACATACTTGTAATTAAAGAGACTGCCGCACAAATGGGGAATACGGGAATTAAAGTCATAGCCGCACAGGACTCCCCTCTTATGGATTTGCATGTGCTGAGTAGCCATTGTCTATCTACAAAGCTCTGTTGTTGGAAAGGTCACATCTCATTCAGACACAATTAAACACCTCACCAGATTAAGTTATCTCCTGTGATTGAACTCAAGGCATCTGAATCTAAAAGTATGAGCTACTAGGACCAACATACAATCAAGCTATTAGCTTGTTGGCAGCAGTAGACTCATAAAACAGTTTATGTGAGTTAGCCACTAGAGAGGGACAACAAGCCACATAGGGTTAGCTACTGGACATGTTCTTCAATTGCTAGCCTGAGTTATGGGGTAGTGTGGCTGTGTGTTTTGAACAGTTGCCATGTTCCACCCCAGAAGTGGCTGCATTTCAATTGTGGGTGCCTGAACATTGTATGTAAAGTGCTTTGGAATATTCTGAGGTGGAGGACACATACTTTAAGTTACTTTTATTATTACTGATAGAGATTTACTAGGTAGAAAGAAAACACACTATAACCACAATTTCTTAGAAACTGAAGTAAGTTTTTTTTACTGCTATAATTCTAGAAATTGAGTTAATAACAATTAAGATTAAGTGACTCACATATATTACTATGCAATTAATTTAAGTTTAGTATTATTGTTATTGTGTATTAGATAAAAGCCAACTAGAGACCATTTCAAATTGTTAAAGTGACTCAGTTGGCTGTATACTTCAGTTCGAACCAGTACTGGATCAATGCATGCAATATGATGTTAGAGGATGCTGTCCTGATGGAGGGGTCCCTCATTTGAATGCAACGTCTAACCAGAGCCCTGCTCACTAAATATCTTATGGCTCTTTTTGCAAAAGTAGAGTTGTTAGCCCAGCTTTCCTTGCCCAATTCCAAGTTGGGTTAGTTGTATTTTGTCTATTTAAAATTGCTTAAACTTCAACAGGATTTTTGTATGCTTCCTGTCCTAAACCTGTTTTACAGCGTTGTTATGTGCAGCTTAACAGTGGCCATGTCCCACTTAAATTTTTGGTGCAATGTGAAGTATTCCTTATGTATGGCCCAAATCCTGAAGTCCTTACTAGGGTTTACCTCGTCTTTACTTACCCAAATGTCCAAGGATTGAGTAACAGTTGACCCAGGACCTCAGGAATTGACCTAAAATATGTACAGTATTTAATTCTGTACCGCACGCAGATGCTTGCAAGAAGTGCTGTGATCATGAAAAGACTCTGTCTGAGTCTGCAGAGAGACCGGAACAAAACAGCATCTCTAGCAGATGCCCGAGCCATCTTGACTGTATGTTGACGCTGAAACATTATAATGACATTTCCCTGGCCCAGATTTTTACACTGTGATCCCCACTTCCACATATACTTATGCATTTATGTGCCTGCTTTCCCCACATCAGAATTGCCACAAACAGGTTTCGAGAAGGGACTCATGTCTTGGATCTCTATGAAAATCGAATCCTCACTTTCAGCTTTTAACTATTCCCTTGCTGACACTTCAAATGAAGCTCGGGCCTTTCTCCATGGATCAAAAGTGAAGAAAATATTTATATAACAACCTGTAAAGCAAAGATGACACATTTCCTACAGTCTTAATCTTCCTCACTCAAGACCATGATTTGTTTCATGTGACCTGCTCCAGTGACCATTGTGTGTTTTTCCCAACTTCAAATGGAGGATTTGGAAGTTGGGACAGAAAAAACTCTGAAGAAGGACAGATCCTCCTTTTCAAGTGATCATCTTAGAAACAGAGAAATGATATTACGGGGGAAAATGAACGAGGCAGAATTTATTTCTAAGTAAGATGTTTTCCAAAGTTTTCTAAAGAGGCACCAGCAGTATTGGAGTTCCCATAAATATGTTTTTCATAATCAGCAGGCATTTAATTAACACCCAATAGCGGTCTGACAGAATCTAAACTGAATCTTTATTTGAGACACTTAAAAAAGTGTGCTTGAAATGAATGGGGAGTGGTTCTCACAGCCTGGGTCATCAGTCACTTCTTGTCTACCAGCATGAAGGGCTCCCGTTTATTGTGTGTGTCTCATGTGACTTTGGATAACTACAGAAGCTAACACTCACCTTGAAAGTGGATCCGGCTAATTCACTGTCTTCTTTTTTTCAGTGACATTCACTTCCCTCAGGTAGGAAAACTAAGGAGAAGCTATTAATCATGGTTAAAACAAGGGATCAGAGAGAAAGTAGATGAAAATGTCTATTTTCTTAAAACAGTTCTGGGATCAATCACTAAAAACATTCAGCACTTGTTACATTATGTGTATGAAATATCTTTGGAACAATCCTCTGTCTCCCTGCCAATTTCTGCCCAGATTCTCTTTGACATATATTTCTCTTGCTAGTTTTTATCAGCTCAGCTATTCCTTTGATCCACTGAGCATCACTGACCATCGACAATTATTTTTATTAAAAGCCATTCCGTGGAAAACATTCCATTCTAGAATCAGTCCTGCTGAGGTAGCATGTCTTGGTCTTTTGGGCTAGGATCAAAGGCATGATGCTTCTTTTGTTGAAGTCAATGGGAGATTTGCTATCAGTGTTAATAGGAGCAAAGTTCAGTCTGTAGTAACTGTTAGACCCTCTATTTGTGGGACTAAGACCTGCATTTGCAAGGAGCTGGGCTTGATGCTCTAACAGGCCTTATAACCATCATGAAACTACTGTCTAGCATCTCTATTTCCCACTCCTGGTTTATTTACTGTGCTTGGGGGCAAAGCCTATTCCTTCTTCTGTGGCTCTGGAGGACCCTATCTGTAGTGAGGCCCCATTGTATGGGGTTGTGGAGAGTAAGATCTGGGTGTCCCATGGAGGCAGTCCCAGTCCTGTGCACACTGTAGGAGCAACTTTTGCACTGTATTTTGGGGACAGGGATGAGATGGAAGAAGTCGAGGGGGGCAAATTAGCAGAGCTGCACTGTATGGTTCTGGTGGCCTACAAGAGCTGCACCAGCAATAGTGGATGATCAGCTACTCTCTCCTGCCACTCTGTGGCATTGTGGGCAGGGGTATTCATCCTGCAATGCCTGAGGATGCTTGCAACTCAAGACTTGGTGCATATGTGAGTGTGTCTCCTTGTGTGTGTGTGTGTGTGTGTGTGTGTGTGTGTGGATTGGGATGGGATAGGAGAGGATTTGGCTCTTTCCTACTAGGGAGCATTGACATAGAAGCAACCTTAAAAATTTCTTTCTGGCCTCTTGCTGCCTCGTGCCCACCTTTGAGCTCTGATCCGCCCGTTCTGATGCCACGGAGCCTTCCCACAAAGGCCAGTTGTGATACCAGCAGTTGCAGAAGGCCCTGGCTTCAGATGCAGAGGCAGCAGTAGCAGGAGGGGATGAACTCCCTAGGAATAAAGATCGTATTCTCATGCAGAGGTTAGCAGCGTGGCAAGAAACAGAGAACAGAAATGCCAACAAACGCAAGCAGAATGGTCTCTAAATAGAATGTTTTTCAAAGCTCTCCCCTAGGCTGTGGCAGTTCTTTAATAAAAGGCACCGAAGTAACATTGGTGAACTGAGGAGACCCCTTCTGATAGAAACAGTGGGTTTGATTCCCTGCTTAGCCGCAGCAGTGTCACTCGGGACTAGCACCGCTCAAAGCAATGGCCTTACACCAGCGTAAAAACTGGTGTGAGTCAGAGGAGAATCAGGCCCAGCCTCTTTCAAGCCCCATTTGTCTCAGCTGTGTTATCCCTGATGGAAGAACATCATTTTGACAATAGTTTAAGACGTTAGAGTAACAGATGTGACTTGCTGGAAAAATTCTACCCCTTCCCAAGATGAGCCGTGGATAAGATGCTAGATGATGTGGTTCATTCAGGTTACTGACCCAAAGATGGGAGTGGGGTGGGGGTGGGGAGAAAGAGAGTAAGAAGACACATATGGTTTTAAATGTAAGACTAGACAAAAGGAGCTGCAGTGGGATAATGGATTATTATTCCTACAAGAATAGGCAAGAACCCGTTACACAGGAGGACAAAACAGAACTGACACATGTTATGAAATTTCTACGCCTCAGCTAGTGGGATAAATCTATGTTTTCCAACACTATCTACTTCATTTCTCCTGACCCATGTTTAATACCCTGATTGGAAATAAAGTAGCTTTCGAGAGGCACTAAGAATGCATATGAAAATCCAATTTAGGTTTGTTTATTTGTTTTTGCACTGTTTATCAATAAATCTTCCAGTGCTATGCAAAAACAGATAAGCATTGTTATACCCATTGTACAGATGGGGAAACTGAGGTACAGAGAGGTGTGATGTGATTTACTCAAGGTCAGACAGCACGTCAGTGGGAGAGCTGGAATGGGAACTCCATGCTGTCTGACTCCTAACCATACTGTTCCCATTCCTCCTGGCTATGCAATGGAAAATATAGTTCAGACAAAATAAGCACCCTGTCCATTGATGTCTCTGCCCAAACAGAATTTAGGTTTAAAGAAGTGCAGATAACTTTCCATTATTGTATTTCTCACTTTCCTAGCAAACGTTATATTTTCTGGTTGTGCTAGAAACCAGAAACTCTAATGTGATGAGAGAGACTTCTCTCGAGATATTTCTGGATCAACAGGAAGCAATGAAAGAAATCCTGTTCTGGTGAGTCTTCCAGCTTGATTATGCAGCATCTGAACTTCTGGATGACTTTCTGTACTGAACTTTTGCCTGTTTGTCCATCACCAATTTGCTCTGCACACAAGCATATCAAAGAGGGCATTCTTCTTATATAAAATCCTTCTGGGTGAAAGAAATGCCCAGCTACAGTACCTGAGTGACCTCATCTTTGGAAGATGCAGGCATAGGAAGAGTTGCAGAGCTAGATGGTGGCCAAACTTTTTCCAAGCAGCTTTGCTCAGCCTATTGTTTCAACCACAGACAGATAGGTCCAAACATCCCAAGCTACACTGGGAATGTCTGTGCTACACTTTTTTGTTGTTGCCTTGAGTCAACTGATTGCCAATGAATGCGCAAAGCAGTCAACACATTGGAAAAGCCACCCTTGGGTAAAGAACAATTGTTTCTATCTTGTGGACAAGGGCTTTGAGAAATAGCCATTTCTCTCTGTGAAGCAGAAGGTGTCACACAAATTAAGAAGCAGCCAGGATCATATGGAAGACAATTAACTAAGCTTGGATCGGCCAATGGTGATTTTTAGCCCTCCCTTTTTTTTTTTTGGCACCGTGATATGATACATTCAGACCCAAGCTGGGATCATGTTCTTCTGCTACTGGAAGGAAAATAGCTCAAAAATTTGTTTCTCTCACCAACTAAAGTTGGTCCAATAAAAGATGTTATCTTGCCCAGCTTGTCACTGGAAGAAAAGTCATTCTGAAAATCAGTTTCTAGGTCTGAGCTGACCTACCCTTGGTAGCCTTCTTGACTTTATAGCACTGCAGAGTGTAATAAAGCAGTAATGTTTACATTCCATGTTTGAAGCAAACTGTTGATGAAGAACCTTTTGTACTTGGGACGGGGGAATGAATTACTGGCCCACCAGCTTTGGGAACGAAAGTGCAGGGGTGGCACAATGAATCCTAATGCTACAAACAACAACTAGCTACAGTGTATCCCACACCCCAGGGAGCTGGATTTAGAACCCTAGTTCTTCCACTTCAGAAGCAGTCTTCTACCACTTGAACTAAAGGAGCTGGTCCTCAGCTGGCAGTGGGAATAGGTCCCTTAACCTCTTTGTGGACTGGCCAGTCACAAAAAAGATTTTCTGGCATGGGAAATAACTCAGGAAGACATGACATAAACTTTCTAGGAGACAGTCTGCAAAACAAAAGTCAGCCCAGCTGTGGTAAGAAGCAAGACACTGGATGCCCAATCCCCTGAGATGGTAGCTGCCTTCAACTCCCATTCAATTCAGTGATGAGAGTGCTCAGCACAATGCAAGACTGGGCCCAAACAGGACTCACCCAGAGCAGGGAATAGTGTCATGGTCCATGTGAGATTTGTAAGCCCCTAATCAGGGGTGAGGGAGAACAAGGCATCACAATAGTCATTAATTAATTCATCTTTATAAAGCACTTTGCAATTCTTACATAACAGTAAATCCAAAGTGGTGGTGTTATTAACAACAAAATGCTCAGACTTTATACAAATTCATTAATTTGCTATATTTCCTTATTGAGAAATATTGTCTCATGAAGCTAACGAACAGTGGATCAAACACACATATTAATAAGAGAGAGAGTGATAGGAAAATGTCTTTAGGGATTAACAGGGAACTAACAAACAAATAAACAGTCACATATGTTCTTTTTCATTTAATTTCCGGGATCTGTTGTGAATAAACATTTCATATCACACCTTTTTTGATGGCTGCCACAACATCATATCAAAGAAAAAGCTCCTTCTTCCTGAGAAAGTTAAAGTTGCTTTTCTGTGAGCAGAGATAAATGAAAGGTAGCTTTGCTACGTGGTTCCAACACAGTCCCAGACCTTTTGAACCGTTAGGATTTATATGTCATTAAATAATTAACTCAGTGATGCATGAGAGAAACTAATGCCGGTCTCGGTAAAAGACCTCAATTAATTGCTTTCATTTCAGTAGCACACTGCATTTTCATGATGGGATATAAGTGAGTGTGAACCTTATTTCAGAGACTGTTTGATAAATGCAGGCATAAAAAGGTGAAAAATGACCTGTTCAGATAAGACTTTTGTTTGCTGAAATGTTTTTTGTATTGCACAGTCTTTGGCTCCAATTGCTGCTGACTTGATCAGACACTGGAACAGATGGTTAAGAGCCTTGGCTGCATGCTACTCTGTACATTTCATATAGTCCCCCCTCTCCATGGATTCTTGGGGTAATAAGTGACATCTCAGGATATGTCTACACCAGAGTTTTTTAACTAAAGTTAACTGATTGCCAGTTAACTAACTGGTTTGGACACCCTATAAATGTTTGTTCCAGGACACAAACATTTTTGGTTTGCTGAGACCTAAGGTAAACCACAAATGTGTGTCCTGATACAAATGTTTGTGGAGTGGTCAGACTACCATGTACAAATGCGTGAGCCACTTCCAGTTAAATGGCAGTCAATCCACTCTAATTAAAAACTCTAGGGTAGGGACATACGCTCATGTCTACGGAAGAAGAGCAGAATGGGTCTGTCTTGTGGAACACTGTCTGGACAGACTATATGTTTGAATGTTATCCAGCTCATCCTGCAGTTAGAACTAGTAAGTAGTAGTGAGTGGGTTACCAAGAATATACCCTAGGGAAACACGAACTTGCTATAGGGGAGATCCAAAGGATGATTTGGGCTATCACAGAATCATAGGAATTTAGAGATGGAAAAGACTGATTAGGTCGACTAGTCTGGGTACAGAATTGTTCTCCAGTGCTTTCTCCAATTTGGTTTTAAATGTCTTCCACCACCTCCCTTGGGATTATTCCACAGTCTAATAGAATATAGTTCCTGACTATCAATGTAAACCTCCTTTGCTTTATTTAATCCCATCGGTCTGATTTACACTTTATTGTATCACGCTGAATGCCTCTTCCTCCTGCCTCAGTATTCACCAGCACTCCAGGAATCTTGTAGGATCAGCTGAACATTGTTACATTCCCCCAGGCCATTTTCGGGATGCCTCTTAGGCAGGTGATGGAAGGAGTTCTCCTGTCCTTAAACACACCAGCAGTGGAATGTCCTCCAAGTTATAGGCCAGACTGCTCCAGCTAGGAGGGAGTGTTTCTAATCCCAGATTCAATGGGGGATGAAACCGTGTCACTTCCATTTCCAGCTGTGCGGTTTGCATGCGAGTGCCCAAGCTCTCACCTCGTCCCATGGTGGGGTGGTTTGAACTGAGCCCTAGGAACAATTGGGGATATGGGCTCCAGCTGGGGTCACTTTAACCAGGTTTCAAATTCATTATTTAAAAGGTTAAAAATGGACAAATCTGGTGCCATCTGTTCAGGAGGCGGTGATAAGATTCCTGCCAGCTTCTCGTGTTCACCCCTCTCTGCTGGGTTCACATGAGCATCCATTGCCGCTTAATTACACGCTGTTACATTCACTGCTGCTGTCTTTCAACTGGCACCTGAAGCCTAGTGACTGGCTGTAGAGGAGGGTTCCTCTCTGATCAGCAGATGGTATGGCATGAGCCAGCAGGCGATAAGTGGCCGTGTGTGTTGAATGGATGCCCTCTGCCCCATTTCCAGCAGCCCCCCTCTGGAGGCTCTTCCATTGCTGGCTGGCTGGGACATTGAAGCTCTCACTACAGGGAAGGCGTTTAGAATAAAAAAAACCAACCCAAATCAAGCAGCCGCTCCACTCCTACAGAGAAGTAATGCGTGACAGTACCAGCGACCTCTGCCATGGCTGCCCTGTATGCTGGGGACGATAAAGGGTGACCAGACAGCAAGTGTGAAAAATCGGGACAGGGGTTGCGGGGTAATAGGATAATATATAATTCCTGTATAAGGAAAAGCCCCAAATATCGGGACTGTCCCTATAAAATTGGGACATCTGGTCACCTTGGGACGATAGCAGGAGCCTGAACCTGCAAGCTCTCTGCATATAAATGACTCCTGCGCATGAAGGGCTGGCAGAGTTGAGCCCCGAGTCTCTAAATGGGGCTTGTCCATATAATGGAGGCCCCTTCACTTTCCGTCATCAGGTCCCAGTAAACCCCCTTTTCCAGTAGACTATAAGGCTGTCTTCTCCCACAATAAGCTCCAGGTCTCCTGGGTGGGAGGAGGGGACAGAACAGGGTGAGGAGAAGTCCTTCTGACTTCTTATCCTCTCTGGTTTCTTCAGGCAACCAGTCCTCCTTCATCTAGTTTGTAAGGGCAGCTGGCTGACCTGCTCCCCACTCTAATGGCTTCAAAGGATGATCAGCAGTCTAATAGATCTTTTAGTCTAATGTTTCCAGACTGGGGGCATCTGGCTTCAAGTCACAGACAGAAACCGGAAGTGAAGTCACAGGTGTCCAAAGAGGTCAGAATTTCAGAGTCAGATTTTGCTGTGTGGTTTATTAAATACATCTTAAGAGGGAAGCTATATTTTGCATGGTGAGGATGAACCTGTTCAAAAAGCAGATCTCCTAATCTAGGCCCAGACGTAAACACATGAAAAGGGATCATCTTTAAGAGCCAGTGGATTGCTGCAGGACCTTGTGTTGGCCAAATTAGGCCAAAGCCCCATGGTGCTCTGCCGCTTGGCCAGAGGCGAAATGGAATAAACACTGTTTGCACAGTTTTTAGATTGCTAAATGCTGTAGGAGCAGTTATCTGACAAGGAATGGACTTCATCAAGGGTTTGTGAAGCTGATTCTTGTAAACAAAATATCTTGGGAAAAGAACTCTCAGAAACAGAATTATTAACCAGGAAGGTAAATTGCATCAAAGCTAACTACCAGGAAATATATGGCATTCAGCTCACAAGTAAAATGTATTAATCAAATCATGGGATTTGTTTGTTGTCGTAGCTGTAAATGTGATTAAAAAATGAGATATTATGTAACCACAATAAGAAAGTAGCTTATAGGGAATAAGTATAATACATTATATTTAGAATGCTTTATATGCATGCTGATTTTTATTACTCTAAAACTCTACTATAGTTAGATGTCTGTAACCTTTGCATGACTCTTGCTTTGTATACTGCAGGAAAATATAAGGCTTGAGAAATAACTCAACCCGCCAGCCTTTACGTATTCTGCTATGCTTGGTTACTACAGATCTTTCTGTCTTGCAGATGTGTGTAGAGCCAGGTGAGGTAAGGTCTGTATGGTTTAGTGTTAGCCAATATCATATACAATATTATATATAATAGCATGTATATTTTTACATAACTATAAATTGTATTCATGTTAAGTGCTTTCAAATTGCTTTTCACTTAGGCAAAGCTGTTTAACCAAGTGGAGGGATGTGAAGTATTATAGTCTCAGTGGTAGGTATAGAGACATTCCAGAGAAAAAGGATAAGACAAATAATTTTGTTGATGCTTAGCTAACATATCCTCTGTACCAAGCTATAGCTGATGCAGGATGTCTCTAAAATTTTGCTGACTTTTGAAATGCTGTGATCGAAATAAGATAATAAGCTAGTTACAATCTCTGTCCTGTTTACCGCAGGGTCTCTGCAAGCCTAGCAAGAAAATTCCAAAAACATGTCAAAGAAGATAGATAGGAACGATATGTTAAGTTTAAAGTAATGCAGCGCAATGATTGTAAACAACCCTAGTATATCTAGAGGTAAAGTGAAGTTCAGATTGTAAAACAGCTGACCAGCTGCACTGCTGCCTCCACATGGGATGGTAATGTAATGGCTTTTCTGTATTATGCTGTATTAATCTTTGGCTAATAATCTTTGATTAATAAAGTTGATTAAGCCTAGCTATTTGACATCTCTTTTTAAATCAAACCTATAACACTTGATAGGCAACAGGCAAAGGACATTAGTGTTTTCTCCAGCATAGGTCTTCCTATACTCAGCACAATGGTACCTGGCAATGTTAGATCCGGGACAACAAAAACAGAACTGAGTTGAGAAGTTTGTCTTCTTAACATACCCATCTCTCCAGTTGACTAGCACGTGCCACAGCCTCAGCGTATGATGCTAGTGTGTACATTTACAAAAACAAAATTACCCCACTAGTGCAAGTGAAGAAAAGGTGATGTTTAATGGGCTCTTAATTTGTGTGTGTGTGTGTGGGGTGGGGACTGGTAGGTAGTTGCAGTTCCTCTCACTCATGGCTGTGGAAGCCAATAGGAAATGGACTCTTCATGTAACCACTGTCACTCAGCTCTGGTCAACATATGGTAGATAGGAATGAGTTTTAAGACATGTCTTCCTCTGCATAATCCGCCATCCCCTCAACCATGCATTTTTGATAGTTAATTAGACTCCACGCAGTGGAATAACTAATGCCATGTTTAGAATTATAATCCATTACTGAACAACAGATCGTGTGAGCCATCTCACCAGTATGAGCCTTTGGACATTTTGGGTGTTTTTTTTAACCCAAAAGCTTGTTAAACTGTGTTTTGTAAATAATTCTGTAGCATGTCTGCAAATGGCTTGATCACAAAGAGGAGTCCAGGAATCAGAGGCTGCTTGTTTATTAGCAGAGACAAATAAATACATATCTGACCCAACTGTCATTATCTGTAAGGGATCAGAGTCAGTACATTAGAAGTGAAATTTTAGCTCCATTGAAGTAAATTGCAAAACTCCTAGTGACTTCAATGGGGCCAGGATTTCACACAAGCAGTCCGTTGCTCAGAAGGCTGCACTGCAGAGATATTAAATGGGCCAGTGCACACTTGTTCTGTCTTGTTTACTTTGATTGTCAGTTCTTTGGGGCAACCTCAGTGTTCAGTTTCAATCCCTCGTGGTTGTGGAGAAAAGCTTTCGATCGTGACCCAAGTGCACACTAAAGGCTCAGAAACCAAAAGACAAATAAAACAAGCCCAAAATGTATTTTCTTTACAAAAATCTCATGAATTTTAAGACAATCTCATGATTTTAAGACCTAACTCATGACTTTTGAACTCCTGACTATATAGAGTGTCTCCTTCTTTAGCTCCAATATTTAGCTAGTACAACTCTCTCTCTTTAGCTCCAGCTTCTGTATTACATGCGGTACAAGAGGGGCAGATCTATAGATTTAGTTTTACAACCCTGGTAGTTGTCACATACTTGTTTTACTCACCAGGAGGTTATACAACATTCGGAAGCAATGTCGATGCCATGCCTGCCAGAAAGATGATTGCCGCTTCTGTGCAAATTCCTTTCACACTATAAATATAGATCTTTCCCCATAATTGCAACACAGTCTTGATCTGCCTGTGGTTATTAAAAAAAAAAGCTGTTTAATTTAATTAGAGTCCATTTGAAAACCTCACAGCATGAAAGAATTTGATATACAAAAATACCCTTTACAGCTACAGACATCATTTCATGGTACCTTATCTTGTGGTAATGATAACGTGTGTAATCCAGACCTTGAACTGATATACTATATATACAGTGTGGCTAATAATTTATCAATTGATGTAGGACTATTACCACGTACTCAGCTCCCAGTCATCTGCCAAGAAAGGATACAGATGGTACTAGAGTAACGTTCACCTTGGGGGAGTTCACAGCTGCTTTAGGCCTATCCACTTTTAGCAGGAGTCACTGCTAGTGTAACACTGGAAAATATGTTGTTGTAGCTGTGTTGGTCCCAGGATATTAGAGAGACACGGCGGGTAAGGTAATATCTTTGATTGGACCAACTTCTGTTGGTGATAGAGACAAGCTTTTGAGCTTACACAGAGCTGTGACCTGAAAAAGAGCTCTATGTATGCTTGAAAGCTTGTCTCTTTCACCAACAGAAGTTGATTTAATCAACGATATTACCTCACCTTCCTTGTCACTGGAAAATGTGTGTCACATTTCCCTCAAATGGCTGGTTCACTAGTGGGTAACAGCCTACTACTGCTACCATGGGTCAGTGCTGTTGTGCAGCAGGTCCTGGGTTCAATGGAAGGTTATTATTTAAACATTATTCTAGATTCTTATTAAAATAGAGTAAAAATATATAAATAGATAGTAATGCCTCAAAACTCTCTATTAGAACTGGTCAAAAATGCCAATTTGTTTTGGTGGTGAATTTTGAAAAAAAGATAAATGATTTTGAAAAAAGAATCTTAAAAAATATTCTACGAAAAGTGTTTTTTCTTAAATGTAAAACTGAAACAAAAACAAAATAGTTTTTCAAAAACTGAACATTTATCAATTTCAGTAAAAACAGGTTTCAGTTTTAGAAAACTGAAATCCATACCTTTCTACAGAACATTTTTCAGTTTTTGTTTCTTCATCAAAAAATATAAAATTTCAAAGGAAGCAAAAATTTTCCCACGAAGAATTGCCTTTCCTTTGAAAAGCCATTTCGCACTGACAAAAAGTTTTGACAAAAAAATGTCAACCAGCTCTACACTGATACTACAGGGCTGTGGGCCATTTGTTCAGAATAGTTTAATAGTTTCATACAGCTTAAGGCCAGAAGGGACCATTTTAACTTGCTAGATATCACAGGTCATTAAATTTTTACCCAGAGTCCCCTATAATGAGCTCAATAACTTGTGTTAGACTAAAGCATTTCGGTGCTTGGGAGACTAAACTGTTGTGTGCCACTGGAAGAGAGCCCTAGAATCCTTTTATTTTTTAATAATGGAAAGCTATAAAAATGCTCCTTTACTGTGATTACAGTATTAAACCTGCTTCTATGTGATACAGGAGATAAAGCTATAGAAAACTGCTCTTATGTGACTGTGTGTGAGAGATTGTATATATACAGGAACTAAAGCAATAGGAACCTGCTCATCTTTGTGGGAGAGAGATATAGGAGCTAAATCTATCAAAAACTGTGGGTGTGTGTGAGAGAGAGAGAGGGAGAGAGATGTGCAGGAGCTAAAGATATAGAAACCTGTTCCTCTGCGTGATAAGGGAGGTCTGAAGGCATACTCTGTCCAGAGATAGGTGAATCAGTCATTTTTCTCTTTCCTTTCAGTCTGTAAAGAAATCTTGAAAGAAATCTAAGGTATTTTTCCTCCTTAGGATATTTTCTCATGGGGCATCAGGAATTATTAATTTCTGATTTCCATTTACAGTTTAATTTTCGTCTGATGGGTGGGTGCATTAGCAGAAGATAATGTCTCACCTTTAGCAGAATAATTTAAAGGGACACTGCAGGTGTCCAATTTAGAGCCCAATGTTGCAAACACTTATCCTTTGAAGTAAATGGGACCACTTGCAGTAGGTTGAAATTCAGCCCTGTGCAGGGGGCTTGTACAAGGCCTAAAACCATGCAATTCTCCATTAAATAGGGTTACCATACGTCCGGTTTTTCCCGGACATGTCCGGCTTTTCGGCAATCAAACCCCCGTCCGGGGGGAATTGCCAAAAAGCCGCACATGTCCGGGAAAAATGCCGGCCGGGCACTTCCCCTCCCG
>NW_020664725.1:9197216-9235882 GCF_002925995.2 Terrapene triunguis
GTGGAGGGTCCTCTTTTTTTATTTGTTAGATATGTTAACCCTACCATTAAACCTTCAAAGCAGTGCTTAAGTGGGACCAAAATGGAGTATTATGCATTAGCCTGGCCCCTCTGCACAGAGGGAATTCCATTCATGAAGAACAGTCTTTCCTCGGTCATGCCATGACCCAAAGTGCTAACTGGTGGAGGGTACAGAGGTGCATAGGGTGACAGGGAACATAATAGTTGGTCAAAGGATTCATATAAGGTCTCTGCCGAAAGCCTGTGTCACACTGATTATCATAATCATTGTGAAATGTGTGCTCAGATAACATGTAAGGAGTTATATGTATATTCTGAAAATTATACAGTTAAGGTCAGTGAGTCGGGGCTGATCACCAAAAGGTTTTTTCAGGCAGGAGACTTTTCTCTACCTCTCTGGCTGTATGTGAATTGAGTATTGTATACTTCACCAATGAATGCCTATTTACAGTCTGAGCAAAATGCTAATCAAGAGATTGCAAAATCTCCAGAGGAGATTCTCTACTGGCAAAAACAAGTAGCAGAGGGTACCCTGTTTACAAGTGAAGACAGTGGTTTGTTGGAACTATATCTGGGGGGGTACAGAGGTACACCTAGATATCCTTCACCTAGTGGACAGGCTGTCAGTGTGCTTGTCTTATGAACGGAAGGTGACAGCGAAGCTGGGAGAAAGACTTTAGGAAAGCTAAGCTTCATTAGACAGGAAAATGCCTTGGTAGTTGTTTAGGCCCTAGAAAGTGTGTTCTGATTTTATTTAAGCATTTGTTTCCATTCCTTCTATTTGCTTCTTCTCAAATCACTATTCTTTGTTAAATAAACTAATACGTGTTTTCATTGTAAACATATCTAAGTGCTGTGAGTTGAGCACAGCGGTGATCCTGAGGTGTAGCTGGTAAACTGAGGTTTACAGTTCCTTTGGGAGTAGAGGATCTTTGACTTTTGTGAATATCCAGTGGAACAGGGTCTGGACCCTCCAGAGGGATTCTTGGGGGCTGGAGTGTGTCTGTTGCTTACCTGCAGAGGGACAGCAGAGCCTGCATGGGCTGAAAGGGTGGTTATGTTGCCTGTGAGTGGTGCAATCAAGGAGCTAATCCCCCAGCAGGCACAGACAAGGCTCCCTCACACTAAGGACAGGTGGTAACAAGATGCCTCACAACCCTGAGTACCCTCGGAGAGCATCACACATGCCACCAAGCCCCCCTCTGTGTGCTAGTGATTAAAAAGGGGTGCCAACAGGGTTGAACTGAACATATGTATTGAATGTGGACAAAGGTTCACAATGGCTATTTCCCCATTACTCAGCCATCTCTTAAAAACACCTGCCAATGTGGGATGGAACTGGGCAGGTGGCTTTCTATTAATAAAATAAAATAAAATTAGTGATTATTTGTGTTGCAGTAGCACCTAGAGGACCCAGTCAGGGATCCCATTGTACTTGGTGCTTTATACATGTAACAAAGAGAATTTCTGCCCCAAAGAGCTTTCAATCCCCCCGCCCCCCAGAATGAGAGACAAGAGAAAACCTCCTGGGATGAGACTGTGGAATGGTATTCCTGATTCCCTCCACTGCAAGGTGTTGCCAGTACCCATTAATGAGCCATCAGCTTCATTATGTTAGTCTCCCAAAGAGCACAGTGGAAGCCCCATTGCTTCCAGCATTTATGGCTGGACTGGGTAATCCCCTAGAGAATACACTGGGTAGGGAACAATCCTGTACTGGGATCCTTACGGGGGGTGGGGGTGGGGATGGACTAGGTGCTGTGTTCTGCCAGGTCTTTTTTCCACCTCTAACTCCTATCATTCAAATTCTCCCCTTAAGATATTATTTCAGTGGAGGTTCAGGATAGGCACTCATGTGGGGACGGGTCATGGACTATTTCTTTTACTGTAATGACCAGAGACTCCAATCACCATCAGGGCTCCAATGGGCTGAGGGCAGTACAAACACACAGGAAGGCACAGTCCCTGCCAGACGAGAACCTGCACACAGTGACCTGGCAATGAGAAGAACAGACCAGCGCCCCTCTCTGGGCTCTTACCCTTCAGGAGCTCAGATAATAGAGCCAACCCCTCTGTCAGCTGCCAGCATGAGAACTCTTTCCAAGAATATAGGCTTATCCCTCCCCAGCCCCCTGTCGAGCTGGATCTACATAAACCCACATTTGTCTCTGACGATAGCCCAGTTTTCTCTCTCTATTTATCTACCTGTCGGCTCCTTTTACAATCTCTCTCAGGACAGACACAGAGTGGGAGATAGAACCAGATGCCGAGGCATGCACTGAATGCCAACTAGTCCGGCGGGATGTGTGAGTATCCTCATGCGGTGGATAGGCCTTTTTGTAAACATGCCTTGTGATGAAAGGGCCGATCCATGCTGATATTTTCAATATTAATAATCTCTCAGCTGCCTCTCTCCATTCCCCGGCTCCCTATTTACCCATCCTTCATGGTACACAGAGAGGCAGAGATTAAAACAACGATCCAGTGGCAGGAAAGGGAGGGTGGTTAAGGCAGGAATCTATATGGAGAATAAACCACATAGCTATTGGCCAGAAATGCACCAAATGTATATACAAATAACAACAGACATACTCAGTACATGGCACATACTATGTCAGGGGTGTGTGCGTGTACATATAGGTACACATACACTTGATATAGTATGTGCCGTGCACTGTATAGGGCTGTACACACACAGACAGGTGTATTTATGCCCATCTTCCTGTCCCCTCCTCACTGATTTAGATATATTTCCTTTCATCCAAAGATCCTGAAAGACTCAGCAAACTTAAAAAAAAAAGAAGTCTGATTACAAACTATGTACGCCAGGAAAACGCCACCTGTCACTTTAAATGCAGCCATCTCTGGGTGGAAGGCAGCTAACCTTAAACAGTACACAGCCAGACTACACAACAGTTCAAGAGAGACAGTGAAACATGCCACATCCATCTGAAACTGCAGGGGTATTTTAAAGTGGGTGGAATGAATGCAACCAGAATTTAGCAAAGGCATAAAGGTTAACACCCATATTCCTGCACATAGTGCTGTGGACTCTCTAATGGACACACACTGTTAAGACCTTGGTTTTATGACCTTTGTGCAGAAGCACACTTTCAGCAGCACTGCTTCCTCTAAAAGCACACTTGGGGACCATTTCAGGGCTAACTAAGGGAAGAGTCTGCTTGCTGAGTCAAAAGCACCTAGATTTTCTTGAGGTAGCATGTTTCAGAGTGGCAGCCGTGTGCCACAAGTACTCCTGTTCTTTTTGAGGTAGCATGACCACACTTACTGTACAAGACCACAGCCTAAAAGGTGCTCTGCTGTATGATTGTGAGCTGTTTATCCACACAAACAATGTATCAGATACATACAAACCGCTACTTGCTCTCTTTCTCTCTCTCACACACACACACACACACACACACGCACAACACACACATGTCAGATATCACCCATATCCTCTACAGGGTTTATTAAATAGTTGACAATGTTTCATTAATTTTGTGAAGAAAAAAAATTCCGTATTTTTATTTTGCCATTTTCAATGCCTCTGATATTTCACATTTTTGTCAAATTTTATGGAAATTTGGAGGCAAAACATGACCCGTTGCACCGTGAAGCCATTATTGCTAGAAAAAGGGGCCACTTTAATTTGACGATGAGTCCATTTTAGGCCGAAGAAATGTCACCAAAAATGGGACTCATCTCGAATTTGCAACACAAGGTGAAAATTTCAGGCATGTCAAAAATTGTTGCAAATGTCTGTGTTTTCTGTGGCATTTAAGTGCTTTCTGGGCCCAAAGATCACAGAGAAACTGCCGAGAGGAATCAGAATGAGAGGAACCTGCTCTTTATGAAGCAGAATCTCTCCTCAGGAAACACATACTTGACTGACAAAAAATCAGGCCCTTGCTTTATATCCCCCAGGATGGTACCATCTGTTATTTGGATTAACATACTCAGTTTCAGGCTGCTTTTTAGTGGCTACATCTCACAATGTAACATTAATTCCAAGGAGTAGTTTAGGCCCCCCCAAATGTCTGTTTTATCACCTAATCCCTAACATGTGTAATGCACAGTGGTTTTACCATTCGCTAGGATATTACATTCCAGAGCGGGAGCCAGACTTTACAACCCTTTTATACAGGTTATAATTTCATTTCCTTCCTTCCATACACAAATAAATACAAGCATTTAAATGCAACAGGAGACATGTCAGGGCATTAGGACTAAGATGAGTACTCCCAGTGAAGGAGCACAATAGGTGCTGCAGAACACTCACTGAAAGATTCACACTCCCAGGCTCTGAATACTGTAGGACTCAGACTGGAGCATCAAACGCCAGGGAAAATGCATCACTGCCATTATTCACACATCAGCTCATAAAGCTCTAGTTGGCGGGTCCTAAAGTTCTCAGAGGCTGGGAGTGTGAATACTGAACATATCGCTTTAGGTAACATTTGTCTGTGCAGGAAACAGAGCTTTTTCAGGGTTCAGTTCAAGACTGTGGAATGAACTCCCACAGGAATTAAGGAGCATCGCAAATCTCACTGCCTCTGCTCCAAGTGCAGGGCACAGTTCTTTGACCTGCCATCTCTAACATATGCACAAAGCAGTATGTACATTTCACCCTCCCCACCCAAAAACAACCTCAAACCAAAGGCCTACCAAAACAACCCCTCTTCATTCCCCCCCCCCACAACTCTCCCCCTGGGAGAGGGTGGGAGTGCACACCACACATGACAAATGTTAGTCATGTTGTTTAATGTACTACTGGAAGACATTCCGGGTATGTTTACAGTACAAAAAAAGACCCATGGTAGTGACTCTCAGAGCCTGGGTCAGCTGACTACGGCTCTCAGGACTCATGCTGTGGGGCTAAAATAGCAGTGTAGATGTTCAGACTCAGGCCGGGGCTCGCCAAGTTTCAGAGCCTGGACTCCAGCCCGAGACCGAACATCTACACTTACTTTTAGTGCCATAATGAGTACTGCGAACCAGAGCCAGTTAGAAAAATAAAATCATAGAATATCAGGCTTGACCTCAGGAGGTCATCCAGTCCAAGATCCTGCTCAAAGCAGGACCAATCCCCAACTAAATCTTGACCTAGGCTCTGAGACTCACTGCTGTGGGTCTTTTTCTGCAGTGTAGACATACCCTCAGATACCACAGTAATGAGGGTAGGATAAGACCCTGTATAGAACTGACTTCTGAGCATTGCATGATTACTCACTACAGCAATGGTGCAAAGAGTTATCCCCCTAGATTAAGTGCCATAAGACTACACCTTTCAGTTCTTTGCCGCTGTTTCGGGTACCATTTAACTGCAAACCAGCATACAATAACCAGTGTATTTGTCAGGGCAACCACAGATTCTCTGAGGTGATCACCATGTCGGAGGCCAAGTGTACTGGAAGATCTCTTGTTAGGTCACTGCAGGGCCAGTTAGGTTTTTCCAAACTTGTCTTTCCCAAGCAGTCCCTGGTTCTCTCCAGCACCCTGCCTAGGATTCTGGCACACATCCATCAGCTGCCCGTTGGTGTTCACATGGCACTTTTCCTGGCTAAGCAAAGGCTGTTCATTATGACTCCCCATTGCACTTAATGGTGAAAAATCTCCTTCTGGGATGGCAGGCAGAGAGCGGAGTGAATTCCAAACTCTTCATCTCCTCCCACGCCAGGCTTGGGAGATAGACCCAGCAGAGGGAGGGAGGGAGACGGCTCAGCCTGTCACCACCAGTTTGCCTTTTTTGCCTGAGGACGTTTTAAATGCTGAGGAGATTGTTGTCGAACATGATGAGGAATAGGAACCTGCAGAGAATGGGGGAGTTTGCTAGACACTGAATTTAGTGATTTTTTCTTCATGTGAGTTTAGTGCTGGTGAAACAAGCTGGATTGAGAGCCCCAGAGACTAAAATCTTATTGATCTACAGAATGCATACAGCATAGGCAGTGGCAGTGCCAGGATCTTCTACCACTCTGTCACTCTGACCCAGAGGGGCTCTCACTGGGTGAAAGGGGAGTTCAATCTCTTTTGTACAGCACTTGAGATATATAAAGCACAATATAAATCCTCAGTGTGTGTGTATATCTATATCACAATACTAAAACAAGGTGACATTGGGTGAAATCGGAAAGGCAATACATTAAACACATTTAAAATGAATATAAGTAAATGATGTATTTCAAATGCATAATTAACATGTGGAACTCACTGCCACAAGATATAATTGAGAACAAGAGAATTACAAAACAGGACTGACATGAATAATGAGAACATATACAGTTACTTTAGAAGATAAAAATGCATTAGGGGAATAAATCCTCCTGCATCAGAACACATGCCAACCCTGGTTACACAGGAGCCTCCCCTGTGGGAAGACAGGCTATCCCATACGTGTGCATTATGGGGATTCCTGTACCTTCCTCTGAGTGCCTGGCACTGGCCATTGGCAGATATAGGGTACAAGATGAGATGGGGGCCCATTGGTCTTATCCACTAAGGCAGTTCTTATGCTCCTATTTGTTATTATGCCCATTCAGTACCAAGCCTTGTTGCTACAGAGTATTAACAAGGAGGCAATTTAATTCTAAAGGATGGGTTGTACCTAATAGACACAGTCACGTGTTGTGGGCAGTGCAAGTGGCACTGTGCTTCAGTGGTGCTAAGCAGCTCCTGGAGCCCCGACGGAACACAGCTGCTGGGCTACCCTTTTAGACGCGTGCAGAGTGTGCTCCCTCCACCGGCAGACAGCATGGCAGGCCTGGGCAGAAGAGCATGGGGACGCAGCCTTACCTCCTTCTTACTCCTTTAGGGGTAGCTTGCTGCCCTGGGAGGCCCTAGGGATCTGTCCCTGCACTCAGCAGATTGCAGGGCCTGAGACTGTGACTGGTCCCAGGATGGGTGACCCAACACTTTTCCCCAGAAAGAGAAAGAAGCTGAAGTGCACCTGTGCCTGTCTGCACCGTACTGCAGTCCTTTGGCACAGGATCTGATGCTGCCTGGTGCTGAGCAGTTCCTGAGACACAGTGAGCACCCTGTGCGGAGGGAGATGGGGGCAGTTGGCAGCTCACAGGATCAGATACGTAGCCCTACCGATTCCTTGGGAAAGGGACTTGGGAATCCCTCTGCGCTGGATGCCAAGCTGCTGGTGGCGAAGACGCAGACGGCTCCTAATGATGGTATATAAACAGCCACCGTCTGTCTAAGATCTGGATGAGACTTTGATCTTTGCAGCCAATTAGAGACGAAACTTCCCCAGAGTGCTTGCCAGCAGCCAGCCGAGGACGGTGGTTCAATCTAAGGGAGGGGTGGGAGGGGAAGGGAGTGTGGGAGCTCTCCGAAGGCAGCTATAAAATATAGTGGGGATAAATCCTCTGTGACAAAGAGCCAAGTTTAACATTTCAAAATAAATTTACAGAGACCAACAAGCTCCCCTCCCCTCCGCTTGAGGAGCAGCACTGACACTCTCTGTAATCATCGGCTTAAAGCAACAGGGGAATGGGAAAGGGCTGCGCCATGGAGGGGGAACTGAGTCAGTCTTCAAGGGATGGGTGAGGACATTTTAAATGCAGAGAGGATGGGAGGAGGATCCTGGAAGGAAATACATCTATATTTCCCCACGTTTTCTCCCCAGGGACCTGGAAGGATGGAGGACTCTCAGGGGACTTTGAGAACAGGGACCGACTGTTACTAGGGAATTCCTGCAAGGATAAGGTGAAGCCTCCATCCTTTCGTCTTCTCTAGGCCCAGTGGGAGGTTAACTTGAACTGTCATCTCTGTTGCTCTGAGAACCCCCTGGTAGGAGTGTGATGAGGATGAAGTGTGACTGGGACTCAGACTGGAGGTGCCCGCAGGTGCAGTCGGGGGGGAGACTGGAAAGTTCCTTATTTCATTAATTAAGATCCTATCTTACATATATTACTGCCAATTTGTCTAAGCCATCACTCCTCATCTGATCCTAGCCACTCAGCACTATGACAGGCTGAAACTGGGGGCTGGGGCGGGGGGGAAACCTGGTACCTGATTGACCCCAACAGACAGCCCTAGTCAGGAAGTGACTATCAAACGAGGAGACTGGACCAGAGGGCCTCAGACAGAAAGGGCCAGCCAATGTCCCTCTCCTACAAACTTGACTCTGCTTTCCTCAGTATTGAGATGATAGTGGGTTTAGTTATGACAAATACGCAGTACAAGAGCTGATCAAAACAATTAATCACTTTTGAAAAATGTGCTCCTAGACATGCTCCACTGTATGTACCAGTGTAACGCACTGCTACTTAGCATGGCTCTCTGCCCCTCTTTAGTGGTTGCTGGCCTTACACAGAAGTTGATGAGCCTGCTACAATCTTGACTAAAAGAGAGGGAGTCTCTTAGCTCAGGCAGTAGTGGCTCATGAGTTTAGCCCAGCTCTGACAGATTCAATCCCTCGTGCCAGCTGACCCACCCAGGAGTGCAGTGTTAAAACAGCAGCAAACTTGACTGGAAAATCCTTTCCCATCATTACATCAATAGACTCCATTCCCAACCAGTGCGGGGAGAATACCACTGTGCCACATGAGGCTAATGAAGCTTTGGTGTAGATCAAAGTGCCTCTTGTTATTCAGTAACCACTCCGTCTGCCCCCCAGTTCTGATGTCCCATTCATGGCTATTCCCGGTCCGAAAATGGCATGAAACGGTATTTACATGTGCACAAGGCATTAACCTTGAGTCATGGGATGTTCTCCTGAAGAGTTACACTGGAAGGAGGCTGTGCAAACTAGGGGAGGAAGTGGGAACACAGATTGCCGCTGTCTGCGTAAAGGTCAAAAGTGCCTGGAAATATGGCTGCTAATTAACTCCGGCACGAGCCACGTCATTAATATAGACCCGAGCCTGTTGAATTCTCCTCTCTGGCTTTGCCTATGTATGTTAATATTGGGAAGAGAGAATTATAAAAACATAATGAGAAAGCAGTGAAATATGACCAAAGTCTTGTAATGATGAAATATAATGACTTGTAATGAAGAAAAGGCCTGGG
Source organism: Terrapene triunguis (assembly GCF_002925995.2). NCBI lineage: Eukaryota > Metazoa > Chordata > Testudines > Emydidae > Terrapene > Terrapene triunguis. The sequence continues at coordinate 9,206,258 of NW_020664725.1, forward strand.
CAAAAAATCAATTCTTGTGAAGCAAAAATAAGAGAGCAAGCAAGAGAGAGCAAAAGAAGAGAAAGAAAGCAATGGCTGGAAATGACTTTTAACTTTCCCACTTAGCGTTCTAAACCCAAAAAGCAATTACTGCCGGCCCGGTATTGCCTTTCTGCACATTAATTCCCTATTATGAGTAAAATTAATGAGTGTAGCAAACTCCTTGTCCTTGTAAAGTTGTGCTCTTTATTATTGGTGTTAATAATCTGCCTGGGACTTGGGCTCCCATGCTCACCACCAGCTCTGATTTTGGGAAAAGGAAAAAGAACAGGAGGGAAGGGGGCGGGAGGGGAAGATGAGTTGGCAGAGTGGATGGCTCTGGGGATTGAAAATGAGATCCAGAGACTCTTCCTCTCTTAGAGTATGTCTACACTGCAGCTGAGGGCGAGCCTCCCAACCTAGGTAGACAGACTTGTGTTAGCAGGCTCAAGCCAGCATGCTAAAAATAGCAGTGTGGATGTTGCAGTACTGGCAGAGACTTAGGCTAGTAGCCACCTCAGCTGGAACCCACGGGCTTGAGAGCGTGAGCTGCCTGAGCTGCAACATCTACGGTGCTATTTTTAGCATGCTACCTCGAGCCATGCTAGTGTGAGTCTGTCTATCCGTGCTGTGAGGCTCACTGCCAGAGGCAGTATAGCCATGGGCTTGGTTACGGGTTCTGATCTAAGCCAGGTTGATGGCAACTGAAAATCCCCCTCTCTTGGGTGTGTTGGCTTATATGGTTAAGAGGCACCATGCAATAGCGCACTGGGCTGGGAATCAGGAAATCCACGTTCTATTCCCTGTTCTGCCACTGTCTGCTATGTGACCTTGGGTGCGTCACTTCCTTCTTCTGTTTTCCCACTTACCCATTGTCTGTCTTGTGGATTTAGACTGTGAGCTTTTTGGGTCAGGGACTGTCTCTCATTAGGTGTTTGCACAGCATGTGGCGCTATGGCGCCTCCGGGCACTGCTTTAACACACAATAATAACGATACGAGATGAGGTTGGAGGCCTCAGCCCAGATCCTGGTGGATGAATCTCACCATTGGCAGAGGATGGCAAGGACCATGGCGGATGAACTGATCTTTTGTGTGCACATCAGTGAGGAGACACGGGAGTAAGGCTGGGTGGGGGAATCTCTCCCTGCTCCTGGCCAGGCTGTACATGAGATCAGTCTGCTGCAGCACGCCACTGCCTGGTGTGCAAGGGCTATGGGTGTTGGCAGGGAGATTGCAATGGTGCTTGGCCTCTGAGTTTGGGAATGGGGTGCACATGGGGAGGGTGGGAGGGAAGGCTGCAAGCACTGTCTCCCAATTGAGCACCCATGCAGGAACCAAGCCCAATCTGGCCCAAAAGGTACAAGGCATTTTACAGCCGATTGGAAAGGCAAGTTGGCAATGTCCCTACAGCCGCTGCTCCTGCTGCCTCATCTCCGCCTGTGCATTTGGAAACCAAGATGCAAAGGATGGGGTACATGCATAATTTAAGAGGCATACAGGTGGCAATGGAGAGAAATCTCCTCCAGCTACAGAAAGCCCTACAAGGCTTTACACATTGGCAGATGGTGGTGAGTACTTGCTGCTGCCCCATGGGTTCTCATTCTGTAAAAATATGAGACTCAGAACTGCCTGACTCCCCAGCCTGTGATCCACTATTTGTGAGCTGAGCAGTAGAATGCAACCTCCTGCATCACAGGGCTGAGAAGGTCAGGAGATGCAGTGTGATGAATGGTACAGTTTCCAAGGATGCTGCCCTGGGGCTGGCTCAGTGTGGGGAGGTGGGATCCCCGTGGAGATGCCAGATGGCTAGAGCATTGCTAACACTGTACTTAGCTTGGACTTTCAATGCTGTGCAGGTGGGAGATGGGAGCAAGAGAAGAGAGAGAATGGGGAAAGAGAGGGATAGAGACAGAGGAGAGGATGTGGGGGAGAAGACTGTAAGGGGAAAGGGAGAAGAGGTGGAGGGGATGGGGAGAGAGAAATCATAGTAGGTTAGGAAAAGGGAAAAGAGAAATGGGTCTGTGTCAAAGGTCCTGGGAAAGCTGTTAGGAAAGCTTATAACCAGCTAAGCAGCATGTAACTAGGCCTATCAAAATATTGGCAGGAGTAGAAGTATGGGGGGAAGATCCTGCCATTATCTGGGCACCTTAATAGGATTTAAATTGCATAGAGGAATTAAACCCGCATGGAGTTAGGGTTACTCCTGTCCCGTAAGATTATGGGGACATGGCCAGTGGGTATGGGATAAGAGTGTTAGTGCCTCTATCATATTTGTGGGGCAGACTGACAATCCTTCTGCAGTGTTTATGCTTCCAGTGCTGGAGCAGTCCTGAGTTACCAGAGTGTGCAAAAGGATGAGGAGAAGGGAATTGAAGGAGACAGTCTCCTGCTGAAGTTAGCTGCCTTCAAAAGAGCTTTAAAAAATAGGTATCATTTAACCCATCACTAAATTGCAACCACTTCTGGGGTGGCACATAGGTGCTGTTTGACAGCACAAGATGCCTTTAGAAAACAGTTTAGACCAGAGGGAAGAATCCTGTATCCACTTGAAACTAGAGCAGGGGAAGTTATTTAAGGTGGAATAAAAGCAGGACACATGCTGCTCCTGCCAAAAGTACCATGAAATCTTTAATGACCCCAAGAAATCAGGACCTTGGAATCACGGAACCTAAACTTTGAGATTGTGACCCTGGTCATAAAGGTCCCACTAGCAGCACTGTTTCATCTAGCACTATTCTGGGTCATTAATTCCGGGGGAAGAGTCACTAACACAGCTTCCTGCAATGCCTGTGTTTTAACTTGTAGTCTCTCACCCAAGCACAAATTAGGCTTGAGTTCTGAACAGCCCAAGGTGGGGTGTCTGTGTTGTATCCCATGCTCTGGGATTGGGTTTTCTGGATCATAGTGGTCACAGCAGCTGTAATCAGAACATCCCTGGCCAAATCAGCAAGCGTTTTATGCCAGTTACTATGTTAACAGGGTGATGCTAACCTTAGACGTTTATCTCTATAGAACAAGCAAACACAGCACAGATCCCTCATGGGCCTGACACCAGAAGCCCAGCTGCATTTATGACACCAGGTTCACAACCTTATGGGCCAGAGGGCTACCTAATTACCACAGAGTACTCTTTGCATAACAGCAGCCAGAATTCACCATGCAGAAGCAGCTTTAAGTTACCTGCCTCAGTCCTCTGCCTGCACATTAGAATTTAAAACCTACCGTAAAAAGGCTGAAAGGTGAACTGCAAAGCTTTAATGGAAACAATTTAAAAAACTGTTTGAGGTCTCAAATGATATGGCCTATTTCACGATACCTAATATTTATACTGCACCTTCCACCCAGATTTAAATACAATCAATATCCTACACTTATCTTTTAAAACAAATTGCTGGGGAAATCCCATTCTCCTTCCCAGTCTGCATTATTTCTAAAAGCAGTACGGCCGGATTCTGATCTCTCTTACATCTGTGTAAATCCAGCCTAGCTCTATTGGAGCCAATGGGATTACACTGCTGTAGTTGGGGTAAATGAGATTAGAATCAAACCCAGATTCACCACTGCCTTGCAGCCTGGGGCCTGAATTTTCAGTTACACTTTTACACCTCTCCCACAGCATAAAGGGGCCTTGATGTGGCATATATGTAATGTACCCCTACTTTACGGCCCCTTTACACTGCCAGAGAGGTGTAAAGAGGCCTTCGTTTAAATGAGAATCAGGCCCTGTGTAGTCATTTGCACTTGTGCAAAAAAAGTGGAAAATGCTTTGAAACAATTAAGAATCAGGCCCATACTGTTTCAGTCCCTGTGCACATGGGAGCAGGTTCTCCTCTCTGTCACCCAGCACATACCCATTAACTTTAATGGGGCTACAGGTGTATAACAGCAGAACCTAGCAGATGATCTGTTGCGGATTTTGTGGTCTCCATGTACAGTGTTTGGCTTTTTAATACAACTGTAGCAATTCACCTCTTAAGGCCAGGCCTATAAAGGGAAGATCGAGGTGCTATATGAGGCTTCAAATTGTTCCCTGGTAAAGGAACCATTCACTGTCACCAATAGGTCACCAGTTCAAATCCAGCACAGGACAGTAGTGGCCAAGAGGTGCCACCATCTGATGGCTGTTAGATAGCTTGTGTGAATTGAGTTTGAAAGTTCTCAGTCCTGATCCTAGCACACAAGTCTCTGCATCAGGAGTCCACCATTGCAACTGGCACTACTTGACCCTGTTGCTAGTAATCTCTGCAGAGACCAATGCATGTAAGGGACAGGAGGAGTCACTTTCATGGGGTGCCCCTTCAGTGAGATTTGAGGTACATTGATGAGGCAAGGTGAGGGGGGAGCTTGTGTCCATTCAGTGGCTGCATCATTTCCCCCCTGCTTGGAAACCATCATTTCTCTCTGTGTCTCCCGTAAGGAGAATGAAGCCATTTGAGTGGGGAACAAGATGAAATCTGGATCCTATCCACAGAAAGTCATTATCCAAATTATGTTCCTAAATTGGATGAGAAGCCACATATCTCCCGTTCTTGTGGCCTGTCGGTTGGTTCAATGCTATGTAAGCACACAGCATATCTTTGCTTGTTCATTGCTGAATGGAAAGAGGCAGCTCTAGCGGCTTAATGCATTATTATAATAACAGACCTACTTGGCAGGACTCACAGACACTTTATTCTTGCCACCAGCCAGGAACACCTTATATTTTGTATGACTCTTGAAGTGCATTTGCAGCTGCCCCCTTGCTGCAACTCAAGAGATAGGAAACACCTACTGATCCCTCAGTTTAGGGAGATTCCTCTATACATCCTGGGTCTTTGTCTGTGATTTATTTGCTAGGGGTGGGGGGAAGCTCAGAAGATCTGGAGGTTCATTTTGGATAAGGATCAGAACAAGATGATCGTCTTAAATTGGTGATCCTGGGTTTAGGAGTTCATGAGAACAAGCTCTCTGGTGATATTTAGGCACTTCTGGTCCCAGCCAGAACCTGGATGCGCAGAGATCACCAGAAAATGCAAACAACTTGGTTCCAGACTTTCAGAGAGTGTTCAAAATGGGAACTCAGATCTAAATCTGAATTTTGCAACTTGTTCCTATTTTTCTAATAGGCTGAACTGAAACACTGGCTCTAACTAGATTTAGGATCATATTATTATTTTTCTAAAGAAGGTTTGGTTCAGCTTGAGCTCTGGGTAAAGGTTCACTCAGGTTCTGAATTTATCCACCACAGTTCCTCTGTCCCTACTTCTCACACAGAAGGAATGACTGGAGTTTATCTGGACATAAAGGAAAATCCTTTAAAAATAATGGAGGTTCCACCAACCTAAATAAAACTGTTCCCTAATGGGAAAGGGGGCAGGTTTCTCCTGGCCCAGGAACATTCATTTGTAGCTTTTGAGGAGGAAATTGTTTCTGTTTGAGTTTACTTCCTAACTTGCATCTAGGCCTTGCTTATTCTATCCCCATTCCCAAGGCTGACACCAAGCACTGGGCCACAGACAGTATTCAGAAGTTTTTAGCTTGCTATATAATGCCTATGCTGTAGTTTTCTTCTGATACAGGACTCAATCCTGCAAGGAGCTGAAGTCAGTGGGAGTTGAGAGCGCTCAGCAGTTTGCAGAAATGGGATAATGTGTGACTTCCTAGGAGGGAGAGATCTGTGGAGCTGTAAGGTCCACAAGCAACCCAACCTGCTGCAGGCTGGTCAATGTTACCTTTATTTGCAAGCAAGACTTTATAGTAACCACCTCACCAGTTCCAGCCATCTAACCTATCTGCATCCTGGATTAAGTGCAACGAGGGGTCAACTATTTAGTTTTAGGAGCATATGGAATCCTACTATTTCAGCAAAATGTGTCTCAGTGTAACAAAGACTATATACTTCAACCTGTCATTATTTCTGACTAAGCAGCTCAGATTTTACATTCTCCCTTCAGCAACAACACCCACCTGCTTCCAGCCAAAGCCCCAGCTCAACAAGGTGTTTAAGCACATAACTTTAAGCGTGCAGGCAGTCTCTTTGATTTTAACAGGGCTACTCATATGCTTAAAATCAGGAATGTGCTTAAGTACTTGGATGAATCAGGGCCCGTGTTTCCTGCACCTCTCACTTCTGTTCATTGCTACCCAATTAGCATCCCTGTCAGCAGTATAATGGCAGTGACTTTGTCCTCAGACCACTGCACTGTAGCATTTAACCTACCGCTACATCTACATTATGCTTAGAGCTATAGCAAACCATTTACCAGAGCAGTGAACTCTAGTGAACTGCATTCCAAAGCAGTGATTTATTTGTTAAATTCTTAAAGGAGGGGAGGCATGGGAAGGCCTTCAACCTTCTGACTGAGGTAAATAGCACATCACAATATTATCAACAAACAAGAATAGCTAGTGTATGAAAAGACAGAGAAGTGATGGGAGTGTTGGAAATACATTACCTAGGTAGGGTGTTATTGAACATGCAGCTTTACAGTTTTGAAGATGGATACAATGGGTATGCCTGCAAAAATGTATGCATTCAGAGATAACCACAATTACACACTCACTGGGCGTACCAAATGGGTGAGTCACCATAGAATCATCACCATCATAGGACTGGAAGGGACCTTGAGAGGTCATCTAGTCCAGTCCCCTGCACTCATGGCAGGACTAAATATTATATGTACACAAATGTGCACAATAGGCGCACTTTCCCACATTGCGTGTGTGCATGCAAATGATGGCTCATTTGTTATTTCAGTCACAAAGCATGTAACCTAATTTCTGTGGGAGTACAGAGACGAGAGAGTTTAGAATGGGCAGGATGAGAATTTCCCTGGCTCTCCCCCCCCCCCATTAATAAATCACTGCCTTGAAAAGTATGAAAGCACCTCATCTCAGAAAGTGCAATCTTCTCTGGCAGCCAGCAAACACCCACACGGGGGACCTGATATAAAGCATGGCTCAGAAATGTGGAACAAATGGTCAAGAGGAAGGCTGGTGCATTGGGATCTCACTCTAGATTTGACTTGTGGGGATAAGTGTGATGTAAGCTTGGGGCTAGAGTGGTGTGTTAATGTGTGTGAGAAAGAGAGAGATGTGTTAAGCTTCCAAGGAAGGGGAAATGCGTTGCTGTTGCAGGAAAACATATTCAAGAAGGCAAACAGAGTCAAGTGCCTGCTGCTGTGGTGGATGGCTTATGCTGGTGGTTATTGTAAGCTGCTGCGTTACTTGTTCCTCACTTTTGGGCTTTCTCTACAGGTAACCAAGAGACAGCAAATTTCATTGATCCACCCACACCGTGTGCCAAGCAATCCCTCCAGAGGCTCAGCAGCAGGTGAGAGGAAATGTAATGTGCTGTGGAGGGGGATCTGCAAGCTGTATCATGCATGGAGCCGGAGGAGGAATGCTTGTGGGGGCACAGCGCTCAAGCTTTTCCCATTTCTGAAGGGCATGGCTGTGCCAGCTGCTGCTAGACGTTGTCCGCTTTTGTTCTTTGCACAGCTATGATTCAGCTGGCTACAGGGGCCCAATGCTCTTTCAATGAATCCTGGGGTTCAGACTGCACTTTAGAAATGGGCTTTTTTGTCCACAAAGAAATCCCCTGAGACTAAGTTTGGCAATGTGTGTGTGAAGGAGAAGGAAAAGAATGAAAAGCTCTAACAGTTAGCTTTTAAATGCATTCATTTCCTTGGGAGATTTTGTTGATATAATTCATATTACACACACAAAAATTAGGTTAAAAGAACATTATTAAGGTTTTAAAATCAAGCACTCAACAGTTAGGAGATGCCAGAATTAAGGTTCCCTGTGCAACTTTAATTCAGCTCCCTTTGTGTGTAAGCATTATGATAAAGTCTTTTATTACATGTTCACATGCTATTTTTTCCATAGTGGCACCGTCTCATTCAATGCACCTTTCAGCTCCTAATCCAATCTCACTGTACCCTGCAACAAACTGGTTCCCAGTCCCCCAAATCATTTCTCTCACTGGCTCCCAGTCCCAATCTCCTTGCCCAACCAGTCCCAGTCTCCTTCCTCAAATTCCCAGTCACATTTCTCTCTCCCCCTCCTCCAATTCCAGTTTCACCAGACTCCTTGCACCAATCTGCTCCTTTCCCTTCTCCTTGGTCCAGCTTTCATCCCCTCTGCATTCAAATCAGACAGCTTCCTTTTGCATGATGCCTGGATGTCATTGAAAGCACAAGAGAGACAGGCTTCCTGCTCTCAATTTCAGTGCCTGGCCCCACTCCACCCCAGAGCAGCAATTGTAGGGAAAGTCTATCTGTCTTTGCCTCTGTAGCCCTGGGCTGGAGCATACTCAGACGCTCTGTGGTGATAGCATATACACACTGCAGTCATAGTCAGGAGCTGTGAGGAGATGTTATAAGCAAGTGAAAACAGGATCTTACAATGGGAAGTGTTGGGGAACTTTAGTAACAGGCAACACTACCAGCCCTGTCTCTAATAGATATAGCATATATTTAACCAAATCCCTTGAAACATCAACCTATGGGTCTATTTTCCCGTTATTGCTCTGCTTGGGTGTTGCTTTGCATGCCCCTAACCTTTATCTGTTTTGTATGTGAGTGTGTGTCCTTTTTGACTGGAAGCTCTTTGGAGCAGGAGCAATCTTTTTCTAACTGTGTGTGCAGCGATTAGCACATTTTGAGAGCAACAGCAATACTGATCAACAAAGTGCTCAAAGGCCCTAACCCTGATTGGGGCCCCATTGTGTTGATGCCTGGGATTTTCAAAGGAAACCAAGGGAAAGAAGAAATGCAGTGGGATATGTGTGCCTAGCTCCTTTGGATTTCTGTGAAAATCCCAGATTATGATGATATGATCAAGATGCCACTGAGCTCCCCAAGAAAAGTTTGACGCAGCTGTTGAGCCAAAGCAAAATGTAGCCCTATCGCTTTAAAAATCATATCCACCTCCAGAGCTTCATTTTGTTTCATACAGTTTGAGACAGGGAAAGGGCAGAGAAGAAAGACCCTGAATGTTGAGGCTGACCTAAGCTCAGAGAATTGGGATTCAATCAGAATGAAAAACTGGGGTAGCCTGGGGAAGAGGCAGATGACTATTGGTGCTACATGTGTGAGTGGGCCCTGTGGCTTGTGCTGTTGTAATTCTATAACGTGATCAAACCTCCACCCGGGGACTATGTATCTGTCTGCCTATGGCTTTGTCCAGCTCCTGGGGAGCTGTCCAACAGGGTCAGCTCCTGAACAGCACCAAGCACATCGGAACTGAGAGCCAGCTTGTGAGCACAGTTCGGAGGCTTTCCGTCATAACGGGACTGATGTATCAGACCAGGTAACTCCTCTGTAAGTAGATGTCACAGAGCACCTCAGGGCCTCAGCCTGGCAGATGACTGGGTTTTAAACTCCACACTGAGCGCTAGTTTCCAAGCAGTTTTCTGATCCTCTGTCACCACTTTGGACCTGATTCTCATTTAAAAACAGTGCCCTTTTAACAGTGTGAAGGGGTTTGACCAACTGAAAGGGACTTTGTGGCAAGGATCCCAGTATTTTGAGATCCAACAGAGACAACAGGAAACAGAGAAATGGGAAAGGAGGAAAGAACGTGCTGAGGCCGACTCAACCATCCAGATCCGCCCCTTCCCTGGGGAAATGTCTGCCCCACCTGTGAGAAGATCTGTGGATCCCAGATCGGTCTCATTAGCCAAGACAATCATCCTTGAACTCCGAGGGATCACTGACCAGACCAGTGTGAAGGGACTTGAAAACTGGTGTAGCTATTATTTACTTAAACTTCAAGACCCCTTTACACTGTCAAAAGTGGTGTAAAGGGGCTGTTGTGTAACTGGAAATTAGTCCTTTTAATTTTCAGGGCAAAGGTATTCTTTGAGTTCCTTTTATGGCAAATGGTGGTGATGTGGTTGGGCATTTACGGATAATACATAATTATAGGGCAAATACTTCTAATGATGGCTAAAGGGCAAAGGCTCAGCGTCTGAGTTTATGAGAATATCCCAAACACCCAGAAGTATTTCTAAATAATCAAAACCACCTGAGACTGCAAAACTGGTCTGGGAATCACTATTTGGAATCACAGAGCCAGCTTCACTGATATGCTCTGACTGCTTTGCACCTCTCAGGTGACTTGGTGTAGCCTGCTTAAATGACCAGATATCCTGGGTTTGCAGCTGTTTTGCTTGACTGCACAGGCACAAAGCACCGATGTGTACTGAGGAATCTGGCCCTAGAAGGGTCCATTCAAGGAGGCAAATGAGTAATCTGAACATTTCAGACCCTCAGAAAAGGTTTGGTTCAAGCTTGGTTCCAAAGACAGGTGAAGGTCCGGGGGCAGGCGGAGAGTTGAGAAGAAGGAGGACTTTTTCTTTTCTCAGTATTGTTTCACACCTCACTAGTGAACACACAATTGTTTCTCACTCGGTGCTTTTGGGGAGTAGTGTGATCTAAGGATGGTCATGATGCCCCACCGACTAGGTTGAATCGAATCTACAAGCTGCATTTTGCTTGTGATGGTGCAGATCTCAGCTCTGGCCTTCACAGCTCGGAAAGCTAGTTCATTAAACCGCTTGTTGTGACACCTTGGGCAGCCCCAATGAAGTTTAGTCTTATCAAGTAACAAACAAGCTTAGAATCTCAGAGTCAATACCTCTCAGAGTGGAGATCCTAGACATAATGATTAATTCACTGCTGACTGCCTGGATAAGAGGCTATAGAAACAGAGAGGGAATAGTGTCTAGGCACTCAGATGCTGCAGAGGTGTGTGTGTGTGTGTGTGTGTGAGAGAGGTCCTAATGTCTCAATCTTCTTTTTCCCCCCCCCATCCCCATGGATGGTCACAAACAGGTGTCAGAAGATTGCAATCACCCTGCCCTTCTCATATGGCTAAAGGACTTACCCCCGTAAAATGAGTCTAAGTCTACCTCACAGGGTAGACTTGATTCATTAGCATTTGTAAAACCACGTAGAGATTCTCAGATGTAAATCTCATCTGGAATGGCAAATTGCTAATGATAATTAATAGTTATTCATTATAATTTTAAAGATTTTTTTCGGAGGGAAGGGAGGGAGGGGATAGGAGCTCTTGAGATGAAGAACATCAAAAATCTCACTATACACATTACCCCCCCCCCCCCCCCGCCACCTCCAGACTAGCACTGATGGAAAGAGCTGACATCATATGTGAAAGGAGACGCTGTAACGCAATAAGCAGTGATAGAGGCTTCGGGTGGACCTGCATTCACAACACATTCCTCCTCTCATATTCAACATAGTTTAGGGAGGGAGGGGCAGGATTTGCACGAGAGAGCAAAGTGGATGAACAGGGTCCTTACATTGCTCTCTCAAATTGATGCAAAGGAAGCCCTAATTAAACAGATGTTCTTAATAATACTCTGACAACTGTCCCTGCTTTAATTTGCTTTGGAGTAAAGATTAATATAACAATGCAGCAATACTTTTCAAGGGGAGAAAAAGGAGCAGAGCTAATAAAAGCCAGTAGCTTACATGGTATATTATTGCTTTTCTTTCTGCATGTCTGGCAAATATTTATCTCCTCTGGGAGCAGTTTTCATATTTATTTGATCAGTCCTCCAAGCTAAAGCTGATTTTGTGGTACATTGCAAAAGGATTAATACCAGGCCAAGAGGTGTGCTGGGGACACAGACACATCAGGGGTCTCCATGGTGATTCTCAAGCACAGAGGGAAATATCCCAGTGGCAATAAAGTTAGCAAAGCTATTAACCATGAAGGGCGGCCTGGAGAGGCTGGGGAAGGGAGTGCATTTCAGGCTTGTGAAGCAGGGAACTTGTCAAGCAGTGACAGGTGAACCACAAAAGGTTCTGAGATCCGATTACCTCAATCTTTAGGACCGAGTCTCAGGTCAATGGGATAATTTCTCAGGCCTCCATAATCTCAGGGCTTGCTGTGGTGACATGGTTGGGGGTGCCGCATGTGCCACGGGCATAGATGGCACAACCATGAGTGTGACACTGAATAGAGTAGAGGGAAACAGAAAGCCTACGCAGGCCATGGAGATGATAAAACTTCAGTTCTTGGGCAAGAGTCTCCTCTGCCATAAACTTTACTTACATCTGTGCAAAGTAAGTATCAAATAAAAATGGCAATGCTTTGCCCCCATTTTGGTGTTTCTATGCTGCCATTAGTCATAGAACAGGAACATAAGAATTGCTAGACTGGATCAGACCCAAGGTCCATCTAGTAGAGTATCCCATCTGTGACAGTGGCCAGTGCCAGATGCTACAGAGGCAAGAACCCCACAATAGGCTGATGTGGGATAATCTGCCCCCCACATTATGTCTCGTCCTAGCTTCTAATAGAGATTGGTTTAAATCCTGAAGCACAAGGTTTAATAACTCTTCCAAAACTGCTGTTGTCACTAATTACGATAACGCTGAATATTCTTGATATCCCAATAATTATTTGATCCCTTTTTGAATCCTATTAAGTTCTTGGCTTCAGTGGTTTCTTGTGGCAATGAGTTCCACAGTTTAATTGCACATTGTAGGAACAAGTGTTGTCTTTATCAGTTTTGAATTTCACAGAATCTAGTTGCGAGACAGAAACTGATCTGTCTGATGAGTGTTCTTCAAGTTCTGCAGGTGAGGCTGAACCTTCTGTAGGCAAGAGTACACAGAAAGGACCATTTGATAGATAGCATTAAACTGTAAATCCTCACTTTGGAAAATAATTTGTAGCCTGAGTATGAGCGTGCAGCTCTTTTCTCATGCCAAGCAGCACAGCACCTGCTAGCACCATGTTGGGCCATTATAGGGTGACCAGACAGCAAGTATGAAAAATCGGGACAGAGGGTGGGGGGTAATAGGTGCCTTTATAAGACAAAGCCCCAAATATTAGGACAGGATGTTGTACCATTACAATGGTCCTGCTCTGAAATACCCCGCAGAAATTCTTTGGCACCTCTGCAAATAATGTCTTTCAGTGCTGTTCATATCCTTCATTGTCAGATGCCTTCATGAGCTGCTTTGCTCTGAGATGGACTCCACCTGAAAGGCACCCTGTTTGTATAACTCTTCCTGTCAGCCCTGCCCTGAGCATGCCCTGGGGAGGGGCTTAGCTTGAGTTGAACTGGACCCCAGGGCTAAGATTCTTCAGCCCTTTGTTATGCATGAAGGAAGCACGTGAGGGGCCTTGTGTGCCACCGTGGGCTCTGCATGGCATTGATATTTTGTCCCTTTAATTCGTCTAGTGGATGTACAGATTATCTCAGGCCAGCAGGAAACAGACGCAAATGGGAAACAGCTGGTTTATGGTTCACCTCATTTAAATTTTCCACCCCAAATCTCTGATATCCCAACAGCCAGGAGAACAACTGTGCAAAATGCTCTGGGCAGTGGAAGCGATGAGGCATCTGGCGGAGCGAGCAGCTGAGGGAGAACATGAGGGAGGAAGAGGGGAAGGCAAAAGAAGAGAGCAAGGAAGAAAGCCATGGGAGAGAATACACAGATCAGAGAAAAGGGGGAGCAGGGGACAAGAAAGAAAGAGGGGAAGACTCAATCCACCCAATGGGAGGGCATTACCAATTACCCATTCTTGAAATATTTCAAAGCTCTGCTTGTGATGCAATTTGTGAAGCCATTAATGATAATGAATCCCTTAGACAATAAGGGGGGGGAAGCAGCAAGTTAGAGAAAAGAGGAGAAGCTGCCAGCTAAGTGTGTTGCCCTTTGCTGGAGTTAATGAAGCTTGTTTACTTTCTGGCTTTTTACAGTTTTTTGAAATGTCAGATGCCACCCAGATTCCCTCCCTCCCATTTCTACACACAGACACACACACACACACACACACACACACACACACACACTGGGAGAAGAACCTTTGAATGCAGCTTTGAGCTAAACTTCTTTTCAAACTGGTGAGATCCCCGCAAGCTAATAGGAATGGTAAAGACTGTTGTTGCACCAGCAGAGCGTGTGCACTAAAAGGGGTAAGTCTGACTAATGCGCTAATAGGACTAGTGCACTAGAAGGACGGGTGCACTCATTATTCAGTGGCTCACAACCATTCTCTGTGGCCCAAACCACACTGCAGGCTCTTCAGGTCTCAGCAACTAACCAGTCCCTTGGTCCAAACTTCAAGTGTCTATGTCATTGAACAGGAAGGACACTGCTGAAGCTGTGCATCGGTGGGAATTATTATGGATGAAATGATGGATGCTCCAGGGTTGAACTGACTTAGGCTTATCATTGGCATTTACCTTGCACAGCTCTGGGCTGTTTGTTTATCCAATTATGGTTCCTGGATGATTATCAGTTCCTGCAAGGATTTTCCTGGTTTGCAAATTTACTCATACTGCTGAGCTAATTTTTGATCCTCCTCACTGATCACCTGAACCTGGAATCCTGGATAGCCCAATCGCCTATTGCTCTGCCAGAGCGAAGTGATGCAACGGTGAAGTGAGAGACGGATAAGTACCCATTCTTTGCGTGGGACGGTGAAAGCCATCCTGAGGTTAAACACCTCTACCGGCTCGGTCTCTAAAAGGTGCTTGGATTTTCTTGTGCCCAAAGAGAAAATAAACTAGTGGTGGGCTGCTGTCAAAAAAGAAAAAGAAAGGCAAGGGGCATCGAGTAATGAAATGTGGAATGGTCCCCAATTTTATGGCACACTGAACAGCATCTGGATTTTCTGAAGGCTGAAAATGCATAGGGGAAAAAAGTCAGAATTGATTTTAAGCCAGCATCACCTCAAAGAAGAAAGTAAATGAATAATAACACTCTTCTCATTCCATCCCATAAGCCCACAGTACTTTACAAACATGACTTCATTATTTAAGCATCCCAACCTGCCTGCAATACGGTAGGTAATGAACATTGCCCCCACTGTACAGATGGGGAAATCTGAGGCAGAGAGAGAGAGAGAGAGGGAATTGACTTGGCCAAGGTCACAAGGTAAATCAGAGTCAGGAGTAGAACCTCGGAGACCTGACTCAGTCCTCTGCTCTAACCAACAGGAAGCCTCACCTTCACAGAGTGTTTTGGCAGTCAGAAAAATGCCCATGTAATAATGATTCCTTCTTCCCTGATAAAAACAAGCTTTTGCTTCATTTCTCCCATAGAGCTGACACAGCTGTGGTAGAGTAAGCCGCATTCTGCTCTGCCGCAGACACCATCATCAGCTAAACTGCCACCTGAGACTTAAATGCAGGATCTCTGTGAGTAGACAAACTGGGTTTTCTTGTCCCAAGGGCTGAGTTCTCAGGGCAGGAGGATAGAGGGGAAAAAACCAAAACCAACAAACCAAATAATCTTTTGACTTGTAAACAGAGCTCATCCAATCCAGAAAATCCTGGGAGGGGATCAGTACAGAAGCCGTGGAGCTATTCTTCCAGCTTCCGTTTTTCAACTACAGTTGTGCTTTAAAGGCTCAACTCGTATAGCACCAGTACATGAGCCTGCCAGCCAAGATTGAGCCAAGACTTAAATGCCATGGATCCTAATGCTTCCTCAGATCCACCAGCTCAAGCAAAGCTGAAGATGCCTGTGAAGACCCTAGGTACAGAGCCCAGGATTCAGGGCCTATTTCTACATTGCCCTGCACCATATACAGTGAGTGCAAAGCGCTACTAGAGGAGAACAGTGGTGTTCTACACCTGCCTGGCACCGGTGTAAATGACTACACAAGGTGCAGGACAATGAAGAATGAGGCACAGTCAGTGCCCAACCTTCTTCCCCCAGCCTGCTCTCCCTTCCTGGCTGCTGACAGTGCGGAAGACTCACTTCATAGGGAAGGACGGAAGGGAGGTTTTCCAGTTCAATGAGAAGCAGGTGTGGGAGGAAGAGGGGAGATGTTAGTCGTACCCCATAAAGTGATTCCTCAGTGGCTCCAGTTATTACTCCCTTGGTGATGGTTTCCCACGCATGGTGGAACTGGAATGTGGATGGTGAACACTTTCCTAGCACCGAAGGTTGGAATAGGGGCAACCTGGATGGCTGGAGTGGGGGCACCATGTGGCTGCATCTCCCAAAATCTCTGTGTCTGAGAATCCTTTCATCAGCACTAGCAACTGCTTTAGCTGCCTATTCCTTCCCTACCCACTTCTCTGGTCTCAGCTCACATCCCCTTGGGGCGTGCGAGGGGAAGGAACATGTCAGGCAGCTGTCCTGAGCCAATCCGCCCTGACACATCTCAGCCCAGTGTCAGAGGCAGAATTAATACAGTGATGCGGGGGCAGGCTGAATTATTTACTTGTCCCATAAATCAGCCAGCTGGAGCTTTCGCTGCCTGGTGACAACACCAGCCATTGCTCACTATTCCTTTCTGAGTACATCTCTCCTTGCTGGTGCTGCCAGGGAAGGTTCCAAAGATTAATGACATAAAGTATGGGTGCCTTCTCCTCCTTTCCCAGCAACCTTCCCTTCTGCTTCCACTGATGCCCTGGCACCGCAGAGGGCCCTGTTCAAGGCTCAAGAAAGCACGGGCCCAGGCACTAGTCTAGCAGCTTCACAGCATCTGACTTTCCCCACTGAGCCCAGCCCGCCCTCCCCCTGCACCCACTGCTGGGTGCTGCTGCTCCCCGCACTCACCACTGGGATCCTCTCTCTGTGCTCTCCACTAGGACCTGCCCCCCTTGTACACCCCACTGGGACCAGCTGTCCCCACTCCCCACTAAAACAAGTCCCCTGCACTCACTGCTGGACCCAGCCCTACCCGCACTCCAACATGGCTCAGCCCTCCCCATTCTCTGCACTGTCCCCATCCAAGACTCTCTTAGCATCCCCAGGTGTGGGATCGGAATGGGGAATGCAATGTTCACTTGGTGTCTTTAAATAATGCTGAGTTACTGCAGGGTCTAGCAGGGCTCTGCGAAGGGCTGGCTTCTAACCCAACATTATTCAATTAGTTCATTTTGTTGATTACCATCTGGGTCACTGTTGTCAGGGTTACAGCTGGCGCAGCATTCGCCCATAGATCATATTTGAAAATCCACCTGGGGAAATGGGGATATTAAAAAACTAACAGGGTCTGAAAGTAACATGGTTTCTAAGCATCCCTGGGCTGCTTTATTGATCCCAGAGTGAGGTTCACTTAATTAATTTTGTCCAGCTTAAATAAAATAAAAATAAAATAAACCCATTTGTGAGCTCTCCATACTGAGAGAGCGCTTGTGGTGGGAGGGGGGTTCTGTGTGTGACTGTGTGTGTCTCATTCGGTATGCATAGAGGATGTTGTAAGGGCATGCAAATCCACGGATTTCAACGGAGTTGCATCTGATTAGCCCAGGGCTGAATTGGAACCTATGTGTTTGTGTGTGTGTGTGGGGGGGGGGGTTGCGGGCTGTTGTGTGTGTGTGTGTGTGTGTGTGTGTGTGTGTGTGTGCGTGTCTGAGAGAGAGAGAGATAGCATATGTGAGTCTCAGTATGAGGTATTGTGTGAGTGACTGTGGAAATATGAGAGAGAATGTGTGGATGAGTGGAAGTGCTTGTGACTGTATGTGTGATTGTGTTTGAGTGATTATAAAATTGTGTGTGAGAGAGTGTAGAGACAGTGGAAGTGTGTGTTTGCATATGTGATTAGGATTTTGAGTGCCTGTGATCTCATGTGCGAGTGTGTGTGTTTGCAATAGATGCATTTGCTGAGCAGCAGCACAATGAGATCAATTTGGGACAAGCCTGTTACAAAAATAACATTTTCAAGAAGTCTAGGTTCCAAATGGGAAGAGCAACTGAAACTCTACAGTTCAAACCCAAATGAGCTTGTGTCACGCAGTCACAAAGGGTCTGCAGCTGAGCCCTGGCTTGAATTATTCCTGTGGTCACAGGGAGTAAGAGTAGCGGTTGTGTGAGCCCTGATTGCGTTATATTCCAGAGAGGCAGAGAACCAGACTAGTCATTTGTTTTCCAAAAAAAAAGCTAAATCCTTATTTCCTCTGAGATGTGCCATTGGCCTGAAGTTCTCAAGGTCTAGGCAAAGCCATCAGTCACAGTCAACTGGGCCCGGACTCTGGGAAAGCAGCAATCCATACCTTTTAGAGACAAGTAGGTATGTGGGGAGGGACTGCTGACCTGGCAGAAAAGCAACCACTCTAAACAAATACATAATGGAGAGATCTAAGCAGGCCTCCAGTTTGCTTTCAGGAGGAGGACAAGCCAGCTCCTTGTCACTTTATGGGAGAGCCTTGTTCTCTGCTGTCTAACGGTGCCAGAGCCAGGGCATTCATGGGGAGACATAATGAGAAGAATAAATGCATACAAATATAAGATAGGATTTTCACATGTGCTCAGCGCACACCTGACTGCTCCAGCCAATGGGAGTTTTACTGCTGACTTCAATGAGAGAAGAGGTAGGCCAACAATGAGCACCTGTGAAAATCCCACTCACCTAGGGTTGAATTACTCTTGCCTGTTACTTCATTGACTTCAGGGTAGTTTACACCAGAGATGAATTTGGCCCCATGTCAAGCTAAAAATCAGATCATTTCACAAAACGTAACGCCATAATTAGCACTAATGGGCACCAGTTCTGGGCATCAATTAGAGCAGCCTAAAGGTCATTCTGGCAGCCAGGGATGCACAGATGCAGGGCCATCCCAGCCACAGCTCCTTTCACCCTAGGAACAATTTTTGTCCCGGGGGCCATGAATATGATGGTTGGCTCTCCAAACTAGTTAATATAGCTTTCCAGCTTCTGTGTCTCTCTGGAGTAGTATGAAGCTGCTGGAGCAGGGCTCAGAATCTGACTCAATTTATATACAATGTTCTTTATATATCAAAATGGGAATCATTTCACCCACCACTGAAATGCAGCCACCTCTGGGATGGAATGTGGCAGTGCTTTAACAGCAACACTACCCACAGTTCGGGATAGGATGTGAAGAAGGATGCTGTAACTTGTTCAAATGCCAGGGGACAATAAGTAGGCAAAATGTAAGTAACCAAACTGGAACTTAGCAACCCCTGCACTTTGGGCACCCCTAATGACTACAAATAGCCAGGTACTCGATCGGATATCTAATCAGAAAGATAGCACCTTTTACCACCTTGCTGAAGTATTGTTTCAGTACAGCCCCATAACAGGTGTACTCCCTTACTGAGTGCCTGACTACAAGAGGTGCTAAGCACACTCCACTCCCATTAAGGTGCTGGCTCACCAATACCATTTCCTGTAACACAATGGGTTTTCCTCCAAGGCGCCCAATCTAAACACTGACCGAGTCCAACTCGGTTTAGCTATATAAAAGTAAGAAATCTGGTTTGTGTTCCCATTCTGCCTTTTCCTACTCCCAGTTATGAGCTAATCAGTCAATAGCAGCATTGTGGTTATAAATAAGAAAAAGTTGATTTTTTCCACTAGAGTAAGACTTTAGTGCGGAATTGTTTTAAGCTCTCTCACACAGCAGGTTTGCATAACTTGTTGCATGAAATCACTCACTCAGTCCAAGCAGCTGTGCTGTTCAATCCAAACGCTGCCCTTCCTCCCTTCCCCCTTCCCCCGCCCTTCCCACAATACAGCTTCATCAATTTATCTTTTCCCGGGGATCATTGCAATAGGTTTTATCACCTGGCAAGATTTTATCAAGACAAAAAAGCAAAAGGAGACCTGCATTCCAATGACCAGCAAGTATTTAATAGACCCTGTTTCAAAGAGGTTCCCTGGGAGGAGCAGAGATTCATGCTTATGACATGAGGGTTTGACGGCTGGCCACTTAGTACAGTCTATCCAAGCCAAGTCGCAGTTGGAGTATATGGGACTGACAGTGATAGAGCCTGAGTATGAAGGAGAGTAGCTGAGACTCCAAAAGTGGCAACAGTCACTCAATGGAGAATCTGCTGTAACATGAGGCCAGGGAACCAATCCCCTCTTGCTCTGTCCATGAGCATCTCTCTGTCTCTCATGAGTCTGTTTGCACACTTATCTCCTACCTTCTTTCCATCACTGCTGCCAAAGCCACCTTGCTCCCCTGCTGCTTTGACCATGCTCTTGCTGCTTGGATCCCTTCACTGACCTCCTGTCCCAAAATATATCCCTTTCAGGCTCCATGATCACATCCCTTCTCCATCTTTGCTTAGATTCCTGCTTCTCCAGATCTTGTCCCTTGTGTTTTCCCTGTCCCCTTCCTTGCCCCAGCTTCTGCCTGTGCTTGGATTCTCTCTCCTCTTTCAAATCTCTCTTTAAAGCCCACGTCTTCCAGGAAATCTTCTATTGCAGATTTCCTGTTCACCACTCATCTCTCCTCATATTTTTGATCTTCCAAACTGTTGGGCTGGTTTTCATCTGGTTCATACTGGTCTGTAAGCTTACAGTGGGAGACACCACGGGTGAAATCCTGGCCCCACTAAAGTTAATGGCAAAACTTCCAGGCCCAAGTTTTCACCCAGGTCTTGTGTGTGTGTGTGTTTGTGTGTGTGTGTGTGTGTGTGTGTGTGTGTGTGAAGAGTAGCAGGTGCATTTATGGTGCTAAATAAATAATAACAAAATAAAAATGTTAATAGTGAACATGCCCACTACATACTATGTGATAGACATGAGACCTGGGAAAGATTTAAAATGACTATATAGAAATGTGCTCGACAAGCAAGGATTTTTGAGACAATACTTGTTAAATAGATTTCCTGGGAAATCTCTGAGGAGTGGGTAATGCTACAACTCTGGGTTTGCAAAAAACACCCCAGCCTTTTGAAGCTACACCCTGAGAAGGCGGCCATTGACTGGTGATTACCTGTTCCCAGAGACAGGAGATCAAAGGCCCAAGCTGTATAAAGAAACAACTAATCTGCCCAGCCTTCATTCTGGTTCCCAATTTTAAGACCGATATGAACCTGTAACCACAGGAAAACCCTCGTTGTGGGCTTTGAAGGACTGACCCCTACCAAAGCCCTGGGCTGGAGCTGGGGGTGACCCCTGGAAAGCTTTTTAGCATGTGTGTAGGTTCTTTTATTGTTATTAGATGCTTTCTCTGTAATGGTTTTACCTTAAGAATAAATGTGCTTGCTTAATAGGAGCTTTGTGGTAACTAGTACTGCTGGTACTACACTGGTCAGAGCCCTTGGAGAAAAAAAAACAGAGCATAGGGGCTGCCCTAACTGGCAGACTGGCTTGCTGGGGATATTACAGTGTAAGGCAGGGAGCTATGCAGCCTTAAAAACCCCGAGCCAGAAGGGAGTGAGATGTGGATCTCTGCCCAAGAACAGTGATGTCTGGGAGTCAGAAACCTTTAAGTGGGTGTCCTCAATGGACCATTGAGCGGGAAATATAGGTGCAGTTACCCTGACACTGTAACACAACACACACTGCAAATACTCATGCATGCACGTACACACTCACACACAGAGTTCACCCTAAAAATGTCAACATTTGCCAACTCACTGTATGGGTGCACATGTATATTTGTGTATCTAAGTATGTGTATATTTGTGTAATGGGTATGTAAGACTGTGTATGTGTGTACAGTTATGTATGTTTCTGTGTATTTGTCGTATTGCACCTATGTCATTTATTTGTTAAATGCTGATGCTGATAAAACAAATCATGTACATTGTTTTTCCCTTTGAAATGAATAATCCTAAAGTTGTATGAAAAGAAATAATTGTTTGTGGAGCAGAGAACTGGGATTTTGTGGAATCACAGCTTGAGAAGCTCTCAACAGGGAGAGAAGGAGACTTAAGTGGCACACTGAGATACAGAGAAGGATGGAGAGAGAGAAACAGGAGACAAAGAGATATTTAAGGGAAGCAATTGCATAAGGCACTGGGATACAAAAAAAATGTAGGAATAAAAATAGGACAGAATGAGATTGAAAGATGGATATGGTTAGATAGATTAGATACAGGTGTATCTATATATATATACACACACACACACACACACAGGTATATATATATATATACACACAAACACACATCTAGCTAGCTATCTCTCATTTATTTCTCTTTCTATCCTGTTTTTATCTCCACATCTGCCTCTGTCTAAATTGCTCCCCTACTCTCATCTCTCTTTGTCTCCTGTATTTATCTCTCCATCCTTCTCTGTGTCTAAACATTCTATTCCAGTGCTTCTCTGTCTGCTCCCACTGAAAGATCGTCTTCTTCAACCCCTTTC
This sequence comes from Terrapene triunguis, assembly GCF_002925995.2. Taxonomy (NCBI): domain Eukaryota; kingdom Metazoa; phylum Chordata; order Testudines; family Emydidae; genus Terrapene; species Terrapene triunguis. The sequence goes on from NW_020664725.1 coordinate 9,228,331, forward strand.
AGTGCATCATGGATCCACATTTATAGCTCTTTGGATTCTATGCAATCCCCGTTCTCTGTTTCACAAACAATTATTTCTTTTCACGTAACCTCAGAATTATTAATTTCAAAGGGAGGGAAAGAAAATGTAATGAATTTTTATAAATGCCAAGATTTGAAAAACAAATTACTGGGGTGCAGCAGGACCTTATTAAAATACAAAGAGATTAGCAAGGTCTTATTCCCTTCAATTATTAACAATGTACTTGTTCTCCAGAAAAGTACCCATGAAAATTTAAAACAGATGAAAATGGTTGTTCACTTAAAACTGCTCAGTTAATCTGTGAGTAATGTTTTATTCAGAGGCGTTAAATGAATACTGCAAGATTTGATATGTGATAATCCATCATTCATGTGACACAAACATGGGGATCAATACATTGCAGTGCCCAGAGGAGAGATGAACATGGCAGCTTTTGGGGACCTGAGTGCAGAATGCTCGTCTTAGTTCACTGGATGTCCAAAATCAATATCAAGCCATAGATTTTATAAGCTGTTTTTTAAAATAATTCTACAGCCTCAGATTGGATTCAGAGCAGGCTGCAATGGCATGAGGTGAAGGAGCGGGAGGCGGGGGGTTGTGTGTGGAAAGGCATTGAGGAGGAAGACGACTAAGAGAGTCAGATCTGGATTTTGTTCACTCTAGAAATTGGGGGTGGTCAGATTCCTGGGGGTTTGGGTTACCCCGTTACAAATATAGGAGCCATTGGCAAAATGTGAATCTTGAGCAGGGTCAATTCCTCAGCTAGACAAAGATGAAAGTGGGGGGCTGCATCACTAGATTTAGGTCATCCCACTCTAAGAACAGGGAGATGTTTGTGAAATTCAAATCTGGATCAGGATTTGGACTTCAGCCTCCTCTCTACACAACCAAGTTTAGGTGTATTTGAGTTTGGGGGTTTGGTATGAGCCTATCTCTAGCTGAAATTAGGGGATGCACAAACTCTTTTTGCATGCGTCCCAACCCATTCCAACAGGATGGGTTTAGAAGTTTGACTCCAACTTGAACACTGTTGTCCTTAGTGTATTTATTATCTGTGTTAGGGTAGTGCCAAACAGCTGCAGATGAGACTGAGGCTCTGTTGCGCCAGGTGCTGTACGCATATGTTTGCATCTTATTGGGAGGAGAAACTGAAAGATGGAGCAGACTGGGGAAAACAGAAGAAACCAAGTGTAAAAGAAATACACTTTACACAAAATGCCCCCTTGTCCCAGCCAAGATTTGGGCATGAGGGGCTCCTCTATCCTGAACCCAGGACCTTGATTATCGCTTAGTTATAAAATATGCATTATCTATTTATTTTAATTGAATCAACCTTGTAAAAAGACCACTTTCTTTTGAAGTAAGGTATAGAATGAACAGTGTTCTGAAAATCTCTTGCTGGGAATCAGGTGTACTAGCTTGGGAGTAGGGAGCCCTGCTCAGTGTGGGTTTCCCCCCTCCTCTGCTTCATTTTTTTGTTTCTGCAATCGCTGTGTCTTCTGAAGTCTGATTAGGCAAAAACAGTGCTGCTGATCTAAGCACACAGATTAGTTTTATCTCCTAAGGATAAAGTTACTAGGCCTGAGAGAGCCTGTTATCTGTGTCCATAATGAAGAGGGACGTAATGGAGAATGGCCAGACTTCAATAAGCAGCCAAAGTGAATTGTAAGCAGTGCCTGTGTCTCTTTGTTTGTTTGCTCTATGCTAATACCAGACTGGGCAAAGAGATGGCAAGTAACTCTCATAAGGACAAGGACACAAAGCTGCAGCTTTGAACTGTTACAGCCAGGGACAATTCCAGCCAGCCTCAACTATGCGTAGCCCAGATAAAGAAAATCAGATGGTGACAAAATAGTGATTCTGTATTTTAGTGATGGGACTGGCAATGACAACTTCTGGGTTCTGTTCTTAGATCTGTGACACTGGGCTGCTGGGTGATCTTGGGCAAGTCACTTCATCTTTCCGTGCCTCAGTTTCCCCATCAGTAAACCAGGGATCCTGATAGCGACTTCCTTTGTAAAGTGCTTTGAGCTCTACTCATGAAAAACACTGTATAAGAGCTAGGTATTATTATTATCTGGGTATGAAAAGGAGTGTAGATCACTTACTTTCTCATTTCGGTAGAGTTTTGTCAGTTCCAAACAGTGTTCTCTCTGCAAGAAGAAACAAGTTCCTGTTAGATTTCTATTTTTTCAGGCTAGGAAGGATCATTATGACCATCCAGTCTGATCACCTGGATAATACAGGCCGGAGGATTTGACTAGGTGATTCCTGTGTCTAATGGCTGTTGGAGATACAGCATCTTCTTAGCAGCACATGTTCAATACAGGTGGGATCACCACGCTGTACCAGTGTCTAAGGGTGTTCTGACAACCTAAGTCAGGGTGGTCTTGAATGCACATGGTTTGCAATTAATTAGAAGGCAGAGGAGACCAAAGACTACTTTATTAAGTCCCAATGTCAACTGATGTGAAACGCATTTGCAGAAGTCCTACCCAGTCATCAGTCTAACCAGAACCCCAGAGCCAAACATCCCCGAACCTTCAGGCCTGAATTTTGAAGCTTGGGCTCATTCCTGTTTCTGAGCCCTCTCCTTGGGTCAAGCTTGGGTAGAGCTTCCATCACCATCCACCTCATCCCATATATGTCAATGGGGCATCTGCGAGGACAGGTACAAACCCATCCCTAGACATTATAACTGTCCAATGTGCTTCTTTACAACTGGCTAGCATCATAACTCTCTTTGAAGTCACTGTACAAGATGACAAATACAACCCTCCCACCCTTTGTAGATCCTAAGAAGATGGGGGAGGTTCCCAGAGCCACTTTACACATCCTCTGTGATGCTCCCAGTGTTCTCAGAACCAATACATCTATTTCCCTGATAGCTTCCTCCTTGTATCCCAGATTAACTAGATACATATTTACATTAATTCATCATCTGCTTGTTTACTTAGTAATTCATTTTCTAAGGGGTCTTCAAGATAAGCATGGTGATGAAGACAAACTACAGACAATATTTCTCAATATGCAAGGAGAGGACAAGTTTGTTCCTATCTTTACAGGAATAATGACTGGAAAAAACACAGTTGCTTTGTCAAGCTGTCTTCGGGCAATGGCACCGACAGTATATAACTGTCTTGTTTCTTCTTGGATTAGCCTGGACAGACCTACTCTGCTCCAGGCGACCCCATTCTGCTGTCAGGCCCTTCTTGGTAGAATAGGGGTGACTGGTAAAATGACCTTCCACTCTCAGCTTGGTTGCCTGAAAGATCTAGGACTACCAAAGAGGAAATGTGACATTGATGGATGATTTCTTGGCCACTGAGGGCATCATGGGGGCATGAGTGAGGTTACAGGAGGCATCAGAGTGATTCTTATTCCCATGAGCCAGGGCTGCATGGACCATCAAACCTGGGCTTGGGGAACGATTATTTCCCACTGGATACTGGGCGGATGCATAGCTTGAGTGAATGGGCTGTGAGGCAGGTTGGCAGTACAAATTCCTCCCCAGACCTTCAGGTCCATTTCTGAAGCTGTTACTGAAGCCTCAGAGCTTCATTCACTTTGGCAGATTCTATACCCCCCCATGACAGGAGGAGGTAGGAAGGGTGGTCAGCCAGGGAATTCACTGCCCAGGCTCAGCCCCAAGTCCATCTTCACAGTTGCACAGAAGGACCTTTCAAGGCATACAACTGTTTGGCATGTGAGGGTGCAGATACGCCGGGCAGCAGGACTATACCACTTCCAGTGCCAGTCTGATGATATGGACCCATAGATTCAGGTGGCATGACTCACTTCTTAATCACTATCTCATTATTAAGATCCAATGGTCAAGCAATGTGAGAAAACAAAAGAAGAACTTGACCCGAAGGGACGTTCACTGCAATAGAATTAAAATGATTGACACCATTTGATGATCTGGCCCTAAAACAAATTCCCATCTCACCCTGAAGGAGGGCAGTTCCTCCAGGATCAGGGTTGAGGATTGTCTTGGGAACCGTAGGAACATAGGAATACAGGGAGGGAGGCTGAGATTTGCAAAGCTGCCTTGGGCATCCACATCGCTTAGGCAGCTTTGAAACTCTCCATCTGAATTCCCAATCTCCCCATGGGCAAGTCCCTGCAGAAGGTTGGCCTAGGTGTATCTGTGGAGGAGCATGAGGAGCGCCTGGAAGAATACGGAGTCATTAGTCCCCTGCAAATCAGGGCTGAGGAGCAGAGTGGAGAACATACCAGCTAAATAAGCAAGGAGCTCCTAAGTGTCTATAACAAGCAGAGGATCTCTGGTTGCCTAGGAAGGGTTGATGTTAATCCTATCATGTGCCTAATGAACTGATACAAATCTCATCATGCAGAGGCTCCTGCTAAATAAATCTTTAGCCAGCATGCTTTTCAAGGATAGAGATCTTTGCATGAACAACAAAGCCAAACAATCACCTGAAACATCCTCCCTTCCGACTGCCACCATTTGAATTCTGGGAGGTTGGGAAAGTCTTATAACTTTGGTGCTGCCAGGGAAGAAGCTTCTTAGAGGGCACCCCCTCTCCTGTTGAGAAGATAGATTCACAACATGGACCAGGAAGAGAGAGGAGTCAAAGTAGGGAAAGAATCTAGGAAGGAACCCTATAAACCATCTAGGAAGTGCAGCCATACAGTCACAGTGCAGCTTTGCTCTGTGCATATGGCTGATTCCTGTTCTGATGCGTGTCACAGCTTCATCAGAAGAAACTTCATCCAGTGGCTTAAGCCAGGACACCTGGGTTCTGTTCTGTCCATTCATCAAATTTCTAATGTGACCATCACCAGTATATTTCTGGTTCTGCCGCTGACTCACTGTGTAACTTTGGACACAGTTATTTCATTTCTCTGTGCTTTAGTTTCCATATCTATCAAAGCTCAGGGACGTGTTGTAAGGCTGAAAGAAGCCCTTGGAGAGCCTTGGCTGGATGGTGATATAGAAGGATTGTTATTGTATAAGGTCATCAAAACTATAAATAAATAAACAAAGGATCAAATGAATTATTTAAAAGTATTTGTAAGAGCTTATGGAAACATTTTATAACCAATCCTAGGGCCAGATAAGTGGGTGCTATTCCTATTGCTGCTTTGATGGGAGTTCTGTCAGTTTTTCCCAAGGTTAAAATCTTATTTGCAATAGAAAAATCTGTCCCTCTCGCAATGCACAATTTTTCACTTCCATACACTGTCCACTTCTTTGTCCAGTTTAGTTTTAAATGACTCGAGAGAGGGCTTCAGTCACATCCTTCAGATAGACAATTTCATAGTCTAACTCTGCTCTCCTTTTATAGGGTCTCATTCTTAGAGCACATGCAGACCCCATTGACTTCAGTGGCAATGTGCTCAGGAACAGACCCAAACTGCCCCTTCTCTTGCCCTTGGGGGGGGGGAGCAGGATGGCCCATCATTGCAGAGAGACACTCTCATCTCCCAAAGAAAGCTTTTCCTGTTTGGGCCTGATCCCAAGTCTGCTGAAATCAATGGGAGTCTTCATTAATTTCAATATGGCTCAGGCTCTTAATGCCTATGAACAACGATGAAAGAACACTATGCCCAAAATAGCCGAGTCTGTGCTTCCTCACCCCCTCACCCAGGGCTGCAGACCTATCCAAAAGCAGTGTTCCAGGCACATTTCAGTTCCCAACTTTGCCTGGAGATAAAAAACATGAAGACTATCAATAAATGCCGAGTTGTGCTGCTCACTTAGCTGTCTCTTCATTGATTTCCCCCTGCTTTTGTTGACGAAGCTGCATTGGTAAATAGTGATAAATCCATTAGACAAACATGACACTTCATTATTTACCACGTCTCTTTGGCCTGGGGACATGAACTGCGGCAGGACAAAGGTGGGATGGCAGAAACCGACAGCACAATGTTCTCTTAGGGGCTAATGTACAGACTTTTCAGGGAGGTGATATGATGGCTCAGGGCACTGGTGTCAGGACATAAAACCTTTTTCATGTAAGACTGGTCTACACTAGAAAGGATTTGCTGGTATAGTTATACCGGTTTAACTGTACCAGTAAATCCTCATAGTGTAGATGCAGCTTATACTGGCAAAAGAGTATAGTTTATAGCAGTTCCCTGAGGGCTTGTCTACACCATGCAGCTTTTAATGACAAGGCTGTGTCGACAACGCTCTTTTTCGGTACTTTGTCGGCACTTCCAATACTTCCAGTCCCGCGAGCGGCGTTAGCTTTGTCGGCAGGAGAGCGCTCCTGCCGACAAAGCTGCATTCACACTGCCACTTGCGTCGGCAAAACTTTTGTCTTTCATGGGGGGGCTTTTTAAGTACCTGCGAAAGACAAAAGTTTTGTTGACAACTTTGCAGTGTAGACAAGCCCTGAATGAAATAATCTCTACTGGCAAAAGCACATTTATAATGGTATAACTGTGCCTACACTAGGGCTTGTATTGGTATAAAAATGTAAAAAAAGAAAAGATCCCTAACCAATATTACTATGCTTGCAGAGGCTCCTAGTATAGACAACACCTAGGTCACTGGGTTGAATTCAGCCAGGTTGGGGTATTGACTGAAAGTCACTCCCATTTCATGGCCTAATACTGGCCTATAGGAACTGAGCTGGTGGTCTCAATGGCTTGAACCCACAACAAAGTGTTCCTGAGTGGTATCTATGGGCCAAAACCCCCCACTGAGGAGCTTTGCCTGAATGAGAACCTCAACATGCTGCTCTACATGCATAGGGCCAGACTGGCCCTGTCTGAGTGCACAGTGAGGAGAGGCGGTGAATACTCACTCACTTGGTTTCCCCTATGCATGGTGGCAGCAGGGTGGGATGGGGGGCTTAGACAGTGCACCACACTAGTGCTGGTGGCAGAGCGGAGCAGGGTCGGGGACGGAGGAGCTGGCTGGACCCTTTCATAAGGGAATGGAGTTCCCGCTCTAGCGTGCACCATGCCTACAACCCCTGCCCTGGAGTGTTCTGCCCGAGCCACTCTGAATTTTTCCAGGCAAACCTACTGTAATATGGCTTTTCCAGCATGGCCAATGGCTTAAAACTACAACCTGGCCCATAGCATTTAGCAGACTGAGATCTTTCTGCTTATTTCTGTGGGCTTTTTCACCATGGGTGAGAAAGAGTGATATTGTATAGTACACATAAAACTCAGGGAACTCTTTGCCAATTAATCTAATCTAATCTAATCTAATCAAATCAGATATATGAAGTTATACAGGAACCCACTTGAGAGTCAAAATAAAAAAAGAAAGAAAGAAAGGACAGTAATTTTCTGACCTGGAAAGATATCGATGTGAACAAGTTTAGCTAATAGCTTTCATCCTTGCCAAGTAATGTTCTACTTACAGGTTTCTCAAGGTTGGGGACAGTGCTGCCTAGAGAATGTATCATTTTTATCATGGCAGTTTTTCATTTCACACTTGCCACTTTCCTTACTCTTTCTTTCTCTCGCTCTTTCAATTTTACCCACTTTTGTCAAATGAGTCTGATTTATTTAGCCTGACCCAGTGGAGGGGGCCCTGGCATGGTAC